>NW_027150076.1:9369027-9671388 GCF_031143425.1 Pleurodeles waltl | reverse complement strand
AGGTGTCTCTCAAGAAAGACAGTGAGACAGAGTGTAGATCAGGAATAAGAATGCATCTTGGGAGCTCTGCAGATGTCTCACAATAGAGAATGTGATGCAGAGTGTACTTCAGGAATAAGGATGCACCGCGAGAGCTCCGCAGGTGTCTCACAATAGAGACTGTGAGGCAGAGTGTAGTTCAGGAATAAGGATGCACATTGAGAGCTCCGCAGGTGTCTCACAAGAGAGACAGTGAGGTAGAGTGTAGTTCAGGAATAAGGATGCCGTGTGAGAGCTCCGCAGGTGTCTCACAATAGAGACAGTGAGGCAGAGTGTAGTTCAGGAATAAGGATGCACCGTGAGAGCTCCGCAGGTGTGTCACAAGAGAGACTATGAGGCAGAGTGTAGTTCAGGAATAAGGATGCACATTGAGAGCTCCGCAGGTGTCTCACAAGAGAGACAGTGAGGTAGAGTGTAGTTCAGGAATAAGGATGCCCTGTGAGAGCTCTGCAGGTGACTCACAATAGAGACAGTGAGGCTGCGTGTAGTTCAGGAATAAGGATGCACCGTGAGAGCTCCGCAGGTGTCTCACAAGAGAGACAGTGAGGCAGAGTGTAGATCAGGAATAAGGATGCATCTTGGGTGCTCTGCAGATGTCACACAATAGAGACTGTCAGGCAGAGTGTACTTCAGGAATAAGGATGCACCGTGAGAGCTCTGCCGGTGTCTCACAAGAGAGACAGTGAGGCAGAGTGTCGTTCAAGAATAAGGATGCATCTTGGGAGCTCTGCAGATGTCTCACAATAGAGACTGTCAGGCAGAGTGTAGTTCAGGAATAAGGATGCACTGTGAGAGCTCCGCAGGTGTCTCACAAGAGAGAGAGTGAGGCAGAGTGTAGTTCAGGAATAAGGATGCGCCGTGAGAGCTCCGCAGGTGTCTCACAAGAGAGACAGTGAGGCTGAGTGTAGTTCAGGAATATGGATGCACCGTGAGAGCTCCGCAGGTGTCTCACAAGAGAGACAGCGAGGCAGACTGTCGTTCAAGAATAAGGATGCACTGTGAGAGCTCCGCAGGTGTCTCACAAGAGAGACAGTGAGGCAGAGTGTAGATCAGAAATAAGGATGCATCTTGGGTGCTCTGCAGATGTCTCACAATAGAGACTGTCAGGCAGAGTGTACTTCAGGAATAAGGATGCACCGTGAGAGCTCTGCCGGTGTCTCACAAGAGAGACAGTGAGGCAGAGTGTCGTTCAAAAATAAGGATGCATCTTGGGAGCTCTGCAGATGTCTCACAATAGAGACAGTGAGGCAGAGTGTAGATCAGGAATAAGGATGCATCTTGGGAGCTCTGCAGATGTCTCACAATAGAGACAGTGAGGCAGAGTGTAGTTCAGGAATAAGGATGCACTGTGAGACCTCCGCAGGTGTCTCACAAGAGAGAGAGTGAGGCAGAGTGTAGTTCAGGAATAAGGATGCACCGTGAGAGCTCCGCAGGTGTCTCACAAGAGAGACAGTGAGAAAGAGTGTAGATCAGGAATAAGAATGCATCTTGGGAGCTCTGCAGATGTCTCACAATAGAGAATGTGATGCAGAGTGTACTTCAGGAATAAGGATGCACCGCGAGAGCTCCGCAGGTGTCTCACAATAGAGACTGTGAGGCAGAGTGTAGTTCAGGAATAAGGATGCTCATTGAGAGCTCCGCAGGTGTCTCACAAGAGAGACAGTGAGGTAGAGTGTAGTTCAGGAATAAGGATGCCCTGTGAGAGCTCAGCAGGTGTCTCACAAGAGAGACAGTGAGGTAGAGTGTAGTTCAGGAATAAGGATGCCCTGTGAGAGCTCTGCAGGTGACTCACAATAGAGACAGTGAGGCTGCGTGTAGTTCAGGAATAAGGATGCACCGTGAGAGCTCCGCAGGTGTCTCACAAGAGAGACAGTGAGGCAGAGTGTAGATCAGGAATAAGGATGCATCTTGGGTGCTCTGCAGATGTCTCACAATAGAGACTGTCAGGCAGAGTGTACTTCAGGAATAAGGATGCACCGTGAGAGCTCTGCCGGTGTCTCACAAGAGAGACAGTGAGGCAGAGTGTCGTTCAAGAATAAGGATGCATCTTGGGAGCTCTGCAGATGTCTCACAATAGAGACAGTGAGGCAGAGTGTAGATCAGGAATAAGGATGCATCTTGGGAACTCTGCAGATGTCTCACAATAGAGACAGTGAGGCAGAGTGTAGTTCAGGAATAAGGATGCACTGTGAGAGCTCCGCAGGTGTCTCACAAGAGAGAGAGTGAGGCAGAGTGTAGTTCAGGAATAAGGATGCGCCGTGAGAGCTCCGCAGGTGTCTCACAAGAGAGACGCTGAGTGTAGTTCAGGAATATGGATGCACCGTGAGAGCTCCGCAGGTGTCTCACAAGGGAGACTGTCAGGCAGAGTGTAGTTCAGGAATAAGGATGCACCGTGAGAGCTCCGCCGGTGTCTCACAATAGAGACAGTGAGGCAGAGTGTAGTTCAGGAATAAGGATGCACCGTGAGAGCTCCACAGGTGTCTCACAAGAGAGACAGTGAGGTAGAGTGTAGTTCAGGAATAAGGATGCACCGTGAGAGCTCCGCAGGTGTCTCACAAGAGAGACAGTGAGGCAGAGTGTAGTTCAGGAATAAGAATGGACTGTGAGATATCCGCAGGCGTCTCACAAGAGAGACAGTGAGGCAGAGTGTAGTTCAGGAATAAGGATGCCCTGTGGGAGCTCCACAGGTGTCTCACAAGAGAGACAGTGAGGCTGAGTGTAATTCAGGAATAATAATGCACCGTGATAGCTCCGCAGGTGTCTCACAATAGAGACAGTGAGGCAGAGTGTAGTTCAGGAATAAGGATGCAACGTGAGAGCTCCACCGGTGTCTCACAAGAGAGACAGTGAGGCAGAGTGTAGTACAGGAATAAGGATGCGCCGTGAGAGCTTCGCAGGTGTCTCACAAGAGAGACAGTGAGGCAGAGTGTAGTTCAGGAATAAGGATGCACCGTGAGAGTTCCGCAGGTGTCTCACAAGAGAGACAGTGAGGCAGAGTGTAGTTCAGGAATAAGGATGCACCGTGAGAGCTCCGCAGGTGTCTCACAATAGAGACAGTGAGGCAGAGTGTAGTTCAGGAATAAGAATGCACTGTGAGATATCCGCAGGCGTCTCACAAGAGAGACAGTGAGGCGGAGTGTACTTCAGGAATAAGGTGCACCGTGAGAGTTCCGCCGGTGTCTCACAAGAGAGACAGTGAGGCAGACTGTCGTTCAAGAATAAGGATGCACTTTGAGAGCTCTGCAGGTGTCTTACAAGAGAGACAGTGAGGCAGAGTGTAGTTCAGGAATAAGGATGCACCGTGAGAGCTCCGCAGGTGACTCACAATAGAGACAGTGAGGCTGCGTGTAGTTCAGGAATAAGGAAGCACCGTGAGAGCTCCGCAGGTGTCTCACAAGAGAGACAGTGAGGCAGAGTGTAGATCAGGAATAAGGATGCATCTTGGGTGCTCTGCAGATGTCTCACAATAGAGACTGTCAGGCAGAGTGTACTTCAGGAATAAGGATGCACCGTGAGAGCTCTGCCGGTGTCTCACAAGAGAGACAGTGAGGCAGAGTGTCGTTCAAGAATAAGGATGCATCTTGGGAGCTCTGCAGATGTCTCACAATAGAGACAGTGAGGCAGAGTGTAGATCAGGAATAAGGATGCATCTTGGGAACTCTGCAGATGTCTCACAATAGAGACTGTCAGGCAGAGTGTACTTCAGGAATAAGGATGCACCGTGAGAGCTCTGCCGGTGTCTCACAAGAGAGACAGTGAGGCTGCGTGTAGTTCAGGAATAAGGAAGCACCGTGAGAGCTCCGCAGGTGTCTCACAAGAGAGACAGTGAGGCAGAGTGTAGATCAGGAATAAGGATGCATCTTGGGTGCTCTGCAGATGTCTCACAATAGAGACTGTCAGGCAGAGTGTACTTCAGGAATAAGGATGCACCGTGAGAGCTCTGCCGGTGTCTCACAAGAGAGACAGTGAGGCAGAGTGTAGTTCAGGAATAAGGATGCACTGTGAGAGCTCCGCAGGTGTCTCACAAGAGAGAGAGTGAGGCAGAGTGTAGTTCAGGAATAAGGATGCGCCGTGAGAGCTCCGCAGGTGTCTCAGAAGAGAGACAGTGAGGCTGAGTGTAGTTCAGGAATAAGGATGCACTGTGAGAGCTCCGCAGGTGTCTCACAAGAGAGACAGTGAGGCTGAGTGTAGTTCAGGAATAAGGATGCCCTGTGAGAGCTCCGCAGGAGTCTCACAAGAGAGACAGTGAGGCAGAGTGTAGTTCAGGAATAAGGATGCACAGTGAGAGCTCCGCAGGTGTCTCACAAGAGAGACAGTGAGGCAGAGTGTAGTTCAGGAATAAGGATGCATCTTGGGAGCTCTGCAGATGTCTCACAATAGAGACTGTCAGGCAGAGTGTAGTTCAGGAATAAGGATGCACTGTGAGAGCTCCGCCGGTGTCTCACAAGAGAGACAGTGAGGTAGAGTGTAGTTCAGGAATAAGGATGCACCGTGAGAGCTGCGCAGGTGTCTCACAAAAGGGACAGTGTGTCGCGCCGCATGGTGCGGCGCGAGCCGAATGTTCGGCACAAACCGGGCGTTCGGCTGGGGCCGCACAGCGCGTTTCTAAAACGCGGCGCGCCCCCAGCCTTTCATGCACTTTTCGAGGCCCCAGGCATTGCATGGGGCCTCGCTCTATCATTTTCCACCGCCTTGCTGGGGTCTCCTGACCCCCCTTACCTGTTCTTCTTTCTTCCTTCTTGTCCTCTTTCTTTTCTTCTTTCTGGGGTCTTTTTGTTGTACCTTTTTTATGTCTTCTTCCCTTCCCAGGTTACCTTTCTCTTCCCAGCATTCATTGTTCCCTATTCTCTATGGTTTCTATTCTGTTTTGTTCTATGTTCCTCTCCCTGTCTAATATGGTGTCCTTTTACTTCCTGTGGGTCACTTCCTGTCTTTTGGTATATAAGGGCTGTGTTTTCTTCATTTCCTTGCGCTGCAACACTTTCTGCTCAGTTAGTGTCTTCGCTCCTGATTTCCTCCCCTTTTGGTTCTGAATTTCAGCATTCTGTGTTTCCTGACTTTTGCTCCTTTTGGATTCCGGTTTGTTTGTTCTTGTTTTTTCCAGGAATCTTCCTGTTTGGAGGTTTTTCCCCTTTTCCTAAGGGTTTTTTTCCCTCTGGCGCTTATTTCTGAAGGGCACGGTCTGTTCTTGGCGTCTCCATTGCCTACAGCACCGTGGCTACCAGAAAGAGTCGCCCCTTTTTGGGCCAAAGTCGAACATTGAAGATCCACGCCACCAGATCTGCAAATTCCAGGCGCAAGCAGCACGTGAGTCGTGACACAGTGAGACAGAGTGTAGATCAGGAATAAGAATGCACCGTGAGAGCTCCGCAGGTGTTTCACAAGAGAGACAGTGAGGCAGAGTGTAGTTCAGGAATAAGGATGCACCGTGAGAGCTCCGCAGGTGTCTCACAATAGAGACAGTGAGGCAGAGTGTAGTTCAGTAATAAGAATGCACTGTGAGATATCCTCAGGCGTCTCACAAGAGAGACAGTGAGGCAGAGTGTACTTCAGGAATAAGGTGCACCGTGAGAGCTCCGCCGGTGTCTCACAAGAGAGACAGTGAGGCAGACTGTCGTTCAAGAATAAGGATGCACTGTGAGAGCTCCGCAGGTGTCTCACAAGAGAGACAGTGAGGCAGAGTGTAGATCAGGAATAAGGATGCACTTGGGTGCTCTGCAGATGTCTCACAATAGAGACTGTCAGGCAGAGTGTAGTTCAGGATAAAGGATGCACCGTGAGAGCTCTGCCGGTGTCTCACAAGAGAGACAGTGAGGCAGAGTGTCGTTCAAGAATAAGGATACATCTTGGGAGTTCTGCAGATGTCTCACAATAGAGACAGTGAGGCAGACTGTAGATCAGGAATAAGGATGCATCTTGGGAGCTCTGCAGATGTCTCACAATAGAGACAGTGAGGCAGAGTGTAGTTCAGGAATAAGGATGCACTGTGAGAGCTCCGCAGGTGTCTCACAAGAGAGAGAGTGAGCTAGAGTGTAGTTCAGGAATAAGGTGCAACGAGAGTGCTCTGCAGGTGTCTCACAATAGAGACAGTGAGGCAGAGTGTAGTTCAGGAATAAGGATGCACCGTGAGAGCTCCGCAGGTGTCTCACACGAGAGACAGTGAGACAGAGTGTAGATCAGGAATAGGAATGCATCTTGGGAGCTCTGCAGATGTCTCACAATAGAGACTGTGAGGCAGAGTGTACTTCAGGAATAAGGATGCACCGTGAGAGCTCCGCAGGTGTCTCACAATAGAGACTGTGAGGCAGAGTGTAGTTCAGGAATAAGGATGCACATTGAGAGCTCCGCAGGTGTCTCACAATAGAGACAGTGAGGTAGAGTGTAGTTCAGGAATAAGGATGCACCGTGAGAGCTCCGCAGGTGTCTCACAATACAGACAGTGAGGCAGAGTGTAGTTCAGGAATAAGGATGCACTGTGAGAGCTTTGCCGGTGTCTCACTAGAGAGACAGTGAGGCAGAGTGTAGTTCAGGAATAAGGATGCACCGTGAGAGCTCCGCCGGTGTCTCACAAGAGAGACAGTGAGACAGAGTGTAGATCAGGAATAAGATGCACAATGAGAGCTCCGCCGGTGTCTCACAAGAGAGACAGTCAGGCAGAGTGTAGTTCAGGAATAAGGATGCACCGTGAGAGCTCCGCAGGTGTCTCACAAAAGAGACAGTGAGGCAGAGTGCAGTTCAGGAATAAGGATGCACCGTGAGAGCTCCTCAGGTGACTCACAAGAGAGTAGAGTGCAGTTCAGGAATAAGGATGCACCGTGAGAGCTCCGCAGGTGACTCACAATAGAGACGGTGAGGCAGAGTGTAGTTCAGGAATAAGGATGCACCGTGAGAGCTCTGCAGGTGTCTCACAATAGAGACAGTGAGGCAGAGTGTAGTTCAGGAATAAGGATGCACCGTGAGAGCTCTGCAGGTGTCTCATAAGAGACACAGTGAGTCAGAGTGTAGATCAGGAATAAGGATGAATCTTGGGTGCTCTGCAGATGTCTCACAATAGAGACAGTGAGGCAGAGTGTAGTTCAGGAATAAGGATGCACCGTGAGAGCTCCGCAGGTGTCTCACAATAGAGACTGTGAGGCAGAGTGTGGTTCAGGAATAAGGATGCACCGTGAGAGCTCCCCAGGTGTCTCACAACAGAGACAGTGAGGCATAGTGTAGTTCAGGAATAAGGATGCACCGTGAGAGCTCCGCAGGTGTCTCACAATAGAGACAGTGAAGCAGAGTGTAGTTCAGGAATAAGGATGCACCGTGAGAGCTCCGCAGGTGTCTCACAAGAGAGACAGTGAGGCAGAGTGTAGTTCAGGAATAAGGATGCACTGTGAGAGCTCCGCAGGTGTCTCACAAGAGAGAGAGTGAGGCAGAGTGTATCAGCAATAAGGTGCAACGTGAGAGCTCTGCAGGTGTCTCACAATAGAGACAGTGAGGCAGAGTGTAGTTCAGGAATAAGGATGCACTGTGAGAGCTCCGCAGGTGTCTCACAAGAGAGACAGTGAGACAGAGTGTAGATCTGGAATAAGGATGCACCGTGAGAGCTCCGCAGGTGTCTCACAAGAGAGACAGTGAGACAGAGTGTAGATCAGGAAAAGGATGCATCTTGGGAGCTCTGCAGATGTCTCACAATAGAGAAAGTGAGACAGAGTGTAGATCAGGAATAAGGATGCATCTTGGGAGGTCTGCAGATGTCTCACAATAGAGACAGTGAGGTAGAGTGTAGTTCAGGAATAAGATTGCACCGTGAGAGCTCTGCAGGTGTCTCACAACAGAGACAGTGAGGCAGAGTGTAGTTCAGGAATAAGGATGCACCGTGAGAGCTCCGCCGGTGTCTCACAAGAGAGACAGTGAGGCAGAGTGTAGTTCAGGAATAAGGATGCACCGTGAGAGCTCCACAGGTGTCTTACAAGAAAGACAGTCAGGCAGAGTGTAGTTCAGGAATGAGGATGCACATTGAGAGCTCCGCAGGTGTCTCACAATAGAGACAGTGAGGCAGAGTGTAGTTCAGGAATAAGATGCATCTTGGGAGCTCTGCAGATGTCTCACAAGAGAGACAGTGAGGCAGATTGTGGTTCAGGAATAAGGATGCACCGTGAGAGCTCCGCAGGTGTCTCACAATAGAGACAGTCAGGCAGAGTGTAGTTCAGGAATAAGGATGCACCGTGAGAGCTCCGCCGGTGTCTCACAATAGAGACAGTGAGGCTGAGTGTAGTTCAGGAATAAGGATGCACCGTGAGAGCTCCGCAGGTGTCTCACAAGAGAGACAGTGAGGCTGAGTGTAGATCAGGAATAAGGATGCACCGTGAGAGCTCCGCCGGGGTCTCACAATAGAGACAGTGAGGCAGAGTGTAGTTCAGGAATAAGAATGCACCGTGAGAGCTCCGCCGGTGTCTCACAATTTAGACAGTGAGGCAGAGTGTAGTTCAGGAATAAGGATGCACCGTGAGAGCTCCGCAGGTGTCTCACAATAGAGACAGTGAGGCATAGTGTAGTTCAGGAATAAGGATGCACCGTGAGAGCCCCGCAGGTGTCTCACAATAGAGACAATGAAGCAGAGTGTAGTTCAGGAATAAGGATGCACCGTGAGAGCTCCGCAGGTGTCTCACAATAGAGACAGTGAAGAAGAGTGTAGTTCAGGAATAAGGATGCATCTTGGCAGCTCTGCAGATGTCTCACAATAGAGACAGTGAGGCAGAGTGTAGTTCAGGAATAAGGATGCACTGTGAGAGCTCCGCAGGTGTCTCACAAGAGAGAGAGTGAGCTAGAGTGTAGTTCAGGAATAAGGTGCAACGAGAGTGCTCTGCAGGTGTCTCACAATAGAGACAGTGAGGCAGAGTGTAGTTCAGGAATAAGGATGCACCGTGAGAGCTCCGCAGGTGTCTCACACGAGAGACAGTGAGACAGAGTGTAGATCAGGAATAGGAATGCATCTTGGGAGCTCTGCAGATGTCTCGCAATAGAGACTGTGAGGCAGAGTGTACTTCAGGAATAAGGATGCACCGTGAGAGCTCCGCAGGTGTCTCACAATAGAGACTGTGAGGCAGAGTGTAGTTCAGGAAGAAAGGATGCACATTGAGAGCTCCGCAGGTGTCTCACAATAGAGACAGTGAGGTAGAGTGTAGTTCAGGAATAAGGATGCACCGTGAGAGCTCCGCAGGTGTCTCACAATACAGACAGTGAGGCAGAGTGTAGTTCAGGAATAAGGATGCACTGTGAGAGCTTTGCCGGTGTCTCACTAGAGAGACAGTGAGGCAGAGTGTAGTTCAGGAATAAGGATGCACCGTGAGAGCTCCGCCGGTGTCTCACAAGAGAGACAGTGAGACAGAGTGTAGATCAGGAATAAGATGCACAATGAGAGCTCCGCCGGTGTCTCACAAGAGAGACAGTCAGGCAGAGTGTAGTTCAGGAATAAGGATGCACCGTGAGAGCTCCGCAGGTGTCTCACAAAAGAGACAGTGAGGCAGAGTGCAGTTCAGGAATAAGGATGCACCGTGAGAGCTCCTCAGGTGACTCACAAGAGAGTAGAGTGCAGTTCAGGAATAAGGATGCACCGTGAGAGCTCCGCAGGTGACTCACAATAGAGACGGTGAGGCAGAGTGTAGTTCAGGAATAAGGATGCACCGTGAGAGCTCTGCAGGTGTCTCACAATAGATACAGTGAGGCAGAGTGTAGTTCAGGAATAAGGATGCACCGTGAGAGCTCTGCAGGTGTCTCATAAGAGACACAGTGAGTCAGAGTGTAGATCAGGAATAAGGATGAATCTTGGGTGCTCTGCAGATGTCTCACAATAGAGACAGTGAGGCAGAGTGTAGTTCAGGAATAAGGATGCACCGTGAGAGCTCCGCAGGTGTCTCACAATAGAGACTGTGAGGCAGAGTGTAGTTCAGGAATAAGGATGCACCGTGAGAGCTCCCCAGGTGTCTCACAACAGAGACAGTGAGGCATAGTGTAGTTCAGGAATAAGGATGCACCGTGAGAGCTCCGCAGGTGTCTCACAATAGAGACAGTGAAGCAGAGTGTAGTTCAGGAATAAGGATGCACTGTGAGAGCTCCGCAGGTGTCTCACAAGAGAGACAGTGAGGCAGAGTGTAGTTCAGGAATAAGGATGCACTGTGAGAGCTCCGCAGGTGTCTCACAAGAGAGAGAGTGAGGCAGAGTGTATCAGCAATAAGGTGCAACGTGAGAGCTCTGCAGGTGTCTCACAATAGAGACAGTGAGGCAGAGTGTAGTTCAGGAATAAGGATGCACTGTGAGAGCTCCGCAGGTGTCTCACAAGAGAGACAGTGAGACAGAGTGTAGATCTGGAATAAGGATGCACTGTGAGAGCTCCGCAGGTGTCTCACAAGAGAGACAGTGAGACAGAGTGTAGATCAGGAAAAGGATGCATCTTGGGAGCTCTGCAGATGTCTCACAATAGAGAAAGTGAGACAGAGTGTAGATCAGGAATAAGGATGCATCTTGGGAGCTCTGCAGATGTCTCACAATAGAGACAGTGAGGTAGAGTGTAGTTCAGGAATAAGATTGCACCGTGAGAGCTCTGCAGGTGTCTCACAACAGAGACAGTGAGGCAGAGTGTAGTTCAGGAATAAGGATGCACCGTGAGAGCTCCGCCGGTGTCTCACAAGAGAGACAGTGAGGCAGAGTGTAGTTCAGGAATAAGGATGCACCGTGAGAGCTCCACAGGTGTCTTACAAGAAAGACAGTCAGGCAGAGTGTAGTTCAGGAATGAGGATGCACATTGAGAGCTCCGCAGGTGTCTCACAATAGAGACAGTGAGGCAGAGTGTAGTTCAGGAATAAGATGCATCTTGGGAGCTCTGCAGATGTCTCACAAGAGAGACAGTGAGGCAGATTGTGGTTCAGGAATAAGGATGCACCGTGAGAGCTCCGCAGGTGTCTCACAATAGAGACAGTCAGGCAGAGTGTAGTTCAGGAATAAGGATGCACCGTGAGAGCTCTGCCGGTGTCTCACAATAGAGACAGTGAGGCTGAGTGTAGTTCAGGAATAAGGATGCACCGTGAGAGCTCCGCAGGTGTCTCACAAGAGAGACAGTGAGGCTGAGTGTAGATCAGGAATAAGGATGCACCGTGAGAGCTCCGCCGGGGTCTCACAATAGAGACAGTGAGGCAGAGTGTAGTTCAGGAATAAGAATGCACCGTGAGAGCTCCGCCGGTGTCTCACAATTTAGACAGTGAGGCAGAGTGTAGTTCAGGAATAAGGATGCACCGTGAGAGCTCCGCAGGTGTCTCACAATAGAGACAGTGAGGCATAGTGTAGTTCAGGAATAAGGATGCACCGTGAGAGCCCCGCAGGTGTCTCACAATAGAGACAATGAAGCAGAGTGTAGTTCAGGAATAAGGATGCACCGTGAGAGCTCCGCAGGTGTCTCACAATAGAGACAGTGAAGAAGAGTGTAGTTCAGGAATAAGGATGCATCTTGGCAGCTCTGCAGATGTCTCACAATAGAGACAGTGAGGGAGAGTGTAGTTCAGGAATAAGGATGCACTGTGAGAGCTCCGCAGGTGTCTCACAAGAGAGAGAGTGAGGCAGAGTGTATCAGCAATAAGGTGCAACGTGAGAGCTCTGCAGGTGTCTCACAATAGAGACAGTGAGGCAGAGTGTAGTTCAGGAATAAGGATGCACCGTGAGAGCTCCGCAGGTGTCTCACAAGAGAGACAGTGAGACAGAGTGTAGATCTGGAATAAGGATGCACCGTGAGAGCTCCGCAGGTGTCTCACAAGAGAGACAGTGAGACAGAGTGTAGATCAGGAATAAGGATGCATCTTGGGAGCTCTGCAGAAGGCTCACAATAGAGACAGTGAGACAGGGTGTAGATCAGGAATAAGGATGCATCTTGGGAGCTCTGCAGATGTCTCACAATAGAGACAGTGAGGTAGAGTGTAGTTCAGGAATAAGATTGCACCGTGAGAGCTCCGCAGGTGTCTCACAAGAGAGACTATAGGGCAGAGTGTAGTTCAGGTATATGGATGCACCGTGAGAGCTCCGCAGGTGTCTCACAAGAGAGACAGTGAGGCAGAGTGTAGTTGAGGAATAAGATTGCACCGTGAGAGCTCCGCAGGTGTCTCACAAGAGAGACAGTGAGGCAGAGTGTAGTTCAGGAAGAAGGATGCACTGTGAGAGCTCCGCAGGTGTCTCACAAGAGAGAGAGTGAGGCAGAGTGTAGTTCAGGAATAAGGTGCAACGTGAGTGCTCTGCAGGTGTCTCACAATAGAGACAGTGAGGCAGAGTGTAGTTCAGGAATAAGGATGCACCGTGAGAGCTCCGCAGGTGTCTCACACGAGAGACAGTGAGACAGAGTGTAGATCAGGAATAAGAATGCATCTTGGGAGCTCTGCAGATGTCTCACAATAGAGACTGTGAGGCAGAGTGTACTTCAGGAATAAGGATGCACCGTGAGAGCTCCGCAGGTGTCTCACGATAGAGACTGTGAGGCAGAGTGTAGTTCAGGAATAAGGATGCACATTGAGAGCTCCGCAGGTGTCTCACAAGAGAGACAGTGAGGTAGAGTGTAGTTCAGGAATAAGGATGCCCTGTGAGAGCTCCGCAGGTGTCTCACAATAGAGACAGTGAGGCAGAGTGTAGATCAGGAATAAAGATGCACCGTGAGAGCTCCGCAGGAGTCTCACAAGAGAGACAGTGAGGCAGAGTGTAGTTCAGGAATAAGGATGCACCGTGAGAGCTCCGCCGGTGTCTCACAATAGAGACAGTGAGGCTGTGTGTAGTTCAGGAATAAGGATTCACCATGAGAGCTCCGCCGGTGTCTCACAAGAGAGACAGTGAGGCAGAGTGCAGTTCAGGAATAAGGATGCACCGTGAAAGCTCCGCAGGTGACTCACAAGAGAGACAGTGAGCCAGAGTGCAGTTCAGGAATAAGGATGCACCATGAGAGCTCCGCAGGTGTCTCACATAAGAGACTGTGAGGCAGAGTGTAGTTCAGGAATAAGATTGCACAGTGAGAGCTCTGCAGGTGTCTCACAAGAGAGACAGTGAGACAGAGTGTAGTTCATGAATAAGAATGCACTGTGAGAGCTCTGCAGGTGTCTCCCAATAGAGACAGTGAGGTAGAGTGTAGTTCAGGAATAAGGATGCACATTGAGAGCTCCGCAGGTGTCTCACAATAGAGACAATGAGGCAGAGTGTAGTTCAGGAATAAGAATGCACTGTGAGATATCCGCAGGCGTCTCACAAGAGAGACAGTGATGCAGAGTGTAGTTCAGGAATAAGGATGCCCTGTGAGAGCTCCGCAGGTGTCTCACAAGAGAGACGGTGAGGCTGAGTGTGATTCAGGAATAATAATGCACTGTGAGAGCTCCGCAGGTGTCTCACAAAAGAGACAGTGAGGCAGAGTGTAGTTCAGGAATAGGGATGCAACGTGAGAGCTCCACCGGTGTCTCACAAGAGAGACAGTGAGGCAGAGTGTAGTACAGGAATAGGGATGCACCGTGAGAGCTCCGCAGGTGTTTCACAAGAGAGACAGTGAGGCAGAGTGTAGTTCAGGAATAAGGATGCACCGTGAGAGCTCCGCAGGTGTCTCACAATAGAGACAGTGAGGCAGAGTGTAGTTCAGTAATAAGAATGCACTGTGAGATATCCGCAGGCGTCTCACAAGAGAGACAGTGAGGCAGAGTGTACTTCAGGAATAAGGTGCACCGTGAGAGCTCCGCCGGTGTCTCACAAGAGAGACAGTGAGGCAGACTGTCGTTCAAGAATAAGGATGCACTGTGAGAGCTCCGCAGGTGTCTCACAAGAGAGACAGTGAGGCAGAGTGTAGATCAGGAATAAGGATGCACTTGGGTGCTCTGCAGATGTCTCACAATAGAGACTGTCAGGCAGAGTGTAGTTCAGGAATAAGGATGCACTGTGAGAGCTCTGCCGGCGTCTCACAAGAGAGACAGTGAGGCAGAGTGTTGTTCAAGAATAAGGATACATCTTGGGAGTTCTGCAGATGTCTCACAATAGAGACAGTGAGGCAGACTGTAGATCAGGAATAAGGATACATCTTGGGAGCTCTGCAGATGTCTCACAATAGAGACAGTGAGGCAGAGTGTAGTTCAGGAATAAGGTGCAACGTGAGTGCTCTGCAGGTGTCTCACAATAGAGACAGTGAGGCAGAGTGTAGTTCACGAATAAGGATGCACCCTGAGAGCTCCGCAGGTGTCTCACACGAGAGACAGTGAGACAGAGTGTAGATCAGGAATAAGAATGCATCTTGGGAGCTCTGCAGATGTCTCACAATAGAGACTGTGAGGCAGAGTGTACTTCAGGAATAAGGATGCAGCGTGAGAGCTCCGCAGGTGTCTCACAATAGAGACTGTGAGGCAGAGTGTAGTTCAGGAATAAGGATGCACATTGAGAGCTCCGCAGGTGTCTCACAATAGAGACAGTGAGGTAGAGTGTAGTTCAGGAATAAGGATGCACCGTGAGAGCTCCGCAGGAGTCTCACAATACAGACAGTGAGGCAGAGTGTAGTTCAGGAATAAGGATGCACTGTGAGAGCTTTGCCGGTGTCTCACTAGAGAGACAGTGAGGCAGAGTGCAGTTCAGGAATAAGGATGCACCGTGAGAGCTCCGCCGGTGTCCCACAAGAGAGACAGTGAGGCAGAGTGTAGATCAGGAATAAGATGCACAATGAGAGCTCCGCCGGTGTCTCACAAGAGAGACAGTCAGGCAGAGTGTAGTTCAGGAATAAGGATGCACTGTGAGAGCTTTGCCGGTGTCTCACTAGAGAGACAGTGAGGCAGAGTGCAGTTCAGGAATAAGGATGCACCGTGAGAGCTCCGCAGGTGACTCACAACAGAGACGGTGAGGCAGAGTGTAGTTCAGGAATAAGGATGCACGTGAGAGCTCTGCAGTTGTCTCACAATAGAGACAGTGAGGCAGAGTGTAGTTCAGGAATAAGGATGCACCGTGAGAGCTCTGCAGGTGTCTCATAAGAGACACAGTGAGTCAGAGTGTAGATCAGGAATAAGGATGAATCTTGGGTGCTCTGCAGATGTCTCACAATAGAGACAGTGAGGCAGAGTGTAGTTCAGGAATAAGGATGCACCGTGAGAGCTCCCCAGGTGTCTCACAACAGAGACAGTGAGGCATAGTGTAGTTCAGGAATAAGGATGCACTGTGAGAGCTCCGCAGGTGTCTCACAATAGAGACAGTGAAGCAGAGTGTAGTTCAGGAATAAGGATGCACCGTGAGAGCTCCCCAGGTGTCTCACAACAGAGACAGTGAGGCATAGTGTAGTTCAGGAATAAGGATGCACTGTGAGAGCTCCGCAGGTGTCTCACAATAGAGACAGTGAAGCAGAGTGTAGTTCAGGAATAAGGATGCACCGTGAGAGCTCCGCAGGTGTCTCACAAGAGAGACAGTGAGGCAGAGTGTAGTTCAGGAATAAGGATGCACCTTGAGAGCTCCGCAGGTGTCTCACAAGAGAGAGAGTGAGGCAGAGTGTATCAGCAATAAGGATGCACCGTGAGAGCTCCGCAGGTGTCTCACAAGAGAGACAGTGAGACAGAGTGTAGATCTGGAATAAGGATGCACCGTGAGAGCTCCGCAGGTGTCTCACAAGAGAGACAGTGAGACAGAGTGTAGATCAGGAATAAGGATGCATCTTGGGAGCTCTGCAGATGTCTCACAATAGAGAAAGTGAGACAGAGTGTAGATCAGGAATAAGGATGCATCTTGAGAGCTCTGCAGATGTCTCACAATAGAGACAGTGAGGTAGAGTGTAGTTCAGGAATAAGATTGCACCGTGAGAGCTCTGCAGGTGTCTCACAATAGAGACAGTGAGGCAGAGTGTAGTTCAGGAATAAGGATGCACATTGAGAGCTCCGCAGGGGTCTCACAATAGAGACAGTGAGGCAGAGTGTAGTTCAGGAATAAGATGCATCTTGGGAGCTCTGCAGATGTCTGACAAGAGAGACAGTGAGGCAGATTGTGGTTCAGGAATAAGGATGCACCGTGAGAGCTCCGCAGGTGTCTCACAATAGAGACAGTCAGGCAGAGTGTAGTTCAGGAATAAGGATGCACCGTGAGAGCTCCGCCGGTGTCTCACAATAGAGACAGTGAGGCTGAGTGTAGTTCAGGAATAAGGATGCACCGTGAGAGCTCCGCAGGTGTCTCACAAGAGAGACAGTGAGGCTGAGTGTAGATCAGGAATAAGGATGCACCGTGAGAGCTCCGCCGGGGTCTCACAATAGAGACAGTGAGGCAGAGTGTAGTTCAGGAATAAGAATGCACCGTGAGAGCTCCGCCGGTGTCTCACAATTTAGACAGTGAGGCAGAGTGTAGTTCAGGAATAAGGATGCGCCGTGAGAGCTCCGCCGGTGTCTCACAAGAGAGACAGTGAGGCAGAGTGTCGTTCATGAATAAGAATGCGCCGTGAGAGCTCCGCCGGTGTCTCACAAGAGAGACAGTGAGGCAGAGTGTAGATCAGGAATAAGGATGCACCGTGAGAGCTCCGCAGGTGTCTCACAAGAGGGACAGTGAGGCAGAGTGTAGATCAGGAATAAAGATGCACCGTGAGAGCTCCGCAGGAGTCTCACAAGAGAGAGAGTGAGGCAGAGTGTAGTTCAGGAATAAGGATGCACCGTGAGAGCTCTGCAGGTGTCTCACACGAGAGACAGTGAGGCAGAGTGTAGTTCAGGAATAAGGATGCACCGTGAGAGCTCCGCCGGTGTCTCACAATAGAGACAGTGAGGCTGAGTGTAGTTCAGGAATAAGGATGCACCGTGAGAGCTCCGCAGGTGTCTCACAAGAGAGAGAGTGAGGCAGAGTGTAGTTCAGGAATAAGGATGCACCGTGAGAGCTCTGCAGGTGTCTCACACGAGAGACAGTGAGACAGAGTGTAGATCAGGAATAAGAATGCATCTTGGGAGCTCTGCAGATGTCTCACAATAGAGACTGTGAGGCAGAGTGTACTTCAGGAATAAGGATGCACCGTGAGGGCTCCGCAGGTGTCTCACAATAGAGACTGTGAGGCAGAGTGTAGTTCAGGAATAAGGATGCACATTGAGAGCTCCGCAGGTGTCTCACAAGAGAGACAGTGAGGTAGAGTGTAGTTCAGGAATAAGGATGCACTGTGAGAGCTCCGCAGCTGTCTCACAATAGAGACAGTGAGACAGAGTGTAGATCAGGAATAATGATGCACCGTGAGAGCTCCGCAGGTGTCTCACAATACAGACAGTGAGGCAGAGTGTAGTTCAGGAATAAGGATGCACCGTGAGAGCTCCGCCGGTGTCTCACAATAGAGACAGTGAGGCAGAGTGTAGTTCAGGAATAAGGATGCACCGTGAGAGCTCCGCCGGTGTCTCACAATAGAGACAGTCAGGCAGAGTGTAGTTCAGGAATAAGGATGCACCGTGAGAGCTCCGCCGGTGTCTCACAATAGAGACAGTGAGGCTGAGTGTAGTTCAGGAATAAGGATGCACTGTGAGAGCTCCGCAGGTGTCTCACAAGAGAGACAGTGAGGCTGAGTGTAGATCAGGAATAAGGATGCACCGTGAGAGCTCCGCCGGGGTCTCACAATAGAGACAGTGAGGCAGAGTGTAGTTCAGGAATAAGAATGCACCGTGAGAGCTCCGCCGGTGTCTCACAATTTAGACAGTGAGGCAGAGTGTAGTTCAGGAATAAGGATGCACCGTGAGAGCTCCGCCGGTGTCTCACAATAGAGACAGTAAGGCATAGTGTAGTTCAGGAATAAGGATGCACCGTGAGAGCTCTGCAGGTGTCTCACACGAGAGACAGTGAGGCAGAGTGTAGTTCAGGAATAAGGATGCACCGTGAGAGCTCCGCCGGTGTCTCACAATAGAGACAGTGAGGCTGAGTGTAGTTCAGGAATAAGGATGCACCGTGAGAGCTCCGCAGGTGTCTCACAAGAGAGAGAGTGAGGCAGAGTGTAGTTCAGGAATAAGGATGCACCGTGAGAGCTCTGCAGGTGTCTCACACGAGAGACAGTGAGACAGAGTGTAGATCAGGAATAAGAATGCATCTTGGGAGCTCTGCAGATGTCTCACAATAGAGACTGTGAGGCAGAGTGTACTTCAGGAATAAGGATGCACCGTGAGGGCTCCGCAGGTGTCTCACAATAGAGACTGTGAGGCAGAGTGTAGTTCAGGAATAAGGATGCACATTGAGAGCTCCGCAGGTGTCTCACAAGAGAGACAGTGAGGTAGAGTGTAGTTCAGGAATAAGGATGCACTGTGAGAGCTCCGCAGCTGTCTCACAATAGAGACAGTGAGACAGAGTGTAGATCAGGAATAATGATGCACCGTGAGAGCTCCGCAGGTGTCTCACAATACAGACAGTGAGGCAGAGTGTAGTTCAGGAATAAGGATGCACCGTGAGAGCTCCGCCGGTGTCTCACAATAGAGACAGTGAGGCAGAGTGTAGTTCAGGAATAAGGATGCACCGTGAGAGCTCCGCCGGTGTCTCACAATAGAGACAGTCAGGCAGAGTGTAGTTCAGGAATAAGGATGCACCGTGAGAGCTCCGCCGGTGTCTCACAATAGAGACAGTGAGGCTGAGTGTAGTTCAGGAATAAGAATGCACCGTGAGAGCTCCGCCGGTGTCTCACAATTTAGACAGTGAGGCAGAGTGTAGTTCAGGAATAAGGATGCACCGTGAGAGCTCCGCCGGTGTCTCACAATAGAGACAGTGAGGCATAGTGTAGTTCAGGAATAAGGATGCACCGTGAGAGCCCCGCAGGTGTCTCACAATAGAGACAATGAAGCAGAGTGTAGTTCAGGAATAAGGATGCACCGTGAGAGCTCCGCAGGTGTCTCACAATAGAGACAGTGAAGAAGAGTGTAGTTCAGGAATAAGGATGCATCTTGGCAGCTCTGCAGATGTCTCACAATAGAGACAGTGAGGCAGAGTGTAGTTCAGGAATAAGGATGCACTGTGAGAGCTCCGCAGGTGTCTCACAAGAGAGAGAGTGAGCTAGAGTGTAGTTCAGGAATAAGGTGCAACGAGAGTGCTCTGCAGGTGTCTCACAATAGAGACAGTGAGGCAGAGTGTAGTTCAGGAATAAGGATGCACCGTGAGAGCTCCGCAGGTGTCTCACACGAGAGACAGTGAGACAGAGTGTAGATCAGGAATAGGAATGCATCTTGGGAGCTCTGCAGATGTCTCACAATAGAGACTGTGAGGCAGAGTGTACTTCAGGAATAAGGATGCACCGTGAGAGCTCCGCAGGTGTCTCACAATAGAGACTGTGAGGCAGAGTGTAGTTCAGGAATAAGGATGCACATTGAGAGCTCCGCAGGTGTCTCACAATAGAGACAGTGAGGTAGAGTGTAGTTCAGGAATAAGGATGCACCGTGAGAGCTCCGCAGGTGTCTCACAATACAGACAGTGAGGCAGAGTGTAGTTCAGGAATAAGGATGCACTGTGAGAGCTTTGCCGGTGTCTCACTAGAGAGACAGTGAGGCAGAGTGTAGTTCAGGAATAAGGATGCACCGTGAGAGCTCCGCCGGTGTCTCACAAGAGAGACAGTGAGACAGAGTGTAGATCAGGAATAAGATGCACAATGAGAGCTCCGCCGGTGTCTCACAAGAGAGACAGTCAGGCAGAGTGTAGTTCAGGAATAAGGATGCACCGTGAGAGCTCCGCAGGTGTCTCACAAAAGAGACAGTGAGGCAGAGTGCAGTTCAGGAATAAGGATGCACCGTGAGAGCTCCTCAGGTGACTCACAAGAGAGTAGAGTGCAGTTCAGGAATAAGGATGCACCGTGAGAGCTCCGCAGGTGACTCACAATAGAGACGGTGAGGCAGAGTGTAGTTCAGGAATAAGGATGCACCGTGAGAGCTCTGCAGGTGTCTCACAATAGAGACAGTGAGGCAGAGTGTAGTTCAGGAATAAGGATGCACCGTGAGAGCTCTGCAGGTGTCTCATAAGAGACACAGTGAGTCAGAGTGTAGATCAGGAATAAGGATGAATCTTGGGTGCTCTGCAGATGTCTCACAATAGAGACAGTGAGGCAGAGTGTAGTTCAGGAATAAGGATGCACCGTGAGAGCTCCGCAGGTGTCTCACAATAGAGACTGTGAGGCAGAGTGTAGTTCAGGAATAAGGATGCACCGTGAGAGCTCCCCAGGTGTCTCACAACAGAGACAGTGAGGCATAGTGTAGTTCAGGAATAAGGATGCACCGTGAGAGCTCCGCAGGTGTCTCACAATAGAGACAGTGAAGCAGAGTGTAGTTCAGGAATAAGGATGCACCGTGAGAGCTCCGCAGGTGTCTCACAAGAGAGACAGTGAGGCAGAGTGTAGTTCAGGAATAAGGATGCACTGTGAGAGCTCCGCAGGTGTCTCACAAGAGAGAGAGTGAGGCAGAGTGTATCAGCAATAAGGTGCAACGTGAGAGCTCTGCAGGTGTCTCACAATAGAGACAGTGAGGCAGAGTGTAGTTCAGGAATAAGGATGCACTGTGAGAGCTCTGCAGGTGTCTCACAAGAGAGACAGTGAGACAGAGTGTAGATCTGGAATAAGGATGCACCGTGAGAGCTCCGCAGGTGTCTCACAAGAGAGACAGTGAGACAGAGTGTAGATCAGGAAAAGGATGCATCTTGGGAGCTCTGCAGATGTCTCACAATAGAGAAAGTGAGACAGAGTGTAGATCAGGAATAAGGATGCATCTTGGGAGCTCTGCAGATGTCTCACAATAGAGACAGTGAGGTAGAGTGTAGTTCAGGAATAAGATTGCACCGTGAGAGCTCTGCAGGTGTCTCATAACAGAGACAGTGAGGCAGAGTGTAGTTCAGGAATAAGGATGCACCGTGAGAGCTCCGCCGGTGTCTCACAAGAGAGACAGTGAGGCAGAGTGTAGTTCAGGAATAAGGATGCACCGTGAGAGCTCCACAGGTGTCTTACAAGAAAGACAGTCAGGCAGAGTGTAGTTCAGGAATGAGGATGCACATTGAGAGCTCCGCAGGTGTCTCACAATAGAGACAGTGAGGCAGAGTGTAGTTCAGGAATAAGATGCATCTTGGGAGCTCTGCAGATGTCTCACAAGAGAGACAGTGAGGCAGATTGTGGTTCAGGAATAAGGATGCACCGTGAGAGCTCCGCAGGTGTCTCACAATAGAGACAGTCAGGCAGAGTGTAGTTCAGGAATAAGGATGCACTGTGAGAGCTCCGCCGGTGTCTCACAATAGAGACAGTGAGGCTGAGTGTAGTTCAGGAATAAGGATGCACCGTGAGAGCTCCGCAGGTGTCTCACAAGAGAGACAGTGAGGCTGAGTGTAGATCAGGAATAAGGATGCACCGTGAGAGCTCCGCCGGGGTCTCACAATAGAGACAGTGAGGCAGAGTGTAGTTCAGGAATAAGAATGCACCGTGAGAGCTCCGCCGGTGTCTCACAATTTAGACAGTGAGGCAGAGTGTAGTTCAGGAATAAGGATGCACCGTGAGAGCTCCGCAGGTGTCTCACAATAGAGACAGTGAGGCATAGTGTAGTTCAGGAATAAGGATGCACCGTGAGAGCCCCGCAGGTGTCTCACAATAGAGACAATGAAGCAGAGTGTAGTTCAGGAATAAGGATGCACCGTGAGAGCTCCGCAGGTGTCTCACAATAGAGACAGTGAAGAAGAGTGTAGTTCAGGAATAAGGATGCATCTTGGCAGCTCTGCAGATGTCTCACAATAGAGACAGTGAGGCAGAGTGTAGTTCAGGAATAAGGATGCACTGTGAGAGCTCCGCAGGTGTCTCACAAGAGAGAGAGTGAGGCAGAGTGTATCAGCAATAAGGTGCAACGTGAGAGCTCTGCAGGTGTCTCACAATAGAGACAGTGAGGCAGAGTGTAGTTCAGGAATAAGGATGCACCGTGAGAGCTCCGCAGGTGTCTCACAATAGAGACGGTGAGGCAGAGTGTAGTTCAGGAATAAGGATGCACCGTGAGAGCTCTGCAGGTGTCTCACAATAGAGACAGTGAGGCAGAGTGTAGTTCAGGAATAAGGATGCACCGTGAGAGCTCTGCAGGTGTCTCATAAGAGACACAGTGAGTCAGAGTGTAGATCAGGAATAAGGATGAATCTTGGGTGCTCTGCAGATGTCTCACAATAGAGACAGTGAGGCAGAGTGTAGTTCAGGAATAAGGATGCACCGTGAGAGCTCCGCAGGTGTCTCACAATAGAGACTGTGAGGCAGAGTGTAGTTCAGGAATAAGGATGCACCGTGAGAGCTCCCCAGGTGTCTCACAACAGAGACAGTGAGGCATAGTGTAGTTCAGGAATAAGGATGCACCGTGAGAGCTCCGCAGGTGTCTCACAATAGAGACAGTGAAGCAGAGTGTAGTTCAGGAATAAGGATGCACCGTGAGAGCTCCGCAGGTGTCTCACAAGAGAGACAGTGAGGCAGAGTGTAGTTCAGGAATAAGGATGCACTGTGAGAGCTCCGCAGGTGTCTCACAAGAGAGAGAGTGAGGCAGAGTGTATCAGCAATAAGGTGCAACGTGAGAGCTCTGCAGGTGTCTCACAATAGAGACAGTGAGGCAGAGTGTAGTTCAGGAATAAGGATGCACTGTGAGAGCTCTGCAGGTGTCTCACAAGAGAGACAGTGAGACAGAGTGTAGATCTGGAATAAGGATGCACCGTGAGAGCTCCGCAGGTGTCTCACAAGAGAGACAGTGAGACAGAGTGTAGATCAGGAAAAGGATGCATCTTGGGAGCTCTGCAGATGTCTCACAATAGAGAAAGTGAGACAGAGTGTAGATCAGGAATAAGGATGCATCTTGGGAGCTCTGCAGATGTCTCACAATAGAGACAGTGAGGTAGAGTGTAGTTCAGGAATAAGATTGCACCGTGAGAGCTCTGCAGGTGTCTCATAACAGAGACAGTGAGGCAGAGTGTAGTTCAGGAATAAGGATGCACCGTGAGAGCTCCGCCGGTGTCTCACAAGAGAGACAGTGAGGCAGAGTGTAGTTCAGGAATAAGGATGCACCGTGAGAGCTCCACAGGTGTCTTACAAGAAAGACAGTCAGGCAGAGTGTAGTTCAGGAATGAGGATGCACATTGAGAGCTCCGCAGGTGTCTCACAATAGAGACAGTGAGGCAGAGTGTAGTTCAGGAATAAGATGCATCTTGGGAGCTCTGCAGATGTCTCACAAGAGAGACAGTGAGGCAGATTGTGGTTCAGGAATAAGGATGCACCGTGAGAGCTCCGCAGGTGTCTCACAATAGAGACAGTCAGGCAGAGTGTAGTTCAGGAATAAGGATGCACTGTGAGAGCTCCGCCGGTGTCTCACAATAGAGACAGTGAGGCTGAGTGTAGTTCAGGAATAAGGATGCACCGTGAGAGCTCCGCAGGTGTCTCACAAGAGAGACAGTGAGGCTGAGTGTAGATCAGGAATAAGGATGCACCGTGAGAGCTCCGCCGGGGTCTCACAATAGAGACAGTGAGGCAGAGTGTAGTTCAGGAATAAGAATGCACCGTGAGAGCTCCGCCGGTGTCTCACAATTTAGACAGTGAGGCAGAGTGTAGTTCAGGAATAAGGATGCACCGTGAGAGCTCCGCAGGTGTCTCACAATAGAGACAGTGAGGCATAGTGTAGTTCAGGAATAAGGATGCACCGTGAGAGCCCCGCAGGTGTCTCACAATAGAGACAATGAAGCAGAGTGTAGTTCAGGAATAAGGATGCACCGTGAGAGCTCCGCAGGTGTCTCACAATAGAGACAGTGAAGAAGAGTGTAGTTCAGGAATAAGGATGCATCTTGGCAGCTCTGCAGATGTCTCACAATAGAGACAGTGAGGCAGAGTGTAGTTCAGGAATAAGGATGCACTGTGAGAGCTCCGCAGGTGTCTCACAAGAGAGAGAGTGAGGCAGAGTGTATCAGCAATAAGGTGCAACGTGAGAGCTCTGCAGGTGTCTCACAATAGAGACAGTGAGGCAGAGTGTAGTTCAGGAATAAGGATGCACCGTGAGAGCTCCGCAGGTGTCTCACAAGAGAGACAGTGAGACAGAGTGTAGATCTGGAATAAGGATGCACCGTGAGAGCTCCGCAGGTGTCTCACAAGAGAGACAGTGAGACAGAGTGTAGATCAGGAATAAGGATGCATCTTGGGAGCTCTGCAGAAGGCTCACAATAGAGACAGTGAGACAGGGTGTAGATCAGGAATAAGGATGCACCGTGAGAGCTCCGCAGGTGTCTCACAATAGAGACTGTGAGGCAGAGTGTAGTTCAGGAATAAGGATGCACCGTGAGAGCTCCCCAGGTGTCTCACAACAGAGACAGTGAGGCATAGTGTAGTTCAGGAATAAGGATGCACCGTGAGAGCTCCGCAGGTGTCTCACAATAGAGACAGTGAAGCAGAGTGTAGTTCAGGAATAAGGATGCACCGTGAGAGCTCCGCAGGTGTCTCACAAGAGAGACAGTGAGGCAGAGTGTAGTTCAGGAATAAGGATGCACTGTGAGAGCTCCGCAGGTGTCTCACAAGAGAGAGAGTGAGGCAGAGTGTATCAGCAATAAGGTGCAACGTGAGAGCTCTGCAGGTGTCTCACAATAGAGACAGTGAGGCAGAGTGTAGTTCAGGAATAAGGATGCACTGTGAGAGCTCTGCAGGTGTCTCACAAGAGAGACAGTGAGACAGAGTGTAGATCTGGAATAAGGATGCACCGTGAGAGCTCCGCAGGTGTCTCACAAGAGAGACAGTGAGACAGAGTGTAGATCAGGAAAAGGATGCATCTTGGGAGCTCTGCAGATGTCTCACAATAGAGAAAGTGAGACAGAGTGTAGATCAGGAATAAGGATGCATCTTGGGAGCTCTGCAGATGTCTCACAATAGAGACAGTGAGGTAGAGTGTAGTTCAGGAATAAGATTGCACCGTGAGAGCTCTGCAGGTGTCTCACAACAGAGACAGTGAGGCAGAGTGTAGTTCAGGAATAAGGATGCACCGTGAGAGCTCCGCCGGTGTCTCACAAGAGAGACAGTGAGGCAGAGTGTAGTTCAGGAATAAGGATGCACCGTGAGAGCTCCACAGGTGTCTTACAAGAAAGACAGTCAGGCAGAGTGTAGTTCAGGAATGAGGATGCACATTGAGAGCTCCGCAGGTGTCTCACAATAGAGACAGTGAGGCAGAGTGTAGTTCAGGAATAAGATGCATCTTGGGAGCTCTGCAGATGTCTCACAAGAGAGACAGTGAGGCAGATTGTGGTTCAGGAATAAGGATGCACCGTGAGAGCTCCGCAGGTGTCTCACAATAGAGACAGTCAGGCAGAGTGTAGTTCAGGAATAAGGATGCACCGTGAGAGCTCCGCCGGTGTCTCACAATAGAGACAGTGAGGCTGAGTGTAGTTCAGGAATAAGGATGCACCGTGAGAGCTCCGCAGGTGTCTCACAAGAGAGACAGTGAGGCTGAGTGTAGATCAGGAATAAGGATGCACCGTGAGAGCTCCGCCGGGGTCTCACAATAGAGACAGTGAGGCAGAGTGTAGTTCAGGAATAAGAATGCACCGTGAGAGCTCCGCCGGTGTCTCACAATTTAGACAGTGAGGCAGAGTGTAGTTCAGGAATAAGGATGCACCGTGAGAGCTCCGCAGGTGTCTCACAATAGAGACAGTGAGGCATAGTGTAGTTCAGGAATAAGGATGCACCGTGAGAGCCCCACAGGTGTCTCACAATAGAGACAATGAAGCAGAGTGTAGTTCAGGAATAAGGATGCACCGTGAGAGCTCCGCAGGTGTCTCACAATAGAGACAGTGAAGAAGAGTGTAGTTCAGGAATAAGGATGCATCTTGGCAGCTCTGCAGATGTCTCACAATAGAGACAGTGAGGCAGAGTGTAGTTCAGGAATAAGGATGCACTGTGAGAGCTCCGCAGGTGTCTCACAAGAGAGAGAGTGAGGCAAAGTGTATCAGCAATAAGGTGCAACGTGAGAGCTCTGCAGGTGTCTCACAATAGAGACAGTGAGGCAGAGTGTAGTTCAGGAATAAGGATGCACCGTGAGAGCTCCGCAGGTGTCTCACAAGAGAGACAGTGAGACAGAGTGTAGATCTGGAATAAGGATGCACCGTGAGAGCTCCGCAGGTGTCTCACAAGAGAGACAGTGAGACAGAGTGTAGATCAGGAATAAGGATGCATCTTGGGAGCTCTGCAGAAGGCTCACAATAGAGACAGTGAGACAGGGTGTAGATCAGGAATAAGGATGCATCTTGGGAGCTCTGCAGATGTCTCACAATAGAGACAGTGAGGTAGAGTGTAGTTCAGGAATAAGATTGCACCGTGAGAGCTCCGCAGGTGTCTCACAAGAGAGACTATAGGGCAGAGTGTAGTTCAGGTATATGGATGCACCGTGAGAGCTCCGCAGGTGTCTCACAAGAGAGACAGTGAGGCAGAGTGTAGTTGAGGAATAAGATTGCACCGTGAGAGCTCCGCAGGTGTCTCACAAGAGAGACAGTGAGGCAGAGTGTAGTTCAGGAAGAAGGATGCACTGTGAGAGCTCCGCAGGTGTCTCACAAGAGAGAGAGTGAGGCAGAGTGTAGTTCAGGAATAAGGTGCAACGTGAGTGCTCTGCAGGTGTCTCACAATAGAGACAGTGAGGCAGAGTGTAGTTCAGGAATAAGGATGCACCGTGAGAGCTCCGCAGGTGTCTCACACGAGAGACAGTGAGACAGAGTGTAGATCAGGAATAAGAATGCATCTTGGGAGCTCTGCAGATGTCTCACAATAGAGACTGTGAGGCAGAGTGTACTTCAGGAATAAGGATGCACCGTGAGAGCTCCGCAGGTGTCTCACGATAGAGACTGTGAGGCAGAGTGTAGTTCAGGAATAAGGATGCACATTGAGAGCTCCGCAGGTGTCTCACAAGAGAGACAGTGAGGTAGAGTGTAGTTCAGGAATAAGGATGCCCTGTGAGAGCTCCGCAGGTGTCTCACAATAGAGACAGTGAGGCAGAGTGTAGATCAGGAATAAAGATGCACCGTGAGAGCTCCGCAGGAGTCTCACAAGAGAGACAGTGAGGCAGAGTGTAGTTCAGGAATAAGGATGCACCGTGAGAGCTCCGCCGGTGTCTCACAATAGAGACAGTGAGGCTGTGTGTAGTTCAGGAATAAGGATTCACCATGAGAGCTCCGCCGGTGTCTCACAAGAGAGACAGTGAGGCAGAGTGCAGTTCAGGAATAAGGATGCACCGTGAAAGCTCCGCAGGTGACTCACAAGAGAGACAGTGAGCCAGAGTGCAGTTCAGGAATAAGGATGCACCATGAGAGCTCCGCAGGTGTCTCACATAAGAGACTGTGAGGCAGAGTGTAGTTCAGAAATAAGATTGCACAGTGAGAGCTCTGCAGGTGTCTCACAAGAGAGACAGTGAGACAGAGTGTAGTTCATGAATAAGAATGCACTGTGAGAGCTCTGCAGGTGTCTCCCAATAGAGACAGTGAGGTAGAGTGTAGTTCAGGAATAAGGATGCACATTGAGAGCTCTGCAGGTGTCTCACAATAGAGACAATGAGGCAGAGTGTAGTTCAGGAATAAGAATGCACTGTGAGATATCCGCAGGCGTCTCACAAGAGAGACAGTGATGCAGAGTGTAGTTCAGGAATAAGGATGCCCTGTGAGAGCTCCGCAGGTGTCTCACAAGAGAGACGGTGAGGCTGAGTGTGATTCAGGAATAATAATGCACTGTGAGAGCTCCGCAGGTGTCTCACAAAAGAGACAGTGAGGCAGAGTGTAGTTCAGGAATAGGGATGCAACGTGAGAGCTCCACCGGTGTCTCACAAGAGAGACAGTGAGGCAGAGTGTAGTACAGGAATAGGGATGCACCGTGAGAGCTCCGCAGGTGTTTCACAAGAGAGACAGTGAGGCAGAGTGTAGTTCAGGAATAAGGATGCACCGTGAGAGCTCCGCAGGTGTCTCACAATAGAGACAGTGAGGCAGAGTGTAGTTCAGTAATAAGAATGCACTGTGAGATATCCGCAGGCGTCTCACAAGAGAGACAGTGAGGCAGAGTGTACTTCAGGAATAAGGTGCACCGTGAGAGCTCCGCCGGTGTCTCACAAGAGAGACAGTGAGGCAGACTGTCGTTCAAGAATAAGGATGCACTGTGAGAGCTCCGCAGGTGTCTCACAAGAGAGACAGTGAGGCAGAGTGTAGATCAGGAATAAGGATGCACTTGGGTGCTCTGCAGATGTCTCACAATAGAGACTGTCAGGCAGAGTGTAGTTCAGGAATAAGGATGCACTGTGAGAGCTCTGCCGGCGTCTCACAAGAGAGACAGTGAGGCAGAGTGTTGTTCAAGAATAAGGATACATCTTGGGAGTTCTGCAGATGTCTCACAATAGAGACAGTGAGGCAGACTGTAGATCAGGAATAAGGATACATCTTGGGAGCTCTGCAGATGTCTCACAATAGAGACAGTGAGGCAGAGTGTAGTTCAGGAATAAGGTGCAACGTGAGTGCTCTGCAGGTGTCTCACAATAGAGACAGTGAGGCAGAGTGTAGTTCACGAATAAGGATGCACCCTGAGAGCTCCGCAGGTGTCTCACACGAGAGACAGTGAGACAGAGTGTAGATCAGGAATAAGAATGCATCTTGGGAGCTCTGCAGATGTCTCACAATAGAGACTGTGAGGCAGAGTGTACTTCAGGAATAAGGATGCAGCGTGAGAGCTCCGCAGGTGTCTCACAATAGAGACTGTGAGGCAGAGTGTAGTTCAGGAATAAGGATGCACATTGAGAGCTCCGCAGGTGTCTCACAATAGAGACAGTGAGGTAGAGTGTAGTTCAGGAATAAGGATGCACCGTGAGAGCTCCGCAGGAGTCTCACAATACAGACAGTGAGGCAGAGTGTAGTTCAGGAATAAGGATGCACTGTGAGAGCTTTGCCGGTGTCTCACTAGAGAGACAGTGAGGCAGAGTGCAGTTCAGGAATAAGGATGCACCGTGAGAGCTCCGCCGGTGTCCCACAAGAGAGACAGTGAGGCAGAGTGTAGATCAGGAATAAGATGCACAATGAGAGCTCCGCCGGTGTCTCACAAGAGAGACAGTCAGGCAGAGTGTAGTTCAGGAATAAGGATGCACTGTGAGAGCTTTGCCGGTGTCTCACTAGAGAGACAGTGAGGCAGAGTGTAGTTCAGGAATAAGGATGCACCGTGAGAGCTCCGCAGGTGACTCACAACAGAGACGGTGAGGCAGAGTGTAGTTCAGGAATAAGGATGCACGTGAGAGCTCTGCAGTTGTCTCACAATAGAGACAGTGAGGCAGAGTGTAGTTCAGGAATAAGGATGCACCGTGAGAGCTCTGCAGGTGTCTCATAAGAGACACAGTGAGTCAGAGTGTAGATCAGGAATAAGGATGAATCTTGGGTGCTCTGCAGATGTCTCACAATAGAGACAGTGAGGCAGAGTGTAGTTCAGGAATAAGGATGCACCGTGAGAGCTCCGCAGGTGTCTCACAATAGAGACTGTGAGGCAGAGTGTAGTTCAGGAATAAGGATGCACCGTGAGAGCTCCCCAGGTGTCTCACAACAGAGACAGTGAGGCATAGTGTAGTTCAGGAATAAGGATGCACCGTGAGAGCTCCGCAGGTGTCTCACAATAGAGACAGTGAAGCAGAGTGTAGTTCAGGAATAAGGATGCACCGTGAGAGCTTCGCAGGTGTCTCACAAGAGAGACAGTGAGGCAGAGTGTAGTTCAGGAATAAGGATGCACTGTGAGAGCTCCACAGGTGTCTCACAAGAGAGAGAGTGAGGCAGAGTGTATCAGCAATAAGGATGCACCGTGAGAGCTCCGCAGGTGTCTCACAAGAGAGACAGTGAGACAGAGTGTAGATCTGGAATAAGGATGCACCGTGAGAGCTCCGCAGGTGTCTCACAAGAGAGACAGTGAGACAGAGTGTAGATCAGGAATAAGGATGCATCTTGGGAGCTCTGCAGATGTCTCACAATAGAGAAAGTGAGACAGAGTGTAGATCAGGAATAAGGATGCATCTTGAGAGCTCTGCAGATGTCTCACAATAGAGACAGTGAGGTAGAGTGTAGTTCAGGAATAAGATTGCACCGTGAGAGCTCTGCAGGTGTCTCACAATAGAGACAGTGAGGCAGAGTGTAGTTCAGGAATAAGGATGCACATTGAGAGCTCCGCAGGGGTCTCACAATAGAGACAGTGAGGCAGAGTGTAGTTCAGGAATAAGATGCATCTTGGGAGCTCTGCAGATGTCTCACAAGAGAGACAGTGAGGCAGATTGTGGTTCAGGAATAAGGATGCACCGTGAGAGCTCCGCAGGTGTCTCACAATAGAGACAGTCAGGCAGAGTGTAGTTCAGGAATAAGGATGCACCGTGAGAGCTCCGCCGGTGTCTCACAATAGAGACAGTGAGGCTGAGTGTAGTTCAGGAATAAGGATGCACCGTGAGAGCTCCGCAGGTGTCTCACAAGAGAGACAGTGAGGCTGAGTGTAGATCAGGAATAAGGATGCACCGTGAGAGCTCCGCCGGGGTCTCACAATAGAGACAGTGAGGCAGAGTGTAGTTCATGAATAAGAATGCACCGTGAGAGCTCCGCCGGTGTCTCACAATTTAGACAGTGAGGCAGAGTGTAGTTCAGGAATAAGGATGCGCCGTGAGAGCTCCGCCGGTGTCTCACAAGAGAGACAGTGAGGCAGAGTGTCGTTCATGAATAAGAATGCGCCGTGAGAGCTCCGCCGGTGTCTCACAAGAGAGACAGTGAGGCAGAGTGTAGATCAGGAATAAGGATGCACCGTGAGAGCTCCGCAGGTGTCTCACAAGAGAGACAGTGAGGCAGAGTGTAGATCAGGAATAAAGATGCACCGTGAGAGCTCCGCAGGAGTCTCACAAGAGAGAGAGTGAGGCAGAGTGTAGTTCAGGAATAAGGATGCACCGTGAGAGCTCTGCAGGTGTCTCACACGAGAGACAGTGAGGCAGAGTGTAGTTCAGGAATAAGGATGCACCGTGAGAGCTCCGCCGGTGTCTCACAATAGAGACAGTGAGGCTGAGTGTAGTTCAGGAATAAGGATGCACCGTGAGAGCTCCGCAGGTGTCTCACAAGAGAGAGAGTGAGGCAGAGTGTAGTTCAGGAATAAGGATGCACCGTGAGAGCTCTGCAGGTGTCTCACACGAGAGACAGTGAGACAGAGTGTAGATCAGGAATAAGAATGCATCTTGGGAGCTCTGCAGATGTCTCACAATAGAGACTGTGAGGCAGAGTGTACTTCAGGAATAAGGATGCACCGTGAGGGCTCCGCAGGTGTCTCACAATAGAGACTGTGAGGCAGAGTGTAGTTCAGGAATAAGGATGCACATTGAGAGCTCCGCAGGTGTCTCACAAGAGAGACAGTGAGGTAGAGTGTAGTTCAGGAATAAGGATGCACTGTGAGAGCTCCGCAGCTGTCTCACAATAGAGACAGTGAGACAGAGTGTAGATCAGGAATAATGATGCACCGTGAGAGCTCCGTAGGTGTCTCACAATACAGACAGTGAGGCAGAGTGTAGTTCAGGAATAAGGATGCACCGTGAGAGCTCCGCCGGTGTCTCACAATAGAGACAGTGAGGCAGAGTGTAGTTCAGGAATAAGGATGCACCGTGAGAGCTCTGCCGGTGTCTCACTAGAGAGACAGTCAGGCAGAGTGTAGTTCAGGAATAAGGATGCACCGTGAGAGCTCTGCAGGTGTCTCACAAAAGAGACAGTGAGGCAGAGAGCAGTTCAGGAATAAGGATGCACCGTGAGAGCTCCGCAGGTGACTCACAATAGAGACGGTGAGGCAGAGTGTAGTTCAGGAATAAGGATGCACCGTGAGAGCTCCGCAGGTGACTCACAATAGAGACGGTGAGGCAGAGTGTAGTTCAGGAATAAGGATGCACTGTGAAAGCTCCGCAGGTGTCTCACAATAGAGACAGTGAGGCAGAGTGTAGTTCAGGAATAATGATGCACCGTGAGAGCTCTGCAGGTGTCTCATAAGAGACACAGTGAGTCAGAGTGTAGATCAAGAATAAGGATGAATCTTGGGTGCTCTGCAGATGTCTCACAATAGAGACAGTGAGGCAGAGTGTAGTTCAGGAATAAGGATGCACCGTGAGAGCCCCGCAGGTGTCTCACAATAGAGACAGTGAAGCAGAGTGTAGTTCAGGAATAAGGATGCACCGTGAGAGCTCCGCAGGTGTCTCACAATAGAGACAGTGAAGCAGAGTGTAGTTCAGGAATAAGGATGCATCTTGGCAGCTCTGCAGATGTCTCACAATAGAGACAGTGAGGCAGAGTGTAGTTCAGGAATAAGGATCCACTGTGAGAGCTCCGCAGGTGTCTCACAAGAGAGAGAGTGAGGCAGAGTGTATCAGCAATAATGTGCAACGTGAGAGCTCTGCAGGTGTCTTACAATAGAGACAGTGAGGCAGAGTGTAGTTCAGGAATAAGGATGCACCGTGAGAGCTCCGCAGGTGTCTCACAAGAGAGACAGTGAGTAGATCTCGAATAAGGATGCACCGTGAGAGCTCCGCAGGTGTCTCACAAGAGAGACAGTGAGACAGAGTGTAGATCAGGAATAAGGATGCATCTTGGGAGCTCTGCAGATGTCTCACAATAGAGATAGTGAGACAGAGTGTAGATCAGGAATAAGGATGCATCTTGGGAGCTCTGCAGATGTCTCACAATAGAGACAGTGAGGTAGAGTGTAGTTCAGGAATAAGATTGCACCGTGAGAGCTCCGCAGGTGTCTCACAAGAGAGACTATGGGGCAGAGTGTAGTTCAGGTATATGGATGCACCGTGAGAGATCCGCAGGTGTCTCACAAGAGAGACAGTGAGACAGAGTGTAGATCTGGAATAAGGATGCACCGTGAGAGCTCCGCAGGTGTCTCACAAGAGAGACAGTGAGACAGAGTGTAGATCAGGAATAAGGATGCATCTTGGGAGCTCTGCAGATGTCTCACAATAGAGACAGTGAGACAGAGTGTAGATCAGGAATAAAGATGCACCGTGAGAGCTCCGCAGGAGTCTCACAAGAGAGACAGTGAGGCAGAGTGTAGTTCAGGAATAAGGATGCACCGTGAGAGCTCCGCCGGTGTCTCACAATAGAGACAGTGAGGCTGTGTGTAGTTCAGGAATAAGGATGCACCGTGAGAGCTCCGCAGGTGTCTCACAAGAGAGAGAGTGAGGCAGAGTGTAGTTCAGGAATAAGGATGCACCGTGAGAGCTCTGCAGGTGTCTCACACGAGAGACAGTGAGACAGAGTGTAGATCAGGAATAAGAATGCATCTTGGGAGCTCTGCAGATGTCTCACAATAGAGACCGTGAGGCAGAGTGTACTTCAGGAATAAGGATGCACCGTGAGGGCTCCGCAGGTGTCTCACAATAGAGACTGTGAGGCAGAGTGTAGTTCAGGAATAAGGATGCACATTGAGAGCTCCGCAGGTGTCTCACAAGAGAGACAGTGAGGTAGAGTGTAGTTCAGGAATAAGGATGCCCTGTGAGAGCTCCGCAGCTGTCTCACAATAGAGACAGTGAGACAGAGTGTAGATCAGGAATAATGATGCACCGTGAGAGCTCCGCAGGTGTCTCAAAATACAGACAGTGAGGCAGAGTGTAGTTCAGGAATAAGGATGCACCGTGAGAGCTCCGCCGGTGTCTCACAATAGAGACAGTGAGGCAGAGTGTGGTTCAGGAATAAGGATGCACCGTGAGAGCTCCGCCGGTGTCTCACAATAGAGACAGTGATGCAGAGTGTAGTTCAGGAATAAGGATGCCCTGTGAGAGCTCCGCAGGTGTCTCACAAGAGAGACGGTGAGGCTGAGTGTGATTCAGGAATAATAATGCACTGTGAGAGCTCCGCAGGTGTCTCACAAAAGAGACAGTGAGGCAGAGTGTAGTTCAGGAATAGGGATGCAACGTGAGAGCTCCACCGGTGTCTCACAAGAGAGACAGTGAGGCAGAGTGTAGTACAGGAATAGGGATGCACCGTGAGAGCTCCGCAGGTGTTTCACAAGAGAGACAGTGAGGCAGAGTGTAGTTCAGGAATAAGGATGCACCGTGAGAGCTCCGCAGGTGTCTCACAATAGAGACAGTGAGGCAGAGTGTAGTTCAGTAATAAGAATGCACTGTGAGATATCCGCAGGCGTCTCACAAGAGAGACAGTGAGGCAGAGTGTACTTCAGGAATAAGGTGCACCGTGAGAGCTCCGCCGGTGTCTCACAAGAGAGACAGTGAGGCAGACTGTCGTTCAAGAATAAGGATGCACTGTGAGAGCTCCGCAGGTGTCTCACAAGAGAGACAGTGAGGCAGAGTGTAGATCAGGAATAAGGATGCACTTGGGTGCTCTGCAGATGTCTCACAATAGAGACTGTCAGGCAGAGTGTAGTTCAGGAATAAGGATGCACTGTGAGAGCTCTGCCGGCGTCTCACAAGAGAGACAGTGAGGCAGAGTGTTGTTCAAGAATAAGGATACATCTTGGGAGTTCTGCAGATGTCTCACAATAGAGACAGTGAGGCAGACTGTAGATCAGGAATAAGGATACATCTTGGGAGCTCTGCAGATGTCTCACAATAGAGACAGTGAGGCAGAGTGTAGTTCAGGAATAAGGTGCAACGTGAGTGCTCTGCAGGTGTCTCACAATAGAGACAGTGAGGCAGAGTGTAGTTCACGAATAAGGATGCACCCTGAGAGCTCCGCAGGTGTCTCACACGAGAGACAGTGAGACAGAGTGTAGATCAGGAATAAGAATGCATCTTGGGAGCTCTGCAGATGTCTCACAATAGAGACTGTGAGGCAGAGTGTACTTCAGGAATAAGGATGCAGCGTGAGAGCTCCGCAGGTGTCTCACAATAGAGACTGTGAGGCAGAGTGTAGTTCAGGAATAAGGATGCACATTGAGAGCTCCGCAGGTGTCTCACAATAGAGACAGTGAGGTAGAGTGTAGTTCAGGAATAAGGATGCACCGTGAGAGCTCCGCAGGAGTCTCACAATACAGACAGTGAGGCAGAGTGTAGTTCAGGAATAAGGATGCACTGTGAGAGCTTTGCCGGTGTCTCACTAGAGAGACAGTGAGGCAGAGTGCAGTTCAGGAATAAGGATGCACCGTGAGAGCTCCGCCGGTGTCCCACAAGAGAGACAGTGAGGCAGAGTGTAGATCAGGAATAAGATGCACAATGAGAGCTCCGCCGGTGTCTCACAAGAGAGACAGTCAGGCAGAGTGTAGTTCAGGAATAAGGATGCACCGTGAGAGCTCCGCCGGGGTCTCACAATAGAGACAGTGAGGCAGAGTGTAGTTCAGGAATAAGAATGCACCGTGAGAGCTCCGCCGGTGTCTCACAATTTAGACAGTGAGGCAGAGTGTAGTTCAGGAATAAGGATGCGCCGTGAGAGCTCCGCCGGTGTCTCACAAGAGAGACAGTGAGGCAGAGTGTCGTTCATGAATAAGAATGCGCCGTGAGAGCTCCGCCGGTGTCTCACAAGAGAGACAGTGAGACAGAGTGTAGATCAGGAATAAGGATGCATCTTGGGAGCTCTGCAGATGTCTCACAATAGAGAAAGTGAGACAGAGTGTAGATCAGGAATAAGGATGCATCTTGAGAGCTCTGCAGATGTCTCACAATAGAGACAGTGAGGTAGAGTGTAGTTCAGGAATAAGATTGCACCGTGAGAGCTCTGCAGGTGTCTCACAATAGAGACAGTGAGGCAGAGTGTAGTTCAGGAATAAGGATGCACATTGAGAGCTCCGCAGGGGTCTCACAATAGAGACAGTGAGGCAGAGTGTAGTTCAGGAATAAGGATGCACTGTGAGAGCTCCACAGGTGTCTCACAAGAGAGAGTGTGAGGCAGAGTGTATCAGCAATAAGGATGCACCGTGAGAGCTCCGCAGGTGTCTCACAAGAGAGACAGTGAGACAGAGTGTAGATCTGGAATAAGGATGCACCGTGAGAGCTCCGCAGGTGTCTCACAAGAGAGACAGTGAGACAGAGTGTAGATCAGGAATAAGATGCATCTTGGGAGCTCTGCAGATGTCTCACAAGAGAGACAGTGAGGCAGATTGTGGTTCAGGAATAAGGATGCATCTTGAGAGCTCTGCAGATGTCTCACAATAGAGACAGTGAGGTAGAGTGTAGTTCAGGAATAAGATTGCACCGTGAGAGCTCTGCAGGTGTCTCACAATAGAGACAGTGAGGCAGAGTGTAGTTCAGGAATAAGGATGCACATTGAGAGCTCCGCAGGGGTCTCACAATAGAGACAGTGAGGCAGAGTGTAGTTCAGGAATAAGGATGCACTGTGAGAGCTCCACAGGTGTCTTGGGAGCTCTGCAGTTGTCTCACAATAGAGACAGTGAGGCAGAGTGTAGTTCAGGAATAAGGATGCACCGTGAGAGCTCTGCAGGTGTCTCATAAGAGACACAGTGAGTCAGAGTGTAGATCAGGAATAAGGATGAATCTTGGGTGCTCTGCAGATGTCTCACAATAGAGACAGTGAGGCAGAGTGTAGTTCAGGAATAAGGATGCACCGTGAGAGCTCCGCAGGTGTCTCACAATAGAGACTGTGAGGCAGAGTGTAGTTCAGGAATAAGGATGCACCGTGAGAGCTCCCCAGGTGTCTCACAACAGAGACAGTGAGGCATAGTGTAGTTCAGGAATAAGGATGCACCGTGAGAGCTCCGCAGGTGTCTCACAATAGAGACAGTGAAGCAGAGTGTAGTTCAGGAATAAGGATGCACCGTGAGAGCTCCGCAGGTGTCTCACAAGAGAGAGAGTGAGGCAGAGTGTAGTTCAGGAATAAGGATGCACCGTGAGAGCTCTGCAGGTGTCTCACACGAGAGACAGTGAGACAGAGTGTAGATCAGGAATAAGAATGCATCTTGGGAGCTCTGCAGATGTCTCACAATAGAGACTGTGAGGCAGAGTGTACTTCAGGAATAAGGATGCACCGTGAGGGCTCCGCAGGTGTCTCACAATAGAGACTGTGAGGCAGAGTGTAGTTCAGGAATAAGGATGCACATTGAGAGCTCCGCAGGTGTCTCACAAGAGAGACAGTGAGGTAGAGTGTAGTTCAGGAATAAGGATGCACTGTGAGAGCTCCGCAGCTGTCTCACAATAGAGACAGTGAGACAGAGTGTAGATCAGGAATAATGATGCACCGTGAGAGCTCCGCAGGTGTCTCACAATACAGACAGTGAGGCAGAGTGTAGTTCAGGAATAAGGATGCACCGTGAGAGCTCCGCCGGTGTCTCACAATAGAGACAGTGAGGCAGAGTGTAGTTCAGGAATAAGGATGCACCGTGAGAGCTCTGCCGGTGTCTCACTAGAGAGACAGTCAGGCAGAGTGTAGTTCAGGAATAAGGATGCACCGTGAGAGCTCTGCAGGTGTCTCACAAAAGAGACAGTGAGGCAGAGAGCAGTTCAGGAATAAGGATGCACCGTGAGAGCTCCGCAGGTGACTCACAATAGAGACGGTGAGGCAGAGTGTAGTTCAGGAATAAGGATGCACCGTGAGAGCTCCGCAGGTGACTCACAATAGAGACGGTGAGGCAGAGTGTAGTTCAGGAATAAGGATGCACTGTGAAAGCTCCGCAGGTGTCTCACAATAGAGACAGTGAAGCAGAGTGTAGTTCAGGAATAAGGATGCACCGTGAGAGCTCCGCAGGTGTCTCACAATAGAGACAGTGAAGCAGAGTGTAGTTCAGGAATAAGGATGCATCTTGGCAGCTCTGCAGATGTCTCACAATAGAGACAGTGAGGCAGAGTGTAGTTCAGGAATAAGGATCCACTGTGAGAGCTCCGCAGGTGTCTCACAAGAGAGAGAGTGAGGCAGAGTGTATCAGCAATAATGTGCAACGTGATAGCTCTGCAGGTGTCTTACAATAGAGACAGTGAGGCAGAGTGTAGTTCAGGAATAAGGATGCACCGTGAGAGCTCCGCAGGTGTCTCACAAGAGAGACAGTGAGTAGATCTCGAATAAGGATGCACCGTGAGAGCTCCGCAGGTGTCTCACAAGAGAGACAGTGAGACAGAGTGTAGATCAGGAATAAGGATGCATCTTGGGAGCTCTGCAGATGTCTCACAATAGAGACAGTGAGACAGAGTGTAGATCAGGAATAAGGATGCATCTTGGGAGCTCTGCAGATGTCTCACAATAGAGACAGTGAGGTAGAGTGTAGTTCAGGAATAAGATTGCACCGTGAGAGCTCCGCAGGTGTCTCACAAGAGAGACTATGGGGCAGAGTGTAGTTCAGGTATATGGATGCACCGTGAGAGATCCGCAGGTGTCTCACAAGAGAGACAGTGAGACAGAGTGTAGATCTGGAATAAGGATGCACCGTGAGAGCTCCGCAGGTGTCTCACAAGAGAGACAGTGAGACAGAGTGTAGATCAGGAATAAGGATGCATCTTGGGAGCTCTGCAGATGTCTCACAATAGAGACAGTGAGACAGAGTGTAGATCAGGAATAAAGATGCACCGTGAGAGCTCCGCAGGAGTCTCACAAGAGAGACAGTGAGGCAGAGTGTAGTTCAGGAATAAGGATGCACCGTGAGAGCTCCGCCGGTGTCTCACAATAGAGACAGTGAGGCTGTGTGTAGTTCAGGAATAAGGATGCACCGTGAGAGCTCCGCAGGTGTCTCACAAGAGAGAGAGTGAGGCAGAGTGTAGTTCAGGAATAAGGATGCACCGTGAGAGCTCTGCAGGTGTCTCACACGAGAGACAGTGAGACAGAGTGTAGATCAGGAATAAGAATGCATCTTGGGAGCTCTGCAGATGTCTCACAATAGAGACCGTGAGGCAGAGTGTACTTCAGGAATAAGGATGCACCGTGAGGGCTCCGCAGGTGTCTCACAATAGAGACTGTGAGGCAGAGTGTAGTTCAGGAATAAGGATGCACATTGAGAGCTCCGCAGGTGTCTCACAAGAGAGACAGTGAGGTAGAGTGTAGTTCAGGAATAAGGATGCCCTGTGAGAGCTCCGCAGCTGTCTCACAATAGAGACAGTGAGGCAGAGTGTAGTTCAGGAATAAGGATGCACCGTGAGAGCTCCGCCGGTGTCTCACAATAGAGACAGTGAGGCTGTGTGTAGTTCAGGAATAAGGATGCACCGTGAGAGCTCCGCAGGTGTCTCACAAGAGAGAGAGTGAGGCAGAGTGTAGTTCAGGAATAAGGATGCACCGTGAGAGCTCTGCAGGTGTCTCACACGAGAGACAGTGAGACAGAGTGTAGATCAGGAATAAGAATGCATCTTGGGAGCTCTGCAGATGTCTCACAATAGAGACCGTGAGGCAGAGTGTACTTCAGGAATAAGGATGCACCGTGAGGGCTCCGCAGGTGTCTCACAATAGAGACTGTGAGGCAGAGTGTAGTTCAGGAATAAGGATGCACATTGAGAGCTCCGCAGGTGTCTCACAAGAGAGACAGTGAGGTAGAGTGTAGTTCAGGAATAAGGATGCCCTGTGAGAGCTCCGCAGCTGTCTCACAATAGAGACAGTGAGACAGAGTGTAGATCAGGAATAATGATGCACCGTGAGAGCTCCGCAGGTGTCTCAAAATACAGACAGTGAGGCAGAGTGTAGTTCAGGAATAAGGATGCACCGTGAGAGCTCCGCCGGTGTCTCACAATAGAGACAGTGAGGCAGAGTGTGGTTCAGGAATAAGGATGCACCGTGAGAGCTCCGCCGGTGTCTCACAATAGAGACAGTGATGCAGAGTGTAGTTCAGGAATAAGGATGCCCTGTGAGAGCTCTGCAGGTGTCTCACAAGAGAGACGGTGAGGCTGAGTGTGATTCAGGAATAATAATGCACTGTGAGAGCTCCGCAGGTGTCTCACAAAAGAGACAGTGAGGCAGAGTGTAGTTCAGGAATAGGGATGCAACGTGAGAGCTCCACCGGTGTCTCACAAGAGAGACAGTGAGGCAGAGTGTAGTACAGGAATAGGGATGCACCGTGAGAGCTCCGCAGGTGTTTCACAAGAGAGACAGTGAGGCAGAGTGTAGTTCAGGAATAAGGATGCACCGTGAGAGCTCCGCAGGTGTCTCACAATAGAGACAGTGAGGCAGAGTGTAGTTCAGTAATAAGAATGCACTGTGAGATATCCGCAGGCGTCTCACAAGAGAGACAGTGAGGCAGAGTGTACTTCAGGAATAAGGTGCACCGTGAGAGCTCCGCCGGTGTCTCACAAGAGAGACAGTGAGGCAGACTGTCGTTCAAGAATAAGGATGCACTGTGAGAGCTCCGCAGGTGTCTCACAAGAGAGACAGTGAGGCAGAGTGTAGATCAGGAATAAGGATGCACTTGGGTGCTCTGCAGATGTCTCACAATAGAGACTGTCAGGCAGAGTGTAGTTCAGGAATAAGGATGCACTGTGAGAGCTCTGCCGGCGTCTCACAAGAGAGACAGTGAGGCAGAGTGTTGTTCAAGAATAAGGATACATCTTGGGAGTTCTGCAGATGTCTCACAATAGAGACAGTGAGGCAGACTGTAGATCAGGAATAAGGATACATCTTGGGAGCTCTGCAGAAGTCTCACAATAGAGACAGTGAGGCAGAGTGTAGTTCAGGAATAAGGTGCAACGTGAGTGCTCTGCAGGTGTCTCACAATAGAGACAGTGAGGCAGAGTGTAGTTCACGAATAAGGATGCACCCTGAGAGCTCCGCAGGTGTCTCACACGAGAGACAGTGAGACAGAGTGTAGATCAGGAATAAGAATGCATCTTGGGAGCTCTGCAGATGTCTCACAATAGAGACTGTGAGGCAGAGTGTACTTCAGGAATAAGGATGCAGCGTGAGAGCTCCGCAGGTGTCTCACAATAGAGACTGTGAGGCAGAGTGTAGTTCAGGAATAAGGATGCACATTGAGAGCTCCGCAGGTGTCTCACAATAGAGACAGTGAGGTAGAGTGTAGTTCAGGAATAAGGATGCACCGTGAGAGCTCCGCAGGAGTCTCACAATACAGACAGTGAGGCAGAGTGTAGTTCAGGAATAAGGATGCACTGTGAGAGCTTTGCCGGTGTCTCACTAGAGAGACAGTGAGGCAGAGTGCAGTTCAGGAATAAGGATGCACCGTGAGAGCTCCGCCGGTGTCCCACAAGAGAGACAGTGAGGCAGAGTGTAGATCAGGAATAAGATGCACAATGAGAGCTCCGCCGGTGTCTCACAAGAGAGACAGTCAGGCAGAGTGTAGTTCAGGAATAAGGATGCACTGTGAGAGCTTTGCCGGTGTCTCACTAGAGAGACAGTGAGGCAGAGTGTAGTTCAGGAATAAGGATGCACCGTGAGAGCTCCGCAGGTGACTCACAACAGAGACGGTGAGGCAGAGTGTAGTTCAGGAATAAGGATGCACGTGAGAGCTCTGCAGTTGTCTCACAATAGAGACAGTGAGGCAGAGTGTAGTTCAGGAATAAGGATGCACCGTGAGAGCTCTGCAGGTGTCTCATAATAGACACAGTGAGTCAGAGTGTAGATCAGGAATAAGGATGAATCTTGGGTGCTCTGCAGATGTCTCACAATAGAGACAGTGAGGCAGAGTGTAGTTCAGGAATAAGGATGCACCGTGAGAGCTCCGCAGGTGTCTCACAATAGAGACTGTGAGGCAGAGTGTAGTTCAGGAATAAGGATGCACCGTGAGAGCTCCCCAGGTGTCTCACAACAGAGACAGTGAGGCATAGTGTAGTTCAGGAATAAGGATGCACCGTGAGAGCTCCGCAGGTGTCTCACAATAGAGACAGTGAAGCAGAGTGTAGTTCAGGAATAAGGATGCACCGTGAGAGCTTCGCAGGTGTCTCACAAGAGAGACAGTGAGGCAGAGTGTAGTTCAGGAATAAGGATGCACTGTGAGAGCTCCACAGGTGTCTCACAAGAGAGAGTGTGAGGCAGAGTGTATCAGCAATAAGGATGCACCGTGAGAGCTCCGCAGGTGTCTCACAAGAGAGACAGTGAGACAGAGTGTAGATCTGGAATAAGGATGCACCGTGAGAGCTCCGTAGGTGTCTCACAAGAGAGACAGTGAGACAGAGTGTAGATCAGGAATAAGGATGCATCTTGGGAGCTCTGCAGATGTCTCACAATAGAGAAAGTGAGACAGAGTGTAGATCAGGAATAAGGATGCATCTTGAGAGCTCTGCAGATGTCTCACAATAGAGACAGTGAGGTAGAGTGTAGTTCAGGAATAAGATTGCACCGTGAGAGCTCTGCAGGTGTCTCACAATAGAGACAGTGAGGCAGAGTGTAGTTCAGGAATAAGGATGCACATTGAGAGCTCCGCAGGGGTCTCACAATAGAGACAGTGAGGCAGAGTGTAGTTCAGGAATAAGATGCATCTTGGGAGCTCTGCAGATGTCTCACAAGAGAGACAGTGAGGCAGATTGTGGTTCAGGAATAAGGATGCACCGTGAGAGCTCCGCAGGTGTCTCACAATAGAGACAGTCAGGCAGAGTGTAGTTCAGGAATAAGGATGCACCGTGAGAGCTCCGCCGGTGTCTCACAATAGAGACAGTGAGGCTGAGTGTAGTTCAGGAATAAGGATGCACCGTGAGAGCTCCGCAGGTGTCTCACAAGAGAGACAGTGAGGCTGAGTGTAGATCAGGAATAAGGATGCACCGTGAGAGCTCCGCCGGGGTCTCACAATAGAGACAGTGAGGCAGAGTGTAGTTCAGGAATAAGAATGCACCGTGAGAGCTCCGCCGGTGTCTCACAATTTAGACAGTGAGGCAGAGTGTAGTTCAGGAATAAGGATGCGCCGTGAGAGCTCCGCCGGTGTCTCACAAGAGAGACAGTGAGGCAGAGTGTCGTTCATGAATAAGAATGCGCCGTGAGAGCTCCGCCGGTGTCTCACAAGAGAGACAGTGAGGCAGAGTGTAGATCAGGAATAAGGATGCACCGTGAGAGCTCCGCAGGTGTCTCACAAGAGAGACAGTGAGGCAGAGTGTAGATCAGGAATAAAGATGCACCGTGAGAGCTCCGCAGGAGTCTCACAAGAGAGAGAGTGAGGCAGAGTGTAGTTCAGGAATAAGGATGCACCGTGAGAGCTCTGCAGGTGTCTCACACGAGAGACAGTGAGGCAGAGTGTAGTTCAGGAATAAGGATGCACCGTGAGAGCTCCGCCGGTGTCTCACAATAGAGACAGTGAGGCTGAGTGTAGTTCAGGAATAAGGATGCACCGTGAGAGCTCCGCAGGTGTCTCACAAGAGAGAGAGTGAGGCAGAGTGTAGTTCAGGAATAAGGATGCACCGTGAGAGCTCTGCAGGTGTCTCACACGAGAGACAGTGAGACAGAGTGTAGATCAGGAATAAGAATGCATCTTGGGAGCTCTGCAGATGTCTCACAATAGAGACTGTGAGGCAGAGTGTACTTCAGGAATAAGGATGCACCGTGAGGGCTCCGCAGGTGTCTCACAATAGAGACTGTGAGGCAGAGTGTAGTTCAGGAATAAGGATGCACATTGAGAGCTCCGCAGGTGTCTCACAAGAGAGACAGTGAGGTAGAGTGTAGTTCAGGAATAAGGATGCACTGTGAGAGCTCCGCAGCTGTCTCACAATAGAGACAGTGAGACAGAGTGTAGATCAGGAATAATGATGCACCGTGAGAGCTCCGCAGGTGTCTCACAATACAGACAGTGAGGCAGAGTGTAGTTCAGGAATAAGGATGCACCGTGAGAGCTCCGCCGGTGTCTCACAATAGAGACAGTGAGGCAGAGTGTAGTTCAGGAATAAGGATGCACCGTGAGAGCTCTGCCGGTGTCTCACTAGAGAGACAGTCAGGCAGAGTGTAGTTCAGGAATAAGGATGCACCGTGAGAGCTCTGCAGGTGTCTCACAAAAGAGACAGTGAGGCAGAGAGCAGTTCAGGAATAAGGATGCACCGTGAGAGCTCCGCAGGTGACTCACAATAGAGACGGTGAGGCAGAGTGTAGTTCAGGAATAAGGATGCACCGTGAGAGCTCCGCAGGTGACTCACAATAGAGACGGTGAGGCAGAGTGTAGTTCAGGAATAAGGATGCACTGTGAAAGCTCCGCAGGTGTCTCACAATAGAGACAGTGAGGCAGAGTGTAGTTCAGGAATAATGATGCACCGTGAGAGCTCTGCAGGTGTCTCATAAGAGACACAGTGAGTCAGAGTGTAGATCAGGAATAAGGATGAATCTTGGGTGCTCTGCAGATGTCTCACAATAGAGACAGTGAGGCAGAGTGTAGTTCAGGAATAAGGATGCACCGTGAGAGCTCCGCAGGTGTCTCACAACAGAGACGGTGAGGCAGAGTGTAGATCAGGAATAAGATGCACAATGAGAGCTCCGCCGGTGTCTCACAAGAGAGACAGTCAGGCAGAGTGTAGTTCAGGAATAAGGATGCACTGTGAGAGCTTTGCCGGTGTCTCACTAGAGAGACAGTGAGGCAGAGTGTAGTTCAGGAATAAGGATGCACCGTGAGAGCTCCGCAGGTGACTCACAACAGAGACGGTGAGGCAGAGTGTAGTTCAGGAATAAGGATGCACGTGAGAGCTCTGCAGTTGTCTCACAATAGAGACAGTGAGGCAGAGTGTAGTTCAGGAATAAGGATGCACCGTGAGAGCTCTGCAGGTGTCTCATAATAGACACAGTGAGTCAGAGTGTAGATCAGGAATAAGGATGAATCTTGGGTGCTCTGCAGATGTCTCACAATAGAGACAGTGAGGCAGAGTGTAGTTCAGGAATAAGGATGCACCGTGAGAGCCCCGCAGGTGTCTCACAATAGAGACAGTGAAGCAGAGTGTAGTTCAGGAATAAGGATGCACCGTGAGAGCTCCGCAGGTGTCTCACAATAGAGACAGTGAAGCAGAGTGTAGTTCAGGAATAAGGATGCATCTTGGCAGCTCTGCAGATGTCTCACAATAGAGACAGTGAGGCAGAGTGTAGTTCAGGAATAAGGATCCACTGTGAGAGCTCCGCAGGTGTCTCACAAGAGAGAGAGTGAGGCAGAGTGTATCAGCAATAATGTGCAACGTGAGAGCTCTGCAGGTGTCTTACAATAGAGACAGTGAGGCAGAGTGTAGTTCAGGAATAAGGATGCACCGTGAGAGCTCCGCAGGTGTCTCACAAGAGAGACAGTGAGTAGATCTCGAATAAGGATGCACCGTGAGAGCTCCGCAGGTGTCTCACAAGAGAGACAGTGAGACAGAGTGTAGATCAGGAATAAGGATGCATCTTGGGAGCTCTGCAGATGTCTCACAATAGAGACAGTGAGACAGAGTGTAGATCAGGAATAAGGATGCATCTTGGGAGCTCTGCAGATGTCTCACAATAGAGACAGTGAGGTAGAGTGTAGTTCAGGAATAAGATTGCACCGTGAGAGCTCCGCAGGTGTCTCACAAGAGAGACTATGGGGCAGAGTGTAGTTCAGGTATATGGATGCACCGTGAGAGATCCGCAGGTGTCTCACAAGAGAGACAGTGAGACAGAGTGTAGATCTGGAATAAGGATGCACCGTGAGAGCTCCGCAGGTGTCTCACAAGAGAGACAGTGAGACAGAGTGTAGATCAGGAATAAGGATGCATCTTGGGAGCTCTGCAGATGTCTCACAATAGAGACAGTGAGACAGAGTGTAGATCAGGAATAAAGATGCACCGTGAGAGCTCCGCAGGAGTCTCACAAGAGAGACAGTGAGGCAGAGTGTAGTTCAGGAATAAGGATGCACCGTGAGAGCTCCGCCGGTGTCTCACAATAGAGACAGTGAGGCTGTGTGTAGTTCAGGAATAAGGATGCACCGTGAGAGCTCCGCAGGTGTCTCACAAGAGAGAGAGTGAGGCAGAGTGTAGTTCAGGAATAAGGATGCACCGTGAGAGCTCTGCAGGTGTCTCACACGAGAGACAGTGAAACAGAGTGTAGATCAGGAATAAGAATGCATCTTGGGAGCTCTGCAGATGTCTCACAATAGAGACCGTGAGGCAGAGTGTACTTCAGGAATAAGGATGCACCGTGAGGGCTCCGCAGGTGTCTCACAATAGAGACTGTGAGGCAGAGTGTAGTTCAGGAATAAGGATGCACATTGAGAGCTCCGCAGGTGTCTCACAAGAGAGACAGTGAGGTAGAGTGTAGTTCAGGAATAAGGATGCCCTGTGAGAGCTCCGCAGCTGTCTCACAATAGAGACAGTGAGACAGAGTGTAGATCAGGAATAATGATGCACCGTGAGAGCTCCGCAGGTGTCTCAAAATACAGACAGTGAGGCAGAGTGTAGTTCAGGAATAAGGATGCACCGTGAGAGCTCCGCCGGTGTCTCACAATAGAGACAGTGAGGCAGAGTGTGGTTCAGGAATAAGGATGCACCGTGAGAGCTCCGCCGGTGTCTCACAATAGAGACAGTGAGGCAGAGTGTAGTTCAGGAATAAGGATGCACTGTGAAAGCTCCGCAGGTGTCTCACAATAGAGACAGTGAGGCAGAGTGTAGTTCAGGAATAATGATGCACCGTGAGAGCTCTGCAGGTGTCTCATAAGAGACACAGTGAGTCAGAGTGTAGATCAAGAATAAGGATGAATCTTGGGTGCTCTGCAGATGTCTCACAATAGAGACAGTGAGGCAGAGTGTAGTTCAGGAATAAGGATGCACCGTGAGAGCTCCGCAGGTGTCTCACAATAGAGACTGTGAGGCAGAGTGTAGTTCAGGAATAAGGATGCACCGTGAGAGCTCCGCAGGAGTCTCACAATACAGACAGTGAGGCAGAGTGTAGTTCAGGAATAAGGATGCACTGTGAGAGCTTTGCCGGTGTCTCACTAGAGAGACAGTGAGGCAGAGTGCAGTTCAGGAATAAGGATGCACCGTGAGAGCTCCGCCGGTGTCTCACAAGAGAGACAGTGAGGCAGAGTGTAGATCAGGAATAAGATGCACAATGAGAGCTCCGCCGGTGTCTCACAAGAGAGACAGTCAGGCAGAGTGTAGTTCAGGAATAAGGATGCACTGTGAGAGCTTTGCCGGTGTCTCACTAGAGAGACAGTGAGGCAGAGTGCAGTTCAGGAATAAGGATGCACCGTGAGAGCTCCGCAGGTGACTCACAACAGAGACGGTGAGGCAGAGTGTAGTTCAGGAATAAGGATGCACGTGAGAGCTCTGCAGATGTCTCACAATAGAGACAGTGAGGCAGAGTGTAGTTCAGGAATAAGGATGCACCGTGAGAGCTCCGCAGGTGTCTCACAATAGAGACTGTGAGGCAGAGTGTAGTTCAGGAATAAGGATGCACCGTGAGAGCTCCCCAGGTGTCTCACAACAGAGACAGTGAGGCATAGTGTAGTTCAGGAATAAGGATGCACCGTGAGAGCTCCGCAGGTGTCTCACAATAGAGACAGTGAAGCAGAGTGTAGTTCAGGAATAAGGATGCACCGTGAGAGCTCCGCAGGTGTCTCACAAGAGAGACAGTGAGGCAGAGTGTAGTTCAGGAATAAGGATGCACTGTGAGAGCTCCGCAGGTGTCTCACAAGAGAGAGAGTGAGGCAGAGTGTATCAGCAATAAGGATGCACCGTGAGAGCTCCGCAGGTGTCTCACAAGAGAGACAGTGAGACAGAGTGTAGATCTGGAATAAGGATGCACCGTGAGAGCTCCGCAGGTGTCTCACAAGAGAGACAGTGAGACAGAGTGTAGATCAGGAATAAGGATGCATCTTGAGAGCTCTGCAGATGTCTCACAATAGAGACAGTGAGGTAGAGTGTAGTTCAGGAATAAGATTGCACCGTGAGAGCTCTGCAGGTGTCTCACAATAGAGACAGTGAGGCTGAGTGTAGTTCAGGAATAAGGATGCACCGTGAGAGCTCCGCAGGTGTCTCACAAGAGAGACAGTGAGGCTGAGTGTAGATCAGGAATAAGGATGCACCGTGAGAGCTCCGCTGGGGTCTCACAATAGAGACAGTGAGGCAGATTGTGGTTCAGGAATAAGGATGCACCGTGAGAGCTCCGCAGGTGTCTCACAATAGAGACAGTCAGGCAGAGTGTAGTTCAGGAATAAGGATGCACCGTGAGAGCTCCGCCGGTGTCTCACAATAGAGACAGTGAGGCTGAGTGTAGTTCAGGAATAAGGATGCACCGTGAGAGCTCCGCAGGTGTCTCACAAGAGAGACAGTGAGGCTGAGTGTAGATCAGGAATAAGGATGCACCGTGAGAGCTCCGCCGGGGTGTCACAATAGAGACAGTGAGGCAGAGTGTAGTTCAGGAATAAGAATGCACCGTAAGAGCTCCGCCGGTGTCTCACAATTTAGACAGTGAGGCAGAGTGTAGTTCAGGAATAAGGATGCACCGTGAGAGCTCCGCCGGTGTCTCACAAGAGAGACAGTGAGGCAGAGTGTCGTTCATGAATAAGAATGCGCCGTGAGAGCTCCGCCTGTGTCTCACAAGAGAGACAGTGAGGCAGAGTGTAGATCAGGAATAAGGATGCACCGTGAGAGCTCCGCAGGTGTCTCACAAGAGAGACAGTGAGGCAGAGTGTAGATCAGGAATAAAGATGCACCGTGAGAGCTCCGCAGGAGTCTCACAAGAGAGACAGTGAGGCAGAGTGTAGTTCAGGAATAAGGATGCACCGTGAGAGCTCCGCCGGTGTCTCACAATAGAGACAGTGAGGCTGAGTGTAGTTCAGGAATAAGGATGCACCGTGAGAGCTCCGCAGGTGTCTCACAAGAGAGATAGTGAGGCAGAGTGTAGTTCAGGAATAAGGATGCACCGTGAGAGTGAGGCAGGTGTCTCACACGAGAGACAGTGAGACAGAGTGTAGATCAGGAATAAGAATGCATCTTGGGAGCTCTGCAGATGTCTCACAATAGAGACTGTGAGGCAGAGTGTACTTCAGGAATAAGGATGCACCGTGAGGGCTCCGCAGGTGTCTCACAATAGAGACTGTGAGGCAGAGTGTAGTTCAGGAATAAGGATGCACATTGAGAGCTCCGCAGGTGTCTCACAAGAGAGACAGTGAGGTAGAGTGTAGTTCAGGAATAAGGATGCCCTGTGAGAGCTCCGCAGCTGTCTCACAATAGAGACAGTGAGACAGAGTGTAGATCAGGAATAATGATGCACCGTGAGAGCTCCGCAGGTGTCTCACAATACAGACAGTGAGGCAGAGTGTAGTTCAGGAATAAGGATGCACCGTGAGAGCTCCGCCGGTGTCTCACAATAGAGACAGTGAGGCAGAGTGTAGTTCAGGAATAAGGATGCACCGTGAGAGCTCTGCCGGTGTCTCACTAGAGAGACAGTCAGGCAGAGTGTAGTTCAGGAATAAGGATGCACCGTGAGAGCTCTGCAGGTGTCTCACAAAAGAGACAGTGAGGCAGAGAGCAGTTCAGGAATAAGGATGCATCTTGAGAGCTCTGCAGATGTCTCACAATAGAGACAGTGAGGTAGAGTGTAGTTCAGGAATAAGATTGCACCGTGAGAGCTCTGCAGGTGTCTCACAATAGAGACAGTGAGGCTGAGTGTAGTTCAGGAATAAGGATGCACCGTGAGAGCTCCGCAGGTGTCTCACAAGAGAGACAGTGAGGCTGAGTGTAGATCAGGAATAAGGATGCACCGTGAGAGCTCCGCTGGGGTCTCACAATAGAGACAGTGAGGCAGATTGTGGTTCAGGAATAAGGATGCACCGTGAGAGCTCCGCAGGTGTCTCACAATAGAGACAGTCAGGCAGAGTGTAGTTCAGGAATAAGGATGCACCGTGAGAGCTCCGCCGGTGTCTCACAATAGAGACAGTGAGGCTGAGTGTAGTTCAGGAATAAGGATGCACCGTGAGAGCTCCGCAGGTGTCTCACAAGAGAGACAGTGAGGCTGAGTGTAGATCAGGAATAAGGATGCACCGTGAGAGCTCCGCCGGGGTGTCACAATAGAGACAGTGAGGCAGAGTGTAGTTCAGGAATAAGAATGCACCGTAAGAGCTCCGCCGGTGTCTCACAATTTAGACAGTGAGGCAGAGTGTAGTTCAGGAATAAGGATGCACCGTGAGAGCTCCGCCGGTGTCTCACAAGAGAGACAGTGAGGCAGAGTGTCGTTCATGAATAAGAATGCGCCGTGAGAGCTCCGCCTGTGTCTCACAAGAGAGACAGTGAGGCAGAGTGTAGATCAGGAATAAGGATGCACCGTGAGAGCTCCGCAGGTGTCTCACAAGAGAGACAGTGAGGCAGAGTGTAGATCAGGAATAAAGATGCACCGTGAGAGCTCCGCAGGAGTCTCACAAGAGAGACAGTGAGGCAGAGTGTAGTTCAGGAATAAGGATGCACCGTGAGAGCTCCGCCGGTGTCTCACAATAGAGACAGTGAGGCTGAGTGTAGTTCAGGAATAAGGATGCACCGTGAGAGCTCCGCAGGTGTCTCACAAGAGAGATAGTGAGGCAGAGTGTAGTTCAGGAATAAGGATGCACCGTGAGAGTGAGGCAGGTGTCTCACACGAGAGACAGTGAGACAGAGTGTAGATCAGGAATAAGAATGCATCTTGGGAGCTCTGCAGATGTCTCACAATAGAGACTGTGAGGCAGAGTGTACTTCAGGAATAAGGATGCACCGTGAGGGCTCCGCAGGTGTCTCACAATAGAGACTGTGAGGCAGAGTGTAGTTCAGGAATAAGGATGCACATTGAGAGCTCCGCAGGTGTCTCACAAGAGAGACAGTGAGGTAGAGTGTAGTTCAGGAATAAGGATGCCTTGTGAGAGCTCCGCAGCTGTCTCACAATAGAGACAGTGAGACAGAGTGTAGATCAGGAATAATGATGCACCGTGAGAGCTCCGCAGGTGTCTCACAATACAGACAGTGAGGCAGAGTGTAGTTCAGGAATAAGGATGCACCGTGAGAGCTCCGCCGGTGTCTCACAATAGAGACAGTGAGGCAGAGTGTAGTTCAGGAATAAGGATGCACCGTGAGAGCTCTGCCGGTGTCTCACTAGAGAGACAGTCAGGCAGAGTGTAGTTCAGGAATAAGGATGCACCGTGAGAGCTCTGCAGGTGTCTCACAAAAGAGACGGTGAGGCAGAGAGCAGTTCAGGAATAAGGATGCACCGTGAGAGCTCCGCAGGTGACTCACAATAGAGACGGTGAGGCAGAGTGTAGTTCAGGAATAAGGATGCACCGTGAGAGCTCCGCAGGTGACTCACAATAGAGACGGTGAGGCAGAGTGTAGTTCAGGAATAAGGATGCACTGTGAAAGCTCCGCAGGTGTCTCACAATAGAGACAGTGAGGCAGAGTGTAGTTCAGGAATAATGATGCACCGTGAGAGCTCTGCAGGTGTCTCATAAGAGACACAGTGAGTCAGAGTGTAGATCAAGAATAAGGATGAATCTTGGGTGCTCTGCAGATGTCTCACAATAGAGACAGTGAGGCAGAGTGTAGGTCAGGAATAAGGATGCACCGTGAGAGCTCCGCAGGTGTCTCACAATAGAGACTGTGAGGCAGAGTGTAGTTCAGGAATAAGGATGCACCGTGAGAGCTCCGCAGGTGTCTCACAATAGAGACAGTGAGGCATAGTGTAGTTCAGGAATAAGGATGCACCGTGAGAGCCCCGCAGGTGTCTCACAATAGAGACAGTGAAGCAGAGTGTAGTTCAGGAATAAGGATGCACCGTGAGAGCTCCGCAGGTGTCTCACAATAGAGACAGTGAAGCAGAGTGTAGTTCAGGAATAAGGATGCATCTTGGCAGCTCTGCAGATGTCTCACAATAGAGACAGTGAGGCAGAGTGTAGTTCAGGAATAAGGATCCACTGTGAGAGCTCCGCAGGTGTCTCACAAGAGAGAGAGAGAGGCAGAGTGTATCAGCAATAATGTGCAACGTGAGAGCTCTGCAGGTGTCTTACAATAGAGACAGTGAGGCAGAGTGTAGTTCAGGAATAAGGATGCACCGTGAGAGCTCCGCAGGTGTCTCACAAGAGAGACAGTGAGTAGATCTCGAATAAGGATGCACCGTGAGAGCTCCGCAGGTGTCTCACAAGAGAGACAGTGAGACAGAGTGTAGATCAGGAATAAGGATGCATCTTGGGAGCTCTGCAGATGTCTCACAATAGAGACAGTGAGACAGAGTGTAGATCAGGAATAAGGATGCATCTTGGGAGCTCTGCAGATGTCTCACAATAGAGACAGTGAGGTAGAGTGTAGTTCAGGAATAAGATTGCACCGTGAGAGCTCCGCAGGTGTCTCACAAGAGAGACTATGGGGCAGAGTGTAGTTCAGGTATATGGATGCACCGTGAGAGATCCACAGGTGTCTCACAAGAGAGACAGTGAGACAGAGTGTAGATCTGGAATAAGGATGCACCGTGAGAGCTCCGCAGGTGTCTCACAAGAGAGACAGTGAGACAGAGTGTAGATCAGGAATAAGGATGCATCTTGGGAGCTCTGCAGATGTCTCACAATAGAGACAGTGAGACAGAGTGTAGATCAGGAATAAAGATGCACCGTGAGAGCTCCGCAGGAGTCTCACAAGAGAGACAGTGAGGCAGAGTGTAGTTCAGGAATAAGGATGCACCGTGAGAGCTCCGCCGGTGTCTCACAATAGAGACAGTGAGGCTGTGTGTAGTTCAGGAATAAGGATGCACCGTGAGAGCTCCGCAGGTGTCTCACAAGAGAGAGAGTGAGGCAGAGTGTAGTTCAGTAATAAGGATGCACCGTGAGAGCTCTGCAGGTGTCTCACACGAGAGACAGTGAGACAGAGTGTAGATCAGGAATAAGAATGCATCTTGGGAGCTCTGCAGATGTCTCACAATAGAGACTGTGAGGCAGAGTGTACTTCAGGAATAAGGATGCACCGTGAGGGCTCCGCAGGTGTCTCACAATAGAGACTGTGAGGCAGAGTGTAGTTCAGGAATAAGGATGCACATTGAGAGCTCCGCAGGTGTCTCACAAGAGAGACAGTGAGGTAGAGTGTAGTTCAGGAATAAGGATGCCCTGTGAGAGCTCCGCAGCTGTCTCACAATAGAGACAGTGAGACAGAGTGTAGATCAGGAATAATGATGCACCGTGAGAGCTCCGCAGGTGTCTCACAATACAGACAGTGAGGCAGAGTGTAGTTCAGGAATAAGGATGCACCGTGAGAGCTCCGCCGGTGTCTCACAATAGAGACAGTGAGGCAGAGTGTGGTTCAGGAATAAGGATGCACCGTGAGAGCTCCGCCGGTGTCTCACAATAGAGACAGTGAGGCAGAGTGTGGTTCAGGAATAAGGATGCACCGTGAGAGCTCCGCCGGTGTCTCACAATAGAGACAGTGAGGCAGAGTGTAGTTCAGGAATAAGGATGCACCGTGAAAGCTCCGCAGGTGTCTCACAATAGAGACAGTGAGGCAGAGTGTAGTTCAGGAATAATGATGCACCGTGAGAGCTCTGCAGGTGTCTCATAAGAGACACAGTGAGTCAGAGTGTAGATCAAGAATAAGGATGAATCTTGGGTGCTCTGCAGATGTCTCACAATAGAGACAGTGAGGCAGAGTGTAGTTCAGGAATAAGGATGCACCGTGAGAGCTCCGCAGGTGTCTCACAATAGAGACTGTGAGGCAGAGTGTAGTTCAGGAATAAGGATGCACCGTGAGAGCTCCGCAGGTGTCTCACAATAGAGACAGTGAGGCATAGTGTATTTCAGGAATAAGGATGCACCGTGAGAGCCCCGCAGGTGTCTCACAATAGAGACAGTGAAGCAGAGTGTAGTTCAGGAATAAGGATGCACCATGAGAGCTCCGCAGGTGTCTCACAATAGAGACAGTGAAGCAGAGTGTAGTTCAGGAATAAGGATGCATCTTGGCAGCTCTGCAGATGTCTCACAATAGAGACAGTGAGGCAGAGTGTAGTTCAGGAATAAGGATGCACTGTGAGAGCTCCGCAGGTGTCTCACAAGAGAGAGAGTGAGGCAGAGTGTATCAGCAATAATGTGCAACGTGAGAGCTCTGCAGGTGTCTTACAATAGAGACAGTGAAGCAGAGTGTAGTTCAGGAATAAGGATGCACCGTGAGAGCTCCGCAGGTGTCTCACAAGAGAGACAGTGAGTAGATCTCGAATAAGGATGCACCGTGAGAGCTCTGCAGGTGTCTCACAAGAGAGACAGTGAGACAGAGTGTAGATCAGGAATAAGGATGCATCTTGGGAGCTCTGCAGATGTCTCACAATAGAGACAGTGAGACAGAGTGTAGATCAGGAATAAGGATGCATCTTAGGAGCTCTGCAGATGTCTCACAATAGAGACAGTGAGGTAGAGTGTAGTTCAGGAATAAGATTGCACCGTGAGAGCTCCGCAGGTGTCTCACAAGAGAGACTATGGGGCAGAGTGTAGTTCAGGTATATGGATGCACCGTGAGAGATCCGCAGGTGTCTCACAAGAGAGACAGTGAGACAGAGTGTAGATCTGGAATAAGGATGCACCGTGAGAGCTCCGCAGGTGTCTCACAAGAGAGACAGTGAGACAGAGTGTAGATCAGGAATAAGGATGCATCTTGGGAGCTCTGCAGATGTCTCACAATAGAGACAGTGAGACAGAGTGTAGATCAGGAATAAAGATGCACCGTGAGAGCTCCGCAGGAGTCTCACAAGAGAGACAGTGAGGCAGAGTGTAGTTCAGGAATAAGGATGCACCGTGAGAGGTCCGCCGGTGTCTCACAATAGAGACAGTGAGGCTGTGTGTAGTTCAGGAATAAGGATGCACCGTGAGAGCTCCGCAGGTGTCTCACAAGAGAGAGAGTGAGGCAGAGTGTAGTTCAGTAATAAGGATGCACCGTGAGAGCTCTGCAGGTGTCTCACACGAGAGACAGTGAGACAGAGTGTAGATCAGGAATAAGAATGCATCTTGGGAGCTCTGCAGATGTCTCACAATAGAGACTGTGAGGCAGAGTGTACTTCAGGAATAAGGATGCACCGTGAGGGCTCCGCAGGTGTCTCACAATAGAGACTGTGAGGCAGAGTGTAGTTCAGGAATAAGGATGCACATTGAGAGCTCCGCAGGTGTCTCACAAGAGAGACAGTGAGGTAGAGTGTAGTTCAGGAATAAGGATGCCCTGTGAGAGCTCCGCAGCTGTCTCACAATAGAGACAGTGAGACAGAGTGTAGATCAGGAATAATGATGCACCGTGAGAGCTCCGCAGGTGTCTCACAATACAGACAGTGAGGCAGAGTGTAGTTCAGGAATAAGGATGCACCGTGAGAGCTCCGCCGGTGTCTCACAATAGAGACAGTGAGGCAGAGTGTGGTTCAGGAATAAGGATGCACCGTGAGAGCTCCGCCGGTGTCTCACAATAGAGACAGTGAGGCAGAGTGTGGTTCAGGAATAAGGATGCACCGTGAGAGCTCCGCCGGTGTCTCACAATAGAGACAGTGAGGCAGAGTGTAGTTCAGGAATAAGGATGCACCGTGAAAGCTCCGCAGGTGTCTCACAATAGAGACAGTGAGGCAGAGTGTAGTTCAGGAATAATGATGCACCGTGAGAGCTCTGCAGGTGTCTCATAAGAGACACAGTGAGTCAGAGTGTAGATCAAGAATAAGGATGAATCTTGGGTGCTCTGCAGATGTCTCACAATAGAGACAGTGAGGCAGAGTGTAGTTCAGGAATAAGGATGCACCGTGAGAGCTCCGCAGGTGTCTCACAATAGAGACTGTGAGGCAGAGTGTAGTTCAGGAATAAGGATGCACCGTGAGAGCTCCGCAGGTGTCTCACAATAGAGACAGTGAGGCATAGTGTATTTCAGGAATAAGGATGCACCGTGAGAGCCCCGCAGGTGTCTCACAATAGAGACAGTGAAGCAGAGTGTAGTTCAGGAATAAGGATGCACCATGAGAGCTCCGCAGGTGTCTCACAATAGAGACAGTGAAGCAGAGTGTAGTTCAGGAATAAGGATGCATCTTGGCAGCTCTGCAGATGTCTCACAATAGAGACAGTGAGGCAGAGTGTAGTTCAGGAATAAGGATGCACTGTGAGAGCTCCGCAGGTGTCTCACAAGAGAGAGAGTGAGGCAGAGTGTATCAGCAATAATGTGCAACGTGAGAGCTCTGCAGGTGTCTTACAATAGAGACAGTGAAGCAGAGTGTAGTTCAGGAATAAGGATGCACCGTGAGAGCTCCGCAGGTGTCTCACAAGAGAGACAGTGAGTAGATCTCGAATAAGGATGCACCGTGAGAGCTCTGCAGGTGTCTCACAAGAGAGACAGTGAGACAGAGTGTAGATCAGGAATAAGGATGCATCTTGGGAGCTCTGCAGATGTCTCACAATAGAGACAGTGAGACAGAGTGTAGATCAGGAATAAGGATGCATCTTAGGAGCTCTGCAGATGTCTCACAATAGAGACAGTGAGGTAGAGTGTAGTTCAGGAATAAGATTGCACCGTGAGAGCTCCGCAGGTGTCTCACAAGAGAGACTATGGGGCAGAGTGTAGTTCAGGTATATGGATGCACCGTGAGAGATCCGCAGGTGTCTCACAAGAGAGACAGTGAGACAGAGTGTAGATCTGGAATAAGGATGCACCGTGAGAGCTCCGCAGGTGTCTCACAAGAGAGACAGTGAGACAGAGTGTAGATCAGGAATAAGGATGCATCTTGGGAGCTCTGCAGATGTCTCACAATAGAGACAGTGAGACAGAGTGTAGATCAGGAATAAAGATGCACCGTGAGAGCTCCGCAGGAGTCTCACAAGAGAGACAGTGAGGCAGAGTGTAGTTCAGGAATAAGGATGCACCGTGAGAGGTCCGCCGGTGTCTCACAATAGAGACAGTGAGGCTGTGTGTAGTTCAGGAATAAGGATGCACCGTGAGAGCTCCGCAGGTGTCTCACAAGAGAGAGAGTGAGGCAGAGTGTAGTTCAGGAATAAGGATGCACCGTGAAAGCTCTGCAGGTGTCTCACACGAGAGACAGTGAGACAGAGTGTAGATCAGGAATAAGAATGCATCTTGGGAGCTCTGCAGATGTCTCACAATAGAGACTGTGAGGCAGAGTGTACTTCAGGAATAAGGATGCACCGTGAGGGCTCCGCAGGTGTCTCACAATAGAGACTGTGAGGCAGAGTGTAGTTCAGGAATAAGGATGCACATTGAGAGCTCCGCAGGTGTCTCACAAGAGAGACAGTGAGGTAGAGTGTAGTTCAGGAATAAGGATGCCCTGTGAGAGCTCCGCAGCTGTCTCACAATAGAGACAGTGAGACAGAGTGTAGATCAGGAATAATGATGCACCGTGAGAGCTCCGCAGGTGTCTCACAATACAGACAGTGAGGCAGAGTGTAGCTCAGGAATAAGGATGCACCGTGAGAGCTCCGCCGGTGTCTCACAATAGAGACAGTGAGGCAGAGTGTAGTTCAGGAATAAGGATGCACTGTGAGAGCTCTGCCGGTGTCTCACTAGAGAGACAGTGAGGCAGAGTGTAGTTCAGGAATAAGGATGCACCGTGAGAGCTCCGCCGGTGTCTCACAAGAGAGACAGTGAGACAGAGTGTAGATCAGGAATAAGATGCACAATGAGAGCTCCGCCGGTGTCTCACAAGAGAGACAGTCAGGCAGAGTGTAGTTCAGGAATAAGGATGCACCGTGAGAGCTCTGCAGGTGTCTCACAAAAGAGACAGTGAGGCAGAGTGCAGTTCAGGAATAAGGATGCACCGTGAGAGCTCCGCAGGTGACTCACAATAGAGACGGTGAGGCAGAGTGTAGTTCAGGAATAAGGATGCACCGTGAGAGCTCCGCAGGTGTCTCACAAGAGAGACTATGGGGCAGAGTGTAGTTCAGGTATATGGATGCACCGTGAGAGATCCGCAGGTGTCTCACAAGAGAGACAGTGAGACAGAGTGTAGATCTGGAATAAGGATGCACCGTGAGAGCTCCGCAGGTGTCTCACAAGAGAGACAGCGAGACAGAGTGTAGATCAGGAATAAGGATGCATCTTGGGAGCTCTGCAGATGTCTCACAATAGAGACAGTGAGACAGAGTGTAGATCAGGAATAAAGATGCACCGTGAGAGCTCCGCAGGAGTCTCACAAGAGAGACAGTGAGGCAGAGTGTAGTTCAGGAATAAGGATGCACCGTGAGAGGTCCGCCGGTGTCTCACAATAGAGACAGTGAGGCTGTGTGTAGTTCAGGAATAAGGATGCACCGTGAGAGCTCCGCAGGTGTCTCACAAGAGAGAGAGTGAGGCAGAGTGTAGTTCAGGAATAAGGATGCACCGTGAGAGCTCTGCAGGTGTCTCACACGAGAGACAGTGAGACAGAGTGTAGATCAGGAATAAGAATGCATCTTGGGAGCTCTGCAGATGTCTCACAATAGAGACTGTGAGGCAGAGTGTACTTCAGGAATAAGGATGCACCGTGAGGGCTCCGCAGGTGTCTCACAATAGAGACTGTGAGGCAGAGTGTAGTTCAGGAATAAGGATGCACATTGAGAGCTCCGCAGGTGTCTCACAAGAGAGACAGTGAGGTAGAGTGTAGTTCAGGAATAAGGATGCCCTGTGAGAGCTCCGCAGCTGTCTCACAATAGAGACAGTGAGACAGAGTGTAGATCAGGAATAATGATGCACCGTGAGAGCTCCGCAGGTGTCTCACAATACAGACAGTGAGGCAGAGTGTAGTTCAGGAATAAGGATGCACCGTGAGAGCTCCGCCGGTGTCTCACAATAGAGACAGTGAGGCAGAGTGTAGTTCAGGAATAAGGATGCACTGTGAGAGCTCTGCCGGTGTCTCACTAGAGAGACAGTGAGGCAGAGTGTAGTTCAGGAATAAGGATGCACCGTGAGAGCTCCGCCGGTGTCTCACAAGAGAGACAGTGAGACAGAGTGTAGATCAGGAATAAGATGCACAATGAGAGCTCCGCCGGTGTCTCACAAGAGAGACAGTCAGGCAGAGTGTAGTTCAGGAATAAGGATGCACCGTGAGAGCTCTGCAGGTGTCTCACAAAAGAGACAGTGAGGCAGAGTGCAGTTCAGGAATAAGGATGCACCGTGAGAGCTCCGCAGGTGACTCACAATAGAGACGGTGAGGCAGAGTGTAGTTCAGGAATAAGGATGCACTGTGAAAGCTCCGCAGGTGTCTCACAATAGAGACAGTGAGGCAGAGTGTAGTTCAGGAATAAGGATGCACCGTGAGAGCTCTGCAGGTGTCTCATAAGAGACACAGTGAGTCAGAGTGAAGATCAAGAATAAGGATGAATCTTGGGTGCTCTGCAGATGTCTCACAATAGAGACAGTGAGGCAGAGTGTAGTTCAGGAATAAGGATGCACCGTGAGAGCGCCGCAGGTGTCTCACAATAGAGACTGTGAGGCAGAGTGTAGTTCAGGAATAAGGATGCACCGTGAGAGCTCCGCAGGTGTCTCACAATAGAGACAGTGAGGCATAGTGTAGTTCAGGAATAAGGATGCACCGTGAGAGCCCCGCAGGTGTCTCACAATAGAGACAGTGAAGCAGAGTGTAGTTCAGGAATAAGGATGCACCGTGAGAGCTCCGCAGGTGTCTCACAATAGAGACAGTGAAGCAGAGTGTAGTTCAGGAATAAGGATGCATCTTGGCAGCTCTGCAGATGTCTCACAATAGAGACAGTGAGGCAGAGTGTAGTTCAGGAATAAGGATGCACTGTGAGAGCTCCGCAGGTGTCTCACAAGAGAGAGAGTGAGGCAGAGTGTATCAGCAATAAGGTGCTACGTGAGAGCTCTGCAGGTGTCTTACAATAGAGACAGTGAGGCAGAGTGTAGTTCAGGAATAAGGATGCACCGTGAGAGCTCCGCAGGTGTCTCACAAGAGAGACAGTGAGACAGAGGCCCTCATTCTGACCTTGGCGGGCGGCGGAGGCCGACCGCCAAAGTCCCGCCGTCAGGTTACCGTTCCGCGGTCGAAAGACCGCGGCGGTAATTCTGACTTTCCCGCTGGGCTGGCGGGCGGTCGCCTTCAGACCGCCAGCCAGCCCAGCGGGAAAGAGGCTTCCACGATGAAGCCGGCTCGGAATCGAGCCGGCGGAGTGGAAGCCGTGCGACGGGTGCAGTTGCACCCGTCGCGTATTTCACTGTCTGCGCAGCAGACAGTGAAATACATTTAGGGGCCCTCTTACGGGGGCCCCTGCAATGCCCATGCCAGTGGCATGGGCACTGCAGGGGCCCCCAGGGGCCCCACGACCCCCCCTACCGCCATCCGGATCTCGGCGGTCCGACCGCCGGGATCTGGATGGCGGTAGGGGGGGGTCGGAATCCCCGCGGCGGTGCAGCATGCTGCGCCGCCGCGGAGGATTCAATGGGGCCGCGGTACACTGGCAGGACCCCGCCAGTGGTGCCGGTCCGACCGCGGCTTTACCGCCGCGGTCGGAATCCCCATTGGAGCACCGCCGGCCTGTCGGCGGTGCTCCCGCGGTCCTCCGCCCTGGCGGTCAAAGACCGCCAGGGTCAGAATGACCGCCAGAGTGTAGATCTGGAATAAGGATGCACCGTGAGAGCTCCGCAGGTGTCTCACAAGAGAGACAGTGAGACAGAGTGTAGATCAGGAATAAGGATGCATCTTGGGAGCTCTGCAGATGTCTCACAATAGAGACAGTGAGACAGAGTGTAGATCAGGAATAAGGATGCATCTTGGGAGCTCTGCAGATGTCTCACAATAGAGACAGTGAGGTAGAGTGTAGTTCAGGAATAAGATTGCACCGTGAGAGCTCCGCAGGTGTCTCACAAGAGAGACTATGGGGCAGAGTGTAGTTCAGGTATATGGATGCATCGTGAGAGCTCCGCAGGTGTCTCACAAGAGAGACAGTGAGGCAGAGTGTAGTTGAGGAATAAGATTGCACCGTGAGAGCTCCACAGGTGTCTCACAAGAGAGACAGTGAGGCAGAGTGTAGTTCAGGAAGAAGGATGCACTGTGAGAGCTCCGCAGGTGTCTCACAAGAGAGAGAGTGAGGCAGAGTGTAGTTCAGGAATAAGGTGCAACGTGAGTGCTCTGCAGGTGTCTCACAATAGAGACAGTGAAGCAGAGTGTAGTTCAGGAATAAGGATGCATCTTGGCAGCTCTGCAGATGTCTCACAATAGAGACAGTGAGGCAGAGTGTAGTTCAGGAATAAGGATGCACTGTGAGAGCTCCGCAGGTGTCTCACAAGAGAGAGAGTGAGGCAGAGTGTATCAGCAATAAGGTGCTACGTGAGAGCTCTGCAGGTGTCTTACAATAGAGACAGTGAGGCAGAGTGTAGTTCAGGAATAAGGATGCACCGTGAGAGCTCCGCAGGTGTCTCACAAGAGAGACAGTGAGACAGAGTGTAGATCTGGAATAAGGATGCACCGTGAGAGCTCCGCAGGTGTCTCACAAGAGAGACAGTGAGACAGAGTGTAGATCAGGAATAAGGATGCATCTTGGGAGCTCTGCAGATGTCTCACAATAGAGACAGTGAGACAGAGTGTAGATCAGGAATAAGGATGCATCTTGGGAGCTCTGCAGATGTCTCACAATAGAGACAGTGAGGTAGAGTGTAGTTCAGGAATAAGATTGCACCGTGAGAGCTCCGCAGGTGTCTCACAAGAGAGACTATGGGGCAGAGTGTAGTTCAGGTATATGGATGCACCGTGAGAGCTCCGCAGGTGTCTCACAAGAGAGACAGTGAGGCAGAGTGTAGTTGAGGAATAAGATTGCACCGTGAGAGCTCCACAGGTGTCTCACAAGAGAGACAGTGAGGCAGAGTGTAGTTCAGGAAGAAGGATGCACTGTGAGAGCTCCGCAGGTGTCTCACAAGAGAGAGAGTGAGGCAGAGTGTAGTTCAGGAATAAGGTGCAACGTGAGTGCTCTGCAGGTGTCTCACAATAGAGACAGTGAGGCAGAGTGTAGTTCAGGAATAAGGATGCACCGTGAGAGCTCCGCAGGTGTCTCACACGAGAGACAGTGAGACAGAGTGTAGATCAGGAATAAGAATGCATCTTGGGAGCTCTGCAGATGTCTCACAATGGAGACTGTGACGCAGAGTGTACTTCAGGAATAAGGATGCACCGTGAGAGCTCCGCAGGTGTCTCACAATAGAGACTGTGAGGCAGAGTGTAGTTGAGGAATAAGGATGCACATTGAGAGCTCCGCAGGTGTCTCACAAGAGAGACAGTGAGGTAGAGTGTAGTTCAGGAATAAGGATGCCCTGTGAGAGCTCCGCAGGTGTCTCACAATAGAGACAGTGAGGCAGAGTGTAGATCAGGAATAAAGATGCACCGTGAGAGCTCCGCAGGAGTCTCACAAGAGAGACAGTGAGGCAGAGTGTAGTTCAGGAATAAGGATGCACCGTGAGAGCTCCGCCGGTGTCTCACAATAGAGACAGTGAGGCTGTGTGTAGTTCAGGAATAAGGATTCACTGTGAGAGCTCCATCGGTGTCTCACAAGAGAGACAGTGAGGCAGAGTGCAGTTCAGGAATAAGGATGCACCGTGAAAGCTCCGCAGGTGACTCACAAGAGAGACAGTGAGCCAGAGTGCAGTTCAGGAATAAGGATGCACATTGAGAGCTCCGCAGGTGTCTCACAAAAGAGACTGTGAGGCAGAGTGTAGTTCAGGAATAAGATGCATCTTGGGAGCTCTGCAGATGTCTCACAAGAGAGACTGTGACGCAGAGTGTACTTCAGGAATAAGGATGCACCGTGAGAGCTCCGCCGGTGTCTCACAATAGAGACAGTGAGGCTGAGTGTAGTTCAGGAATAAGGATGCACCGTGAGAGCTCCGCAGGTGTCTCACAAGAGAGACAGTGAGGCAGAGTGTCGTTCATGAATAAGAATGCGCCGTGAGAGCTCCGCCGGTGTCTCACAAGAGAGACAGTGAGGCAGAGTGTAGATCAGGAATAAGGATGCACTGTGAGAGCTCCGCCGGTGTCTCACAATAGAGACAGTGAGGCTGAGTGTAGTTCAGGAATAAGGATGCACCGTGAGAGCTCCGCAGGTGTCTCACAAGAGAGACAGTGAGGCAGAGTGTCGTTCATGAATAAGAATGCGCCGTGAGAGCTCCGCCGGTGTCTCACAAGAGAGACAGTGAGGCAGAGTGTAGATCAGGAATAAGGATGCACCGTGAGAGCTCCGCAGGTGTCTCACAAGAGAGACAGTGAGGCAGAGTGTAGATCAGGAATAAAGATGCACATTGAGAGCTCCGCAGGTGTCTCACAAGAGAGACAGTGAGGTAGAGTGTAGTTCAGGAATAAGGATGCCCTGTGAGAGCTCCGCAGCTGTCTCACAATAGAGACTGTGAGGCAGAGTGTAGTTCAGGAATAAGGATGCACATTGAGAGCTCCGCAGGTGTCTCACAAGAGAGACAGTGAGGTAGAGTGTAGTTCAGGAATAAGGATGCCCTGTGAGAGCTCCGCAGCTGTCTCACAATAGAGACAGTGAGACAGAGTGTAGATCAGGAATAATGATGCACTGTGAGAGCTCCGCAGGTGTCTCACAATACAGACAGTGAGGCAGAGTGTAGTTCGGGAATAAGGATGCACTGTGAGAGCTCTGCAGGTGTCTCATAAGAGACACAGTGAGTCAGAGTGTAGATCAAGAATAAGGATGAATCTTGGGTGCTCTGCAGATGTCTCACAATAGAGACAGTGAGGCAGAGTGTAGTTCAGGAATAAGGATGCACCGTGAGAGCTCCGCAGGTGTCTCACAATAGAGACTGTGAGGCAGAGTGTAGTTCAGGAATAAGGATGCACCGTGAGAGCTCCGCAGGTGTCTCACAATAGAGACAGTGAGACAGAGTGTAGATCAGGAATAAGAATGCATCTTGGGAGCTCTGCAGATGTCTCACAATGGAGACTGTGACGCAGAGTGTACTTCAGGAATAAGGATGCACCGTGAGAGCTCCGCAGGTGTCTCACAATAGAGACTGTGAGGCAGAGTGTAGTTGAGGAATAAGGATGCACCGTGAGAGCTCCGCAGGTGTCTCACAAGAGAGACAGTGAGGTAGAGTGTAGTTCAGGAATAAGGATGCCCTGTGAGAGCTCCGCAGGTGTCTCACAATAGAGACAGTGAGGCAGAGTGTAGATCAGGAATAAAGATGCACCGTGAGAGCTCCGCAGGAGTCTCACAAGAGAGACAGTGAGGCAGAGTGTAGTTCAGAAATAAGGATGCACCGTGAGAGCTCCGCCGGTGTCTCACAATAGAGACAGTGAGGCTGTGTGTAGTTCAGGAATAAGGATTCACCGTGAGAGCTCCATCGGTGTCTCACAAGAGAGACAGTGAGGCAGAGTGCAGTTCAGGAATAAGGATGCACCGTGAAAGCACCGCAGGTGACTCACAAGAGAGACAGTGAGCCAGAGTGCAGTTCAGGAATAAGGATGCACATTGAGAGCTCCGCAGGTGTCTCACAAAAGAGACTGTGAGGCAGAGTGTAGTTCAGGAATAAGATGCATCTTGGGAGCTCTGCAGATGTCTCACAAGAGAGACTGTGACGCAGAGTGTACTTCAGGAATAAGGATGCACCGTGAGAGCTCCGCCGGTGTCTCACAATAGAGACAGTGAGGCTGAGTGTAGTTCAGGAATAAGGATGCACCGTGAGAGCTCCGCAGGTGTCTCACAAGAGAGACAGTGAGGCAGAGTGTCGTTCATGAATAAGAATGCGCCGTGAGAGCTCCGCCGGTGTCTCACAAGAGAGACAGTGAGGCAGAGTGTAGATCAGGAATAAGGATGCACCGTGAGAGCTCCGCAGGTGTCTCACAAGAGAGACAGTGAGGCAGAGTGTAGATCAGGAATAAAGATGCACATTGAGAGCTCCGCAGGTGTCTCACAAGAGAGACAGTGAGGTAGAGTGTAGTTCAGGAATAAGGATGCCCTGTGAGAGCTCCGCAGCTGTCTCACAATAGAGACTGTGAGGCAGAGTGTAGTTCAGGAATAAGGATGCACATTGAGAGCTCCGCAGGTGTCTCACAAGAGAGACAGTGAGGTAGAGTGTAGTTCAGGAATAAGGATGCCCTGTGAGAGCTCCGCAGCTGTCTCACAATAGAGACAGTGAGACAGAGTGTAGATCAGGAATAATGATGCACTGTGAGAGCTCCGCAGGTGTCTCACAATACAGACAGTGAGGCAGAGTGTAGTTCAGGAATAAGGATGCACTGTGAGAGCTCTGCAGGTGTCTCATAAGAGACACAGTGAGTCAGAGTGTAGATCAAGAATAAGGATGAATCTTGGGTGCTCTGCAGATGTCTCACAATAGAGACAGTGAGGCAGAGTGTAGTTCAGGAATAAGGATGCACCGTGAGAGCTCCGCAGGTGTCTCACAATAGAGACTGTGAGGCAGAGTGTAGTTCAGGAATAAGGATGCACTGTGAGAGCTCCGCAGGTGTCTCACAATAGAGACAGTGAGGCATAGTGTAGTTCAGGAATAAGGATGCACCGTGAGAGCCCCGAAGGTGTCTCACAATAGAGACAGTGAAGCAGAGTGTAGTTCAGGAATAAGGATGCACCGTGAGAGCTCCGCAGGTGTCTCACAATAGAGACAGTGAAGCAGAGTGTAGTTCAGGAATAAGGATGCATCTTGGCAGCTCTGCAGATGTCTCACAATAGAGACAGTGAGGCAGAGTGTAGTTCAGGAATAAGGATGCACTGTGAGAGCTCCGCAGGTGTCTCACAAGAGAGAGAGTGAGGCAGAGTGTATCAGCAATAAGGTGCAACGTGAGAGCTCTGCAGGTGTCTTACAATAGAGACAGTGAGGCAGAGTGTAGTTCAGGAATAAGGATGCACCGTGAGAGCTCCGCAGGTGTCTCACAAGAGAGACAGTGAGACAGAGTGTAGATCTGGAATAAGGATGCACCGTGAGAGCTCCGCAGGTGTCTCACAAGAGAGACAGTGAGACAGAGTGTAGATCAGGAATAAGGATGCATCTTGGGAGCTCTGCAGATGTCTCACAATAGAGACAGTGAGACAGAGTGTAGATCAGGAATAAGGATGCATCTTGGGAGCTCTGCAGATGTCTCACAATAGAGACAGTGAGGTAGAGTGTAGTTCAGGAATAAGATTGCACCGTGAGAGCTCCGCAGGTGTCTCACAAGAGAGACAATGGGGCAGAGTGTAGTTCAGGTATATGGATGCACCGTGAGAGCTCCGCAGGTGTCTCACAATAGAGACAGTGAGGCAGAGTGTAGTTCAGGAATAAGGATGCACCGTGAGAGCCCCGCAGGTGTCTCACAATAGAGACAGTGAAGCAGAGTGTAGTTCAGGAATAAGGATGCACCGTGAGAGCTCCGCAGGTGTCTCACAATAGAGACAGTGAAGCAGAGTGTAGTTCAGGAATAAGGATGCATCTTGGCAGCTCTGCAGATGTCTCACAATAGAGACAGTGAGGCTGAGTGTAGATCAGGAATAAGGATGCACCGTGAGAGCTCCGCCGGGGTCTCACAATAGAGACAGTGAGGCAGAGTGTAGTTCAGGAATAAGAATGCACCGTGAGAGCTCCGCCGGTGTCTCACAATTTAGACAGTGAGGCAGAGTGTAGTTCAGGAATAAGGATGCACCGTGAGAGCTCCGCCGGTGTCTCACAAGAGAGACAGTGAGGCAGAGTGTCGTTCATGAATAAGAATGCGCCGTGAGAGCTCCGCCGGTGTCTCACAAGAGAGACAGTGAGGCAGAGTGTAGATCAGGAATAAGGATGCATCGTGAGAGCTCCGCAGGTGTCTCACAAGAGAGACAGTGAGGCAGAGTGTAGATCAGGAATAAAGATGCACCGTGAGAGCTCCGCAGGAGTCTCACAAGAGAGACAGTGAGGCAGAGTGTAGTTCAGGAATAAGGATGCACCGTGAGAGCTCCGCCGGTGTCTCACAATAGAGACAGTGAGGCTGTGTGTAGTTCAGGAATAAGGATGCACCGTGAGAGCACCGCAGGTGTCTCACAAGAGAGAGAGTGAGGCAGAGTGTAGTTCAGGAATAAGGATGCACCGTGAGAGCTCTGCAGGTGTCTCACACGAGAGACAGTGAGACAGAGTGTAGATCAGGAATAAGAATGCATCTTGGGAGCTCTGCAGATGTCTCACAATAGAGACTGTGAGGCAGAGTGTACTTCAGGAATAAGGATGCACCGTGAGAGCTCCGCAGGTGTCTCACAATAGAGACTGTGAGGCAGAGTGTAGTTCAGGAATAAGGATGCACATTGAGAGCTCCGCAGGTGTCTCACAAGAGAGACAGTGAGGTAGAGTGTAGTTCAGGAATAAGGATGCCCTGTGAGAGCTCCGCAGCTGTCTCACAATAGAGACAGTGAGACAGAGTGTAGATCAGCAATAATGATGCACCGTGAGAGCTCCGCAGGTGTCTCACAATACAGACAGTGAGGCAGAGTGTAGTTCAGGAATAAGGATGCACCGTGAGAGCTCCGCCGGTGTCTCACAATAGAGACAGTGAGGCAGAGTGTAGTTCAGGAATAAGGATGCACTGTGAGAGCTCTGCCGGTGTCTCACTAGAGAGACAGTGAGGCAGAGTGTAGTTCAGGAATAAGGATGCACCGTGAGAGCTCCGCCGGTGTCTCACAAGAGAGACAGTGAGACAGAGTGTAGATCACGAATAAGATGCACAATGAGAGCTCCGCCGGTGTCTCACAAGAGAGACAGTCAGGCAGAGTGTAGTTCAGGAATAAGGATGCACCGTGAGAGCTCTACAGGTGTCTCACAATAGAGACAGTGAGCAGAGTGTAGTTCAGGAATAAGGATGCACCGTGAGAGCTCTGCAGGTGTCTCATAAGAGACACAGTGAGTCAGAGTGTAGATCAAGAATAAGGATGAATCTTGGGTGCTCTGCAGATGTCTCACAATAGAGACAGTGAGGCAGAGTGTAGTTCAGGAATAAGGATGCACCGTGAGAGCTCCGCAGGTGTCTCACAATAGAGACTGTGAGGCAGAGTGTAGCTCAGGAATAAGGATGCACCGTGAGAGCTCCGCATGTGTCTCACAATAGAGACAGTGAGGCATAGTGTAGTTCAGGAATAAGGATGCACCGTGAGAGCCCCGCAGGTGTCTCACAATAGAGACAGTGAAGCAGAGTGTAGTTCAGGAATAAGGATGCACCGTGAGAGCTCCGCAGGTGTCTCACAATAGAGACAGTGAAGCAGAGTGTAGTTCAGGAATAAGGATGCATCTTGGCAGCTCTGCAGATGTCTCAAAATAGAGACAGTGAGGCAGAGTGTAGTTCAGGAATAAGGATGCACAGTGAGAGCTCCACAGGTGTCTCACAAGAGAGAGAGTGAGGCAGAGTGTATCAGCAATAAGGTGCAACGTGAGAGCTCTGCAGGTGTCTTACAATAGAGACAGTGAGGCAGAGTGTAGTTCAGGAATAAGGATGCACCGTGAGAGCTCCGCAGGTGTCTCACAAGAGAGACAGTGAGACAGAGTGTAGATCTGGAATAAGGATGCACCGTGAGAGCTCCGCAGGTGTCTCACAAGAGAGACAGTGAGACAGAGTGTAGATCAGGAATAAGGATGCATCTTGGGAGCTCTGCAGATGTCTCACAATAGAGACAGTGAGACAGAGTGTAGATCAGGAATAAGGATGCATCTTGGGAGCTCTGCAGATGTCTCACAATAGAGACAGTGAGGTAGAGTGTAGTTCAGGAATAAGATTGCACCGTGAGAGCTCCGCAGGTGTCTCACAAGAGAGACTATGGGGCAGAGTGTAGTTCAGGTATATGGATGCACCGTGAGAGCTCCGCCGGTGTCTCACAAGAGAGACAGTGAGGCAGAGTGTCGTTCATGAATAAGAATGCGCCGTGAGAGCTCCGCCGGTGTCTCACAAGAGAGACAGTGAGGCAGAGTGTAGATCAGGAATAAGGATGCATCGTGAGAGCTCCGCAGGTGTCTCACAAGAGAGACAGTGAGGCAGAGTGTAGATCAGGAATAAAGATGCACCGTGAGAGCTCCGCAGGAGTCTCACAAGAGAGACAGTGAGGCAGAGTGTAGTTCAGGAATAAGGATGCACCGTGAGAGCTCCGCCGGTGTCTCACAATAGAGACAGTGAGGCTGTGTGTAGTTCAGGAATAAGGATGCACCGTGAGAGCACCGCAGGTGTCTCACAAGAGAGAGAGTGAGGCAGAGTGTAGTTCAGGAATAAGGATGCACCGTGAGAGCTCTGCAGGTGTCTCACACGAGAGACAGTGAGACAGAGTGTAGATCAGGAATAAGAATGCATCTTGGGAGCTCTGCAGATGTCTCACAATAGAGACTGTGAGGCAGAGTGTACTTCAGGAATAAGGATGCACCGTGAGAGCTCCGCAGGTGTCTCACAATAGAGACTGTGAGGCAGAGTGTAGTTCAGGAATAAGGATGCACATTGAGAGCTCCGCAGGTGTCTCACAAGAGAGACAGTGAGGTAGAGTGTAGTTCAGGAATAAGGATGCCCTGTGAGAGCTCCGCAGCTGTCTCACAATAGAGACAGTGAGACAGAGTGTAGATCAGCAATAATGATGCACCGTGAGAGCTCCGCAGGTGTCTCACAATACAGACAGTGAGGCAGAGTGTAGTTCAGGAATAAGGATGCACCGTGAGAGCTCCGCCGGTGTCTCACAATAGAGACAGTGAGGCAGAGTGTAGTTCAGGAATAAGGATGCACTGTGAGAGCTCTGCCGGTGTCTCACTAGAGAGACAGTGAGGCAGAGTGTAGTTCAGGAATAAGGATGCACCGTGAGAGCTCCGCCGGTGTCTCACAAGAGAGACAGTGAGACAGAGTGTAGATCACGAATAAGATGCACAATGAGAGCTCCGCCGGTGTCTCACAAGAGAGACAGTCAGGCAGAGTGTAGTTCAGGAATAAGGATGCACCGTGAGAGCTCTACAGGTGTCTCACAAAAGAGACAGTGAGGCAGAGTGCAGTTCAAGAATAAGGATGCACCGTGAGAGCTCCGCAGGTGACTCACAATAGAGACGGTGAGGCAAAGTGTAGTTCAGGAATAAGGATGCACTGTGAAAGCTCCGCAGGTGTCTCACAATAGAGACAGTGAGCAGAGTGTAGTTCAGGAATAAGGATGCACCGTGAGAGCTCTGCAGGTGTCTCATAAGAGACACAGTGAGTCAGAGTGTAGATCAAGAATAAGGATGAATCTTGGGTGCTCTGCAGATGTCTCACAATAGAGACAGTGAGGCAGAGTGTAGTTCAGGAATAAGGATGCACCGTGAGAGCTCCGCAGGTGTCTCACAATAGAGACTGTGAGGCAGAGTGTAGCTCAGGAATAAGGATGCACCGTGAGAGCTCCGCATGTGTCTCACAATAGAGACAGTGAGGCATAGTGTAGTTCAGGAATAAGGATGCACCGTGAGAGCCCCGCAGGTGTCTCACAATAGAGACAGTGAAGCAGAGTGTAGTTCAGGAATAAGGATGCACCGTGAGAGCTCCGCAGGTGTCTCACAATAGAGACAGTGAAGCAGAGTGTAGTTCAGGAATAAGGATGCATCTTGGCAGCTCTGCAGATGTCTCAAAATAGAGACAGTGAGGCAGAGTGTAGTTCAGGAATAAGGATGCACAGTGAGAGCTCCACAGGTGTCTCACAAGAGAGAGAGTGAGGCAGAGTGTATCAGCAATAAGGTGCAACGTGAGAGCTCTGCAGGTGTCTTACAATAGAGACAGTGAGGCAGAGTGTAGTTCAGGAATAAGGATGCACCGTGAGAGCTCCGCAGGTGTCTCACAAGAGAGACAGTGAGACAGAGTGTAGATCTGGAATAAGGATGCACCGTGAGAGCTCCGCAGGTGTCTCACAAGAGAGACAGTGAGACAGAGTGTAGATCAGGAATAAGGATGCATCTTGGGAGCTCTGCAGATGTCTCACAATAGAGACAGTGAGACAGAGTGTAGATCAGGAATAAGGATGCATCTTGGGAGCTCTGCAGATGTCTCACAATAGAGACAGTGAGGTAGAGTGTAGTTCAGGAATAAGATTGCACCGTGAGAGCTCCGCAGGTGTCTCACAAGAGAGACTATGGGGCAGAGTGTAGTTCAGGTATATGGATGCACCGTGAGAGCTCCGCAGGTGTCTCACAAGAGAGAGAGTGAGGCAGAGTGTAGTTCAGGAATAAGGTGCAACGTGAGTGCTCTGCAGGTGTCTCACAATAGAGACAGTGAGGCAGAGTGTAGTTCAGGAATAAGGATGCACCGTGAGAGCTCCGCAGGTGTCTCACACGAGAGACAGTGAGACAGAGTGTAGATCAGGAATAAGAATGCATCTTGGGAGCTCTGCAGATGCCTCACAATAGAGACAGTGAGGCAGAGTGTAGTTCAGGAATAAGGATGCACCGTGAGAGCTCCGCAGGTGTCTCACAATAGAGACTGTGAGAAAGAGTGTAGTTCAGGAATAAGGATGCACCGTGAGAGCTCCCCAGGTGTCTCACAACAGAGACAGTGAGGCATAGTGTAGTTCAGGAATAAGGATGCACCGTGAGAGCTCCGCAGGTGTCTCACAATAGAGACTGTGAGAAAGAGTGTAGTTCAGGAATAAGGATGCACCGTGAGAGCTCCCCAGGTGTCTCACAACAGAGACAGTGAGGCATAGGGTAGTTCAGGAATAAGGATGCACCGTGAGAGCTCCGCAGGTGTCTCACAATAGAGACAGTGAAGCAGAGTGTAGTTCAGGAATAAGGATGCACCGTGAGAGCTCCGCAGGTGTCTCACAAGTGAGACAGTGAGGCAGAGTGTAGTTCAGGAATAAGGATGCACTGTGAGAGCTCTGCCGGTGTCTCACTAGAGAGACAGTGAGGCAGAGTGTAGTTCAGGAATAAGGATGCACCGTGAGAGCTCCGCCGGTGTCTCACAAGAGAGACAGTGAGACAGAGTGTAGATCACGAATAAGATGCACAATGAGAGCTCCGCCGGTGTCTCACAAGAGAGACAGTCAGGCAGAGTGTAGTTCAGGAATAAGGATGCACCGTGAGAGCTCTACAGGTGTCTCACAAAAGAGACAGTGAGGCAGAGTGCAGTTCAAGAATAAGGATGCACCGTGAGAGCTCCGCAGGTGACTCACAATAGAGACGGTGAGGCAAAGTGTAGTTCAGGAATAAGGATGCACTGTGAAAGCTCCGCAGGTGTCTCACAATAGAGACAGTGAGCAGAGTGTAGTTCAGGAATAAGGATGCACCGTGAGAGCTCTGCAGGTGTCTCATAAGAGACACAGTGAGTCAGAGTGTAGATCAAGAATAAGGATGAATCTTGGGTGCTCTGCAGATGTCTCACAATAGAGACAGTGAGGCAGAGTGTAGTTCAGGAATAAGGATGCACCGTGAGAGCTCCGCAGGTGTCTCACAATAGAGACTGTGAGGCAGAGTGTAGCTCAGGAATAAGGATGCACCGTGAGAGCTCCGCATGTGTCTCACAATAGAGACAGTGAGGCATAGTGTAGTTCAGGAATAAGGATGCACCGTGAGAGCCCCGCAGGTGTCTCACAATAGAGACAGTGAAGCAGAGTGTAGTTCAGGAATAAGGATGCACCGTGAGAGCTCCGCAGGTGTCTCACAATAGAGACAGTGAAGCAGAGTGTAGTTCAGGAATAAGGATGCATCTTGGCAGCTCTGCAGATGTCTCAAAATAGAGACAGTGAGGCAGAGTGTAGTTCAGGAATAAGGATGCACAGTGAGAGCTCCACAGGTGTCTCACAAGAGAGAGAGTGAGGCAGAGTGTATCAGCAATAAGGTGCAACGTGAGAGCTCTGCAGGTGTCTTACAATAGAGACAGTGAGGCAGAGTGTAGTTCAGGAATAAGGATGCACCGTGAGAGCTCCGCAGGTGTCTCACAAGAGAGACAGTGAGACAGAGTGTAGATCTGGAATAAGGATGCACCGTGAGAGCTCCGCAGGTGTCTCACAAGAGAGACAGTGAGACAGAGTGTAGATCAGGAATAAGGATGCATCTTGGGAGCTCTGCAGATGTCTCACAATAGAGACAGTGAGACAGAGTGTAGATCAGGAATAAGGATGCATCTTGGGAGCTCTGCAGATGTCTCACAATAGAGACAGTGAGGTAGAGTGTAGTTCAGGAATAAGATTGCACCGTGAGAGCTCCGCAGGTGTCTCACAAGAGAGACTATGGGGCAGAGTGTAGTTCAGGTATATGGATGCACCGTGAGAGCTCCGCAGGTGTCTCACAAGAGAGAGAGTGAGGCAGAGTGTAGTTCAGGAATAAGGTGCAACGTGAGTGCTCTGCAGGTGTCTCACAATAGAGACAGTGAGGCAGAGTGTAGTTCAGGAATAAGGATGCACCGTGAGAGCTCCGCAGGTGTCTCACACGAGAGACAGTGAGACAGAGTGTAGATCAGGAATAAGAATGCATCTTGGGAGCTCTGCAGATGCCTCACAATAGAGACAGTGAGGCAGAGTGTAGTTCAGGAATAAGGATGCACCGTGAGAGCTCCGCAGGTGTCTCACAATAGAGACTGTGAGAAAGAGTGTAGTTCAGGAATAAGGATGCACCGTGAGAGCTCCCCAGGTGTCTCACAACAGAGACAGTGAGGCATAGTGTAGTTCAGGAATAAGGATGCACCGTGAGAGCTCCGCAGGTGTCTCACAATAGAGACTGTGAGAAAGAGTGTAGTTCAGGAATAAGGATGCACCGTGAGAGCTCCCCAGGTGTCTCACAACAGAGACAGTGAGGCATAGGGTAGTTCAGGAATAAGGATGCACCGTGAGAGCTCCGCAGGTGTCTCACAATAGAGACAGTGAAGCAGAGTGTAGTTCAGGAATAAGGATGCACCGTGAGAGCTCCGCAGGTGTCTCACAAGTGAGACAGTGAGGCAGAGTGTAGTTCAGGAATAAGGATGCACTGTGAGAGCTCCGCAGGTGTCTCACAAGAGAGAGAGTGAGGCAGAGTGTATCAGCAATAAGGTGCAACGTGAGAGCTCTGCAGGTGTCTCACAATAGAGACAGTGAGGCAGAGTGTAGTTCAGGAATAAGGATGCACTGTGAGAGCTCCGCAGGTGTCTCACAAGAGAGACAGTGAGACAGAGTGTAGATCTGGAATAAGGATGCACCGTGAGAGCTCCGCAGGTGTCTCACAAGAGAGACAGTGAGACAGAGTGTAGATCAGGAATAAGGATGCATCTTGGGAGCTCCGCAGATGTCTCACAATAGAGAAAGTGAGACAGAGTGTAGATCAGGAATAAGGATGCATCTTGGGAGCTCTGCAGATGTCTCACAATAGAGACAGTGAGACAGAGTGTAGATCAGGAATAAGGATGCATCTTGGGAGCTCTGCAGATGTCTCACAATAGAGACAGTGAGGTAGAGTGTAGTTCAGGAATAAGATTGCACCGTGAGAGCTCCGCAGGTGTCTCACAAGAGAGACTATGGGGCAGAGTGTAGTTCAGGTATATGGATGCACCGTGAGAGCTCCGCAGGTGTCTCACAAGAGAGACAGTGAGGCAGAGTGTAGTTGAGGAATAAGATTGCACCGTGAGAGCTCCACAGGTGTCTCACAAGAGAGACAGTGAGGCAGAGTGTAGTTCAGGAAGAAGGATGCACTGTGAGAGCTCCGCAGGTGTCTCACAAGAGAGAGAGTGAGGCAGAGTGTAGTTCAGGAATAAGGTGCAACGTGAGTGCTCTGCAGGTGTCTCACAATAGAGACAGTGAGGCAGAGTGTAGTTCAGGAATAAGGATGCACCGTGAGAGCTCCGCAGGTGTCTCACACGAGAGACAGTGAGACAGAGTGTAGATCAGGAATAAGAATGCATCTTGGGAGCTCTGCAGATGTCTCACAATAGAGACTGTGACGCAGAGTGTACTTCAGGAATAAGGATGCACCGTGAGAGCTCCGCAGGTGTCTCACAATAGAGACTGTGAGGCAGAGTGTAGTTCAGGAATAAGGATGCACATTGAGAGCTCCGCAGGTGTCTCACAAGAGAGACAGTGAGGTAGAGTGTAGTTCAGGAATAAGATTGCACCGTGAGAGCTCCGCAGGTGTCTCACAAGAGAGACTATGGGGCAGAGTGTAGTTCAGGTATATGGATGCACCGTGAGAGCTCCGCAGGTGTCTCACAAGAGAGACAGTGAGGCAGAGTGTAGTTCAGGAAGAAGGATGCACCGTGAGAGCTCCGCAGGTGTCTCACAAGAGAGAGAATGAGGCAGAGTGTAGTTCAGGAATAAGGTGCAACGTGAGTGCTCTGCAGGTGTCTCACAATAGAGACAGTGAGGCAGAGTGTAGTTCAGGAATAAGGATGCACCGTGAGAGCTCCGCAGGTGTCTCACACGAGAGACAGTGAGACAGAGTGTAGATCAGGAATAAGAATGCATCTTGGGAGCTCTGCAGATGTCTCACAATAGAGACTGTGACGCAGAGTGTACTTCAGGAATAAGGATGCACCGTGAGAGCTCCGCAGGTGTCTCACAATAGAGACTGTGAGGCAGAGTGTAGTTCAGGAATAAGGATGCACATTGAGAGCTCCGCAGGTGTCTCACAAGAGAGACAGTGAGGTAGAGTGTAGTTCAGGAATAAGGATGCCCTGTGAGAGCTCCGCAGGTGTCTCACAATAGAGACAGTGAGGCAGAGTGTAGATCAGGAATAAAGATGCACCGTGAGAGCTCCGCAGGAGTCTCACAAGAGAGACAGTGAGGCAGAGTGTAGTTCAGGAATAAGGATGCACCGTGAGAGCTCCGCCGGTGTCTCACAATAGAGACAGTGAGGCTGTGTGTAGTTCAGGAATAAGGATTCACCGTGAGAACTCCATCGGTGTCTCCCAAGAGAGACAGTGAGGCAGAGTGCAGTTCAGGAATAAGGATGCACCGTGAAAGCTCCGCAGGTGACTCACAAGAGAGACAGTGAGCCAGAGTGCAGTTCAGGAATAAGGATGCACATTGAGAGCTCCGCAGGTGTCTCACAAAAGAGACTGTGAGGCAGAGTGTAGTTCAGGAATAAGATACATCTTGGGAGCTCTGCAGATGTCTCACAAGAGAGACAGTGAGGCAGATTGTGGTTCAGGAATAAGGATGCACCGTGAGAGCTCCGCAGGTGTCTCACAATAGAGACAGTCAGGCAGAGTGTAGTTCAGGAATAAGGATGCACCGTGAGAGCTCCGCCGGTGTTTCACAATAGAGACAGTGAGGCTGGGTGTAGTTCAGGAATAAGGATGCACCGTGAGAGCTCCGCAGGTGTCTCACAAGAGAGACAGTGAGGCTGAGTGTAGATCAGGAATAAGGATGCACCGTGAGAGCTCCGCCGGGGTCTCACAATAGAGACAGTGAGGCAGAGTGTAGTTCAGGAATAAGAATGCACCGTGAGAGCTCCGCCGGTGTCTCACAATTTAGACAGTGAGGCAGAGTGTAGTTCAGGAATAAGGATGCACCGTGAGAGCTCCGCCGGTGTCTCACAAGAGAGACAGTGAGGCAGAGTGTCGTTCATGAATAAGAATGCGCCGTGAGAGCTCCGCCGGTGTCTCACAAGAGAGACAGTGAGGCAGAGTGTAGATCAGGAATAAGGATGCACCGTGAGAGCTCCGCAGGTGTCTCACAAGAGAGACAGTGAGGCAGAGTGTAGATCAGGAATAAAGATGCACCGTGAGAGCTCCGCAGGAGTCTCACAAGAGAGACAGTGAGGCAGAGTGTAGTTCAGGAATAAGGATGCACTGTGAGAGCTCCGCCGGTGTCTCACAATAGAGACAGTGAGGCTGTGTGTAGTTCAGGAATAAGGATGCACCGTGAGAGCACCGCAGGTGTCTCACAAGAGAGAGAGTGAGGCAGAGTGTAGTTCAGGAATAAGGATGCACCGTGAGAGCTCTGCAGGTGTCTCACACGAGAGACAGTGAGACAGAGTGTAGATCAGGAATAAGAATGCATCTTGGGAGCTCTGCAGATGTCTCACAATAGAGACTGTGAGGCAGAGTGTACTTCAGGAATAAGGATGCACCGTGAGAGCTCCGCAGGTGTCTCACAATAGAGACTGTGAGGCAGAGTGTAGTTCAGGAATAAGGATGCACATTGAGAGCTCCGCAGGTGTCTCACAAGAGAGACAGTGAGGTAGAGTGTAGTTCAGGAATAAGGATGCCCTGTGAGAGCTCCGCAGCTGTCTCACAATAGAGACAGTGAGACAGAGTGTAGATCAGCAATAATGATGCACCGTGAGAGCTCCGCAGGTGTCTCACAATACAGACAGTGAGGCAGAGTGTAGTTCAGGAATAAGGATGCACTGTGAGAGCTCCGCCGGTGTCTCACAATAGAGACAGTGAGGCAGAGTGTAGTTCAGGAATAAGGATGCACTGTGAGAGCTCTGCCTGTGTCTCACTAGAGAGACAGTGAGGCAGAGTGTAGTTCAGGAATAAGGATGCACCGTGAGAGCTCCGCCGGTGTCTCACAAGAGAGACAGTGAGACAGAGTGTAGATCACGAATAAGATGCACAATGAGAGCTCCGCCGGTGTCTCACAAGAGAGACAGTCAGGCAGAGTGTAGTTCAGGAATAAGGATGCACCGTGAGAGCTCTACAGGTGTCTCACAAAAGAGACAGTGAGGCAGAGTGCAGTTCAAGAATAAGGATGCACCGTGAGAGCTCCGCAGGTGACTCACAATAGAGACGGTGAGGCAAAGTGTAGTTCAGGAATAAGGATGCACTGTGAAAGCTCCGCAGGTGTCTCACAATAGAGACAGTGAGCAGAGTGTAGTTCAGGAATAAGGATGCACCGTGAGAGCTCTGCAGGTGTCTCATAAGAGACACAGTGAGTCAGAGTGTAGATCAAGAATAAGGATGAATCTTGGGTGCTCTGCAGATGTCTCACAATAGAGACAGTGAGGCAGAGTGTAGTTCAGGAATAAGGATGCACCGTGAGAGCTCCGCAGGTGTCTCACAATAGAGACTGTGAGGCAGAGTGTAGCTCAGGAATAAGGATGCACCGTGAGAGCTCCGCATGTGTCTCACAATAGAGACAGTGAGGCATAGTGTAGTTCAGGAATAAGGATGCACCGTGAGAGCCCCGCAGGTGTCTCACAATAGAGACAGTGAAGCAGAGTGTAGTTCAGGAATAAGGATGCACCGTGAGAGCTCCGCAGGTGTCTCACAATAGAGACAGTGAAGCAGAGTGTAGTTCAGGAATAAGGATGCATCTTGGCAGCTCTGCAGATGTCTCACAATAGAGACAGTGAGGCAGAGTGTAGTTCAGGAATAAGGATGCACTGTGAGAGCTCCACAGGTGTCTCACAATAGAGACAGTGAGCCAGAGTGTAGATCAGGAATAAAGATGCACCGTGAGAGCTCCGCAGGAGTCTCACAAGAGAGACAGTGAGGCAGAGTGTAGTTCAGGAATAAGGATGCACCGTGAGAGCTCCGCCGGTGTCTCACAATAGAGACAGTGAGGCTGTGTGTAGTTCAGGAATAAGGATTCACCGTGAGAACTCCATCGGTGTCTCCCAAGAGAGACAGTGAGGCAGAGTGCAGTTCAGGAATAAGGATGCACCGTGAAAGCTCCGCAGGTGACTCACAAGAGAGACAGTGAGCCAGAGTGCAGTTCAGGAATAAGGATGCACATTGAGAGCTCCGCAGGTGTCTCACAAAAGAGACTGTGAGGCAGAGTGTAGTTCAGGAATAAGATACATCTTGGGAGCTCTGCAGATGTCTCACAAGAGAGACAGTGAGGCAGATTGTGGTTCAGGAATAAGGATGCACCGTGAGAGCTCCGCAGGTGTCTCACAATAGAGACAGTCAGGCAGAGTGTAGTTCAGGAATAAGGATGCACCGTGAGAGCTCCGCCGGTGTTTCACAATAGAGACAGTGAGGCTGAGTGTAGTTCAGGAATAAGGATGCACCGTGAGAGCTCCGCAGGTGTCTCACAAGAGAGACAGTGAGGCTGAGTGTAGATCAGGAATAAGGATGCACCGTGAGAGCTCCGCCGGGGTCTCACAATAGAGACAGTGAGGCAGAGTGTAGTTCAGGAATAAGAATGCACCGTGAGAGCTCCGCCGGTGTCTCACAATTTAGACAGTGAGGCAGAGTGTAGTTCAGGAATAAGGATGCACCGTGAGAGCTCCGCCGGTGTCTCACAAGAGAGACAGTGAGGCAGAGTGTCGTTCATGAATAAGAATGCGCCGTGAGAGCTCCGCCGGTGTCTCACAAGAGAGACAGTGAGGCAGAGTGTAGATCAGGAATAAGGATGCATCGTGAGAGCTCCGCAGGTGTCTCACAAGAGAGACAGTGAGGCAGAGTGTAGATCAGGAATAAAGATGCACCGTGAGAGCTCCGCAGGAGTCTCACAAGAGAGACAGTGAGGCAGAGTGTAGTTCAGGAATAAGGATGCACCGTGAGAGCTCCGCCGGTGTCTCACAATAGAGACAGTGAGGCTGTGTGTAGTTCAGGAATAAGGATGCACCGTGAGAGCACCGCAGGTGTCTCACAAGAGAGAGAGTGAGGCAGAGTGTAGTTCAGGAATAAGGATGCACCGTGAGAGCTCTGCAGGTGTCTCACACGAGAGACAGTGAGACAGAGTGTAGATCAGGAATAAGAATGCATCTTGGGAGCTCTGCAGATGTCTCACAATAGAGACTGTGAGGCAGAGTGTACTTCAGGAATAAGGATGCACCGTGAGAGCTCCGCAGGTGTCTCACAATAGAGACTGTGAGGCAGAGTGTAGTTCAGGAATAAGGATGCACATTGAGAGCTCCGCAGGTGTCTCACAAGAGAGACAGTGAGGTAGAGTGTAGTTCAGGAATAAGGATGCCCTGTGAGAGCTCCGCAGCTGTCTCACAATAGAGACAGTGAGACAGAGTGTAGATCAGCAATAATGATGCACCGTGAGAGCTCCGCAGGTGTCTCACAATACAGACAGTGAGGCAGAGTGTAGTTCAGGAATAAGGATGCACCGTGAGAGCTCCGCCGGTGTCTCACAATAGAGACAGTGAGGCAGAGTGTAGTTCAGGAATAAGGATGCACTGTGAGAGCTCTGCCGGTGTCTCACTAGAGAGACAGTGAGGCAGAGTGTAGTTCAGGAATAAGGATGCACCGTGAGAGCTCCGCCGGTGTCTCACAAGAGAGACAGTGAGACAGAGTGTAGATCACGAATAAGATGCACAATGAGAGCTCCGCCGGTGTCTCACAAGAGAGACAGTCAGGCAGAGTGTAGTTCAGGAATAAGGATGCACCGTGAGAGCTCTACAGGTGTCTCACAAAAGAGACAGTGAGGCAGAGTGCAGTTCAAGAATAAGGATGCACCGTGAGAGCTCCGCAGGTGACTCACAATAGAGACGGTGAGGCAAAGTGTAGTTCAGGAATAAGGATGCACTGTGAAAGCTCCGCAGGTGTCTCACAATAGAGACAGTGAGCAGAGTGTAGTTCAGGAATAAGGATGCACCGTGAGAGCTCTGCAGGTGTCTCATAAGAGACACAGTGAGTCAGAGTGTAGATCAAGAATAAGGATGAATCTTGGGTGCTCTGCAGATGTCTCACAATAGAGACAGTGAGGCAGAGTGTAGTTCAGGAATAAGGATGCACCGTGAGAGCTCCGCAGGTGTCTCACAATAGAGACTGTGAGGCAGAGTGTAGCTCAGGAATAAGGATGCACCGTGAGAGCTCCGCATGTGTCTCACAATAGAGACAGTGAGGCATAGTGTAGTTCAGGAATAAGGATGCACCGTGAGAGCCCCGCAGGTGTCTCACAATAGAGACAGTGAAGCAGAGTGTAGTTCAGGAATAAGGATGCACCGTGAGAGCTCCGCAGGTGTCTCACAATAGAGACAGTGAAGCAGAGTGTAGTTCAGGAATAAGGATGCATCTTGGCAGCTCTGCAGATGTCTCAAAATAGAGACAGTGAGGCAGAGTGTAGTTCAGGAATAAGGATGCACAGTGAGAGCTCCACAGGTGTCTCACAAGAGAGAGAGTGAGGCAGAGTGTATCAGCAATAAGGTGCAACGTGAGAGCTCTGCAGGTGTCTTACAATAGAGACAGTGAGGCAGAGTGTAGTTCAGGAATAAGGATGCACCGTGAGAGCTCCGCAGGTGTCTCACAAGAGAGACAGTGAGACAGAGTGTAGATCTGGAATAAGGATGCACCGTGAGAGCTCCGCAGGTGTCTCACAAGAGAGACAGTGAGACAGAGTGTAGATCAGGAATAAGGATGCATCTTGGGAGCTCTGCAGATGTCTCACAATAGAGACAGTGAGACAGAGTGTAGATCAGGAATAAGGATGCATCTTGGGAGCTCTGCAGATGTCTCACAATAGAGACAGTGAGGTAGAGTGTAGTTCAGGAATAAGATTGCACCGTGAGAGCTCCGCAGGTGTCTCACAAGAGAGACTATGGGGCAGAGTGTAGTTCAGGTATATGGATGCACCGTGAGAGCTCCGCAGGTGTCTCACAAGAGAGAGAGTGAGGCAGAGTGTAGTTCAGGAATAAGGTGCAACGTGAGTGCTCTGCAGGTGTCTCACAATAGAGACAGTGAGGCAGAGTGTAGTTCAGGAATAAGGATGCACCGTGAGAGCTCCGCAGGTGTCTCACACGAGAGACAGTGAGACAGAGTGTAGATCAGGAATAAGAATGCATCTTGGGAGCTCTGCAGATGCCTCACAATAGAGACAGTGAGGCAGAGTGTAGTTCAGGAATAAGGATGCACCGTGAGAGCTCCGCAGGTGTCTCACAATAGAGACTGTGAGAAAGAGTGTAGTTCAGGAATAAGGATGCACCGTGAGAGCTCCCCAGGTGTCTCACAACAGAGACAGTGAGGCATAGTGTAGTTCAGGAATAAGGATGCACCGTGAGAGCTCCGCAGGTGTCTCACAATAGAGACTGTGAGAAAGAGTGTAGTTCAGGAATAAGGATGCACCATGAGAGCTCCCCAGGTGTCTCACAACAGAGACAGTGAGGCATAGGGTAGTTCAGGAATAAGGATGCACCGTGAGAGCTCCGCAGGTGTCTCACAATAGAGACAGTGAAGCAGAGTGTAGTTCAGGAATAAGGATGCACCGTGAGAGCTCCGCAGGTGTCTCACAAGTGAGACAGTGAGGCAGAGTGTAGTTCACGAATAAGGATGCACTGTGAGAGCTCCGCAGGTGTCTCACAAGAGAGAGAGTGAGGCAGAGTGTATCAGCAATAAGGTGCAACGTGAGAGCTCTGCAGGTGTCTCACAATAGAGACAGTGAGGCAGAGTGTAGTTCAGGAATAAGGATGCACTGTGAGAGCTCCGCAGGTGTCTCACAAGAGAGACAGTGAGACAGAGTGTAGATCTGGAATAAGGATGCACCGTGAGAGCTCCGCAGGTGTCTCACAAGAGAGACAGTGAGACAGAGTGTAGATCAGGAATAAGGATGCATCTTGGGAGCTCCGCAGATGTCTCACAATAGAGAAAGTGAGACAGAGTGTAGATCAGGAATAAGGATGCATCTTGGGAGCTCTGCAGATGTCTCACAATAGAGACAGTGAGACAGAGTGTAGATCAGGAATAAGGATGTATCTTGGGAGCTCTGCAGATGTCTCACAATAGAGACAGTGAGGTAGAGTGTAGTTCAGGAATAAGATTGCACCGTGAGAGCTCCGCAGGTGTCTCACAAGAGAGACTATGGGGCAGAGTGTAGTTCAGGTATATGGATGCACCGTGAGAGCTCCGCAGGTGTCTCACAAGAGAGACAGTGAGGCAGAGTGTAGTTGAGGAATAAGATTGCACCGTGAGAGCTCCACAGGTGTCTCACAAGAGAGACAGTGAGGCAGAGTGTAGTTCAGGAATAAGGATGCACCGTGAGAGCTCCGCCGGTGTCTCACAAGAGAGACAGTGAGGCAGAGTGTCGTTCATGAATAAGAATGCGCCGTGAGAGCTCCGCCGGTGTCTCACAAGAGAGACAGTGAGGCAGAGTGTAGATCAGGAATAAGGATGCACCGTGAGAGCTCCGCAGGTGTCTCACAAGAGAGACAGTGAGGCAGAGTGTAGATCAGGAATAAAGATGCACCGTGAGAGCTCCGCAGGAGTCTCACAAGAGAGACAGTGAGGCAGAGTGTAGTTCAGGAATAAGGATGCACCGTGAGAGCTCCGCCGGTGTCTCACAATAGAGACAGTGAGGCTGTGTGTAGTTCAGGAATAAGGATGCACCGTGAGAGCACCGCAGGTGTCTCACAAGAGAGAGAGTGAGGCAGAGTGTAGTTCAGGAATAAGGATGCACCGTGAGAGCTCTGCAGGTGTCTCACACGAGAGACAGTGAGACAGAGTGTAGATCAGGAATAAGAATGCATCTTGGGAGCTCTGCAGATGTCTCACAATAGAGACTGTGAGGCAGAGTGTACTTCAGGAATAAGGATGCACCGTGAGAGCTCCGCAGGTGTCTCACAATAGAGACTGTGAGGCAGAGTGTAGTTCAGGAATAAGGATGCACATTGAGAGCTCCGCAGGTGTCTCACAAGAGAGACAGTGAGGTAGAGTGTAGTTCAGGAATAAGGATGCCCTGTGAGAGCTCCGCAGCTGTCTCACAATAGAGACAGTGAGACAGAGTGTAGATCAGCAATAATGATGCACCGTGAGAGCTCCGCAGGTGTCTCACAATACAGACAGTGAGGCAGAGTGTAGTTCAGGAATAAGGATGCACTGTGAGAGCTCCGCCGGTGTCTCACAATAGAGACAGTGAGGCAGAGTGTAGTTCAGGAATAAGGATGCACTGTGAGAGCTCTGCCGGTGTCTCACTAGAGAGACAGTGAGGCAGAGTGTAGTTCAGGAATAAGGATGCACCGTGAGAGCTCCGCCGGTGTCTCACAAGAGAGACAGTGAGACAGAGTGAAGATCACGAATAAGATGCACAATGAGAGCTCCGCCGGTGTCTCACAAGAGAGACAGTCAGGCAGAGTGTAGTTCAGGAATAAGGATGCACCGTGAGAGCTCTACAGGTGTCTCACAAAAGAGACAGTGAGGCAGAGTGCAGTTCAAGAATAAGGATGCACCGTGAGAGCTCCGCAGGTGACTCACAATAGAGACGGTGAGGCAAAGTGTAGTTCAGGAATAAGGATGCACTGTGAAAGCTCCGCAGGTGTCTCACAATAGAGACAGTGAGCAGAGTGTAGTTCAGGAATAAGGATGCACCGTGAGAGCTCTGCAGGTGTCTCATAAGAGACACAGTGAGTCAGAGTGTAGATCAAGAATAAGGATGAATCTTGGGTGCTCTGCAGATGTCTCACAATAGAGACAGTGAGGCAGAGTGTAGTTCAGGAATAAGGATGCACCGTGAGAGCTCCGCAGGTGTCTCACAATAGAGACTGTGAGGCAGAGTGTAGCTCAGGAATAAGGATGCACCGTGAGAGCTCCGCATGTGTCTCACAATAGAGACAGTGAGGCATAGTGTAGTTCAGGAATAAGGATGCACCGTGAGAGCCCCGCAGGTGTCTCACAATAGAGACAGTGAAGCAGAGTGTAGTTCAGGAATAAGGATGCACCGTGAGAGCTCCGCAGGTGTCTCACAATAGAGACAGTGAAGCAGAGTGTAGTTCAGGAATAAGGATGCATCTTGGCAGCTCTGCAGATGTCTCACAATAGAGACAGTGAGGCAGAGTGTAGTTCAGGAATAAGGATGCACTGTGAGAGCTCCACAGGTGTCTCACAATAGAGACAGTGAGCCAGAGTGTAGATCAGGAATAAAGATGCACCGTGAGAGCTCCGCAGGAGTCTCACAAGAGAGACAGTGAGGCAGAGTGTAGTTCAGGAATAAGGATGCACCGTGAGAGCTCCGCCGGTGTCTCACAATAGAGACAGTGAGGCTGTGTGTAGTTCAGGAATAAGGATTCACCGTGAGAACTCCATCGGTGTCTCCCAAGAGAGACAGTGAGGCAGAGTGCAGTTCAGGAATAAGGATGCACCGTGAAAGCTCCGCAGGTGACTCACAAGAGAGACAGTGAGCCAGAGTGCAGTTCAGGAATAAGGATGCACATTGAGAGCTCCGCAGGTGTCTCACAAAAGAGACTGTGAGGCAGAGTGTAGTTCAGGAATAAGATACATCTTGGGAGCTCTGCAGATGTCTCACAAGAGAGACAGTGAGGCAGATTGTGGTTCAGGAATAAGGATGCACCGTGAGAGCTCCGCAGGTGTCTCACAATAGAGACAGTCAGGCAGAGTGTAGTTCAGGAATAAGGATGCACCGTGAGAGCTCCGCCGGTGTTTCACAATAGAGACAGTGAGGCTGAGTGTAGTTCAGGAATAAGGATGCACCGTGAGAGCTCCGCAGGTGTCTCACAAGAGAGACAGTGAGGCTGAGTGTAGATCAGGAATAAGGATGCACCGTGAGAGCTCCGCCGGGGTCTCACAATAGAGACAGTGAGGCAGAGTGTAGTTCAGGAATAAGAATGCACCGTGAGAGCTCCGCCGGTGTCTCACAATTTAGACAGTGAGGCAGAGTGTAGTTCAGGAATAAGGATGCACCGTGAGAGCTCCGCCGGTGTCTCACAAGAGAGACAGTGAGGCAGAGTGTCGTTCATGAATAAGAATGCGCCGTGAGAGCTCCGCCGGTGTCTCACAAGAGAGACAGTGAGGCAGAGTGTAGATCAGGAATAAGGATGCACCGTGAGAGCTCCGCAGGTGTCTCACAAGAGAGACAGTGAGGCAGAGTGTAGATCAGGAATAAAGATGCACCGTGAGAGCTCCGCAGGAGTCTCACAAGAGAGACAGTGAGGCAGAGTGTAGTTCAGGAATAAGGATGCACCGTGAGAGCTCCGCCGGTGTCTCACAATAGAGACAGTGAGGCTGTGTGTAGTTCAGGAATAAGGATGCACCGTGAGAGCACCGCAGGTGTCTCACAAGAGAGAGAGTGAGGCAGAGTGTAGTTCAGGAATAAGGATGCACCGTGAGAGCTCTGCAGGTGTCTCACACGAGAGACAGTGAGACAGAGTGTAAATCAGGAATAAGAATGCATCTTGGGAGCTCTGCAGATGTCTCACAATAGAGACTGTGAGGCAGAGTGTACTTCAGGAATAAGGATGCACCGTGAGAGCTCCGCAGGTGTCTCACAATAGAGACTGTGAGGCAGAGTGTAGTTCAGGAATAAGGATGCACATTGAGAGCTCCGCAGGTGTCTCACAAGAGAGACAGTGAGGTAGAGTGTAGTTCAGGAATAAGGATGCCCTGTGAGAGCTCCGCAGCTGTCTCACAATAGAGACAGTGAGACAGAGTGTAGATCAGCAATAATGATGCACCGTGAGAGCTCCGCAGGTGTCTCACAATACAGACAGTGAGGCAGAGTGTAGTTCAGGAATAAGGATGCACTGTGAGAGCTCCGCCGGTGTCTCACAATAGAGACAGTGAGGCAGAGTGTAGTTCAGGAATAAGGATGCACTGTGAGAGCTCTGCCGGTGTCTCACTAGAGAGACAGTGAGGCAGAGTGTAGTTCAGGAATAAGGATGCACCGTGAGAGCTCCGCCGGTGTCTCACAAGAGAGACAGTGAGACAGAGTGTAGATCACGAATAAGATGCACAATGAGAGCTCCGCCGGTGTCTCACAAGAGAGACAGTCAGGCAGAGTGTAGTTCAGGAATAAGGATGCACCGTGAGAGCTCTACAGGTGTCTCACAAAAGAGACAGTGAGGCAGAGTGCAGTTCAAGAATAAGGATGCACCGTGAGAGCTCCGCAGGTGACTCACAATAGAGACGGTGAGGCAAAGTGTAGTTCAGGAATAAGGATGCACTGTGAAAGCTCCGCAGGTGTCTCACAATAGAGACAGTGAGCAGAGTGTAGTTCAGGAATAAGGATGCACCGTGAGAGCTCTGCAGGTGTCTCATAAGAGACACAGTGAGTCAGAGTGTAGATCAAGAATAAGGATGAATCTTGGGTGCTCTGCAGATGTCTCACAATAGAGACAGTGAGGCAGAGTGTAGTTCAGGAATAAGGATGCACCGTGAGAGCTCCGCAGGTGTCTCACAATAGAGACTGTGAGGCAGAGTGTAGCTCAGGAATAAGGATGCACCGTGAGAGCTCCGCATGTGTCTCACAATAGAGACAGTGAGGCATAGTGTAGTTCAGGAATAAGGATGCACCGTGAGAGCCCCGCAGGTGTCTCACAATAGAGACAGTGAAGCAGAGTGTAGTTCAGGAATAAGGATGCACCGTGAGAGCTCCGCAGGTGTCTCACAATAGAGACAGTGAAGCAGAGTGTAGTTCAGGAATAAGGATGCATCTTGGCAGCTCTGCAGATGTCTCACAATAGAGACAGTGAGGCAGAGTGTAGTTCAGGAATAAGGATGCACTGTGAGAGCTCCACAGGTGTCTCACAAGAGAGAGAGTGAGGCAGAGTGTATCAGCAATAAGGTGCAACGTGAGAGCTCTGCAGGTGTCTTACAATAGAGACAGTGAGGCAGAGTGTAGTTCAGGAATAAGGATGCACCGTGAGAGCTCCGCAGGTGTCTCACAAGAGAGACAGTGAGACAGAGTGTAGATCTGGAATAAGGATGCACCGTGAGAGCTCCGCAGGTGTCTCACAAGAGAGACAGTGAGACAGAGTGTAGATCAGGAATAAGGATGCATCTTGGGAGCTCTGCAGATGTCTCACAATAGAGACAGTGAGACAGAGTGTAGATCAGGAATAAGGATGCATCTTGGGAGCTCTGCAGATGTCTCACAATAGAGACAGTGAGGTAGAGTGTAGTTCAGGAATAAGATTGCACCGTGAGAGCTCCGCAGGTGTCTCACAAGAGAGACTATGGGGCAGAGTGTAGTTCAGGTATATGGATGCACCGTGAGAGCTCCGCAGGTGTCTCACAAGAGAGAGAGTGAGGCAGAGTGTAGTTCAGGAATAAGGTGCAACGTGAGTGCTCTGCAGGTGTCTCACAATAGAGACAGTGAGGCAGAGTGTAGTTCAGGAATAAGGATGCACCGTGAGAGCTCCGCAGGTGTCTCACACGAGAGACAGTGAGACAGAGTGTAGATCAGGAATAAGAATGCATCTTGGGAGCTCTGCAGATGCCTCACAATAGAGACAGTGAGGCAGAGTGTAGTTCAGGAATAAGGATGCACCGTGAGAGCTCCGCAGGTGTCTCACAATAGAGACTGTGAGAAAGAGTGTAGTTCAGGAATAAGGATGCACCGTGAGAGCTCCCCAGGTGTCTCACAACAGAGACAGTGAGGCATAGTGTAGTTCAGGAATAAGGATGCACCGTGAGAGCTCCGCAGGTGTCTCACAATAGAGACTGTGAGAAAGAGTGTAGTTCAGGAATAAGGATGCACCGTGAGAGCTCCCCAGGTGTCTCACAACAGAGACAGTGAGGCATAGGGTAGTTCAGGAATAAGGATGCACCGTGAGAGCTCCGCAGGTGTCTCACAATAGAGACAGTGAAGCAGAGTGTAGTTCAGGAATAAGGATGCACCGTGAGAGCTCCGCAGGTGTCTCACAAGTGAGACAGTCAGGCAGAGTGTAGTTCAGGAATAAGGATGCACTGTGAGAGCTCCGCAGGTGTCTCACAAGAGAGAGAGTGAGGCAGAGTGTATCAGCAATAAGGTGCAACGTGAGAGCTCTGCAGGTGTCTCACAATAGAGACAGTGAGGCAGAGTGTAGTTCAGGAATAAGGATGCACTGTGAGAGCTCCGCAGGTGTCTCACAAGAGAGACAGTGAGACAGAGTGTAGATCTGGAATAAGGATGCACCGTGAGAGCTCCGCAGGTGTCTCACAAGAGAGACAGTGAGACAGAGTGTAGATCAGGAATAAGGATGCATCTTGGGAGCTCCGCAGATGTCTCACAATAGAGAAAGTGAGACAGAGTGTAGATCAGGAATAAGGATGCATCTTGGGAGCTCTGCAGATGTCTCACAATAGAGACAGTGAGACAGAGTGTAGATCAGGAATAAGGATGCATCTTGGGAGCTCTGCAGATGTCTCACAATAGAGACAGTGAGGTAGAGTGTAGTTCAGGAATAAGATTGCACCGTGAGAGCTCCGCAGGTGTCTCACAAGAGAGACTATGGGGCAGAGTGTAGTTCAGGTATATGGATGCACCGTGAGAGCTCCGCAGGTGTCTCACAAGAGAGACAGTGAGGCAGAGTGTAGTTGAGGAATAAGATTGCACCGTGAGAGCTCCACAGGTGTCTCACAAGAGAGACAGTGAGGCAGAGTGTAGTTCAGGAAGAAGGATGCACTGTGAGAGCTCCGCAGGTGTCTCACAAGAGAGAGAGTGAGGCAGAGTGTAGTTCAGGAATAAGGTGCAACGTGAGTGCTCTGCAGGTGTCTCACAATAGAGACAGTGAGGCAGAGTGTAGTTCAGGAATAAGGATGCACCGTGAGAGCTCCGCAGGTGTCTCACACGAGAGACAGTGAGACAGAGTGTAGATCAGGAATAAGAATGCATCTTGGGAGCTCTGCAGATGTCTCACAATAGAGACTGTGACGCAGAGTGTACTTCAGGAATAAGGATGCACCGTGAGAGCTCCGCAGGTGTCTCACAATAGATACTGTGAGGCAGAGTGTAGTTCAGGAATAAGGATGCACATTGAGAGCTCCGCAGGTGTCTCACAAGAGAGACAGTGAGGTAGAGTGTAGTTCAGGAATAAGGATGCCCTGTGAGAGCTCCGCAGGTGTCTCACAATAGAGACAGTGAGGCAGAGTGTAGATCAGGAATAAAGATGCACCGTGAGAGCTCCGCAGGAGTCTCACAAGAGAGACAGTGAGGCAGAGTGTAGTTCAGGAATAAGAATGCACTGTGAGAGCTCTGCAGGTGTCTCACAATAGAGACAGTGAGTCAGAGTGTAGATCAGGAATAAGGATGAATCTTGGGTGCTCTGCAGATGTCTCACAATAGAGACAGTGAGGCAGAGTGTAGTTCAGGAATAAGGATGCACCGTGAGAGCTCCGCTGGTGTCTCACAATAGAGACTGTGAGAAAGAGTGTAGTTCAGGAATAAGGATGCACCGTGAGAGCTCCCCAGGTGTCTCACAACAGAGACAGTGAGGCATAGTGTAGTTCAGGAATAAGGATGCACCGTGAGAGCTCCGCAGGTGTCTCACAATAGAGACAGTGAAGCAGAGTGTAGTTCAGGAATAAGGATGCACCGTGAGAGCTCCGCAGGTGTCTCACAAGTGAGACAGTGAGGCAGAGTGTAGTTCAGGAATAAGGATGCACTGTGAGAGCTCCGCAGGTGTCTCACAAGAGAGAGAGTGAGGCAGAGTGTATCAGCAATAAGGTGCAACGTGAGAGCTTTGCAGGTGTCTCACAATAGAGACAGTGAGGCAGAGTGTAGTTCAGGAATAAGGATGCACTGTGAGAGCTCCGCAGGTGTCTCACAAGAGAGACAGTGAGACAGAGTGTAGATCTGGAATAAGGATGCACCGTGAGAGCTCCGCAGGTGTCTCACAAGAGAGACAGTGAGACAGAGTGTAGATCAGGAATAAGGATGCATCTTGGGAGCTCCGCAGATGTCTCACAATAGAGAAAGTGAGACAGAGTGTAGATCAGGAATAAGGATGCATCTTGGGAGCTCTGCAGATGTCTCACAATAGAGACAGTGAGGTAGAGTGTAGTTCAGGAATAAGATTGCACCGTGAGAGCTCTGCAGGTGTCTCACAATAGAGACAGTGAGGCAGAGTGTAGTTCAGGAATAAGGATGCACCGTGAGAGCTCCGCCGGTGTCTCACAAGAGAGACAGTGAGGCAGAGTGTAGTTCAGGAATAAGGATGCACCGTGAGAGCTCCACAGGTGTCTTACAAGAAAGACAGTCAGGCAGAGTGTAGTTCAGGAATGAGGATGCACATTGAGAGCTCCGCAGGTGTCTCACAATAGAGACAGTGAGGCAGAGTGTAGTTCAGGAATAAGATGCATCTTGAGAGCTCTGCAGATGTCTCACAAGAGAGACAGTGAGGCAGATTGTGGTTCAGGAATAAGGATGCACCGTGAGAGCTCCGCAGGTGTCTCACAATAGAGACAGTCAGGCAGAGTGTAGTTCAGGAATAAGGATTCACCGTGAGAGCTCCATCGGTGTCTCACAAGAGAGACAGTGAGGCAGAGTGCAGTTCAGGAATAAGGATGCACCGTGAAAGCTCCGCAGGTGACTCACAAGAGAGACAGTGAGCCAGAGTGCAGTTCAGGAATAAGGATGCACATTGAGAGCTCCGCAGGTGTCTCACAAAAGAGACTGTGAGGCAGAGTGTAGTTCAGGAATAAGATGCATCTTGGGAGCTCTGCAGATGTCTCACAAGAGAGACAGTGAGGCAGATTGTGGTTCAGGAATAAGGATGCACCGTGAGAGCTCCGCAGGTGTCTCACAATAGAGACAGTCAGGCAGAGTGTAGTTCAGGAATAAGGATGCACCGTGAGAGCTCCGCCGGTGTTTCACAATAGAGACAGTGAGGCTGAGTGTAGTTCAGGAATAAGGATGCACCGTGAGAGCTCCGCAGGTGTCTCACAAGAGAGACAGTGAGGCTGAGTGTAGATCAGGAATAAGGATGCACCGTGAGAGCTCCGCCGGGGTCTCACAATAGAGACAGTGAGGCAGAGTGTAGTTCAGGAATAAGAATGCACCGTGAGAGCTCCGCCGGTGTCTCACAATTTAGACAGTGAGGCAGAGTGTAGTTCAGGAATAAGGATGCACCGTGAGAGCTCCGCCGGTGTCTCACAAGAGAGACAGTGAGGCAGAGTGTCGTTCATGAATAAGAATGCGCCGTGAGAGCTCCGCCGGTGTCTCACAAGAGAGACAGTGAGGCAGAGTGTAGATCAGGAATAAGGATGCACCGAGAGAGCTCCGCAGGTGTCTCACAAGAGAGACAGTGAGGCAGAGTGTAGATCAGGAATAAATATGCACCGTGAGAGCTCCGCAGGAGTCTCACAAGAGAGACAGTGAGGCAGAGTGTAGTTCAGGAATAAGGATGCACCGTGAGAGCTCCGCCGGTGTCTCACAATAGAGACAGTGAGGCTGTGTGTAGTTCAGGAATAAGGATGCACCGTGAGAGCTCCGCAGGTGTCTCACAAGAGAGAGAGTGAGGCAGAGTGTAGTTCAGGAATAAGGATGCACCGTGAGAGCTCTGCAGGTGTCTCACACGAGAGACAGTGAGACAGAGTGTAGATCAGGAATAAGAATGCATCTTGGGAGCTCTGCAGATGTCTCACAATAGAGACTGTGAGGCAGAGTGTACTTCAGGAATAAGGATGCACCATGAGAGCTCCGCAGGTGTCTCACAATAGAGACTGTGAGGCAGAGTGTAGTTCAGGAATAAGGATGCACATTGAGAGCTCCGCAGGTGTCTCACAAGAGAGAAAGTGAGGTAGAGTGTAGTTCAGGAATAAGGATGCCCTGTGAGAGCTCCGCAGCTGTCTCACAATAGAGACAGTGAGACAGAGTGTAGATCAGGAATAATGATGCACTGTGAGAGCTCCGCAGGTGTCTCACAATACAGACAGTGAGGCAGAGTGTAGTTCAGGAATAAGGATGCACTGTGAGAGCTCCGCCGGTGTCTCACAATAGAGACAGTGAGGCAGAGTGTAGTTCAGGAATAAGGATGCACTGTGAGAGCTCTGCCGCTGTCTCACTAGAGAGACAGTGAGGCAGAGTGTAGTTCAGGAATAAGGATGCACCGTGAGAGCTCCGCCGGTGTCTCACAAGAGAGACAGTGAGACAGAGTGTAGATCAGGAATAAGATGCACAATGAGAGCTCCGCCGGTGTCTCACAAGAGAGACAGTCAGGCAGAGTGTAGTTCAGGAATAAGGATGCACCGTGAGAGCTCTGCAGGTGTCTCACAAAAGAGACAGTGAGGCAGAGTGCAGTTCAGGAATAAGGATGCACCGTGAGAGCTCCGCAGGTGACTCACAATAGAGACGGTGAGGCAAAGTGTAGTTCAGGAATAAGGATGCACTGTGAAAGCTCCGCAGGTGTCTCACAATAGAGACAGTGAGCAGAGTGTAGTTCAGGAATAAGGATGCACCGTGAGAGCTCTGCAGGTGTCTCATAAGAGACACAGTGAGTCAGAGTGTAGATCAAGAATAAGGATGAATCTTGGGTGCTCTGCAGATGTCTCACAATAGAGACAGTGAGGCAGAGTGTAGTTCAGGAATAAGGATGCACCGTGAGAGCTCCGCAGGTGTCTCACAATAGAGACTGTGAGGCAGAGTGTAGTTCAGGAATAAGGATGCACCGTGAGAGCTCCGCATGTGTCTCACAATAGAGACAGTGAGGCATAGTGTAGTTCAGGAATAAGGATGCACCGTGAGAGCCCCGCAGGTGTCTCACAATAGAGACAGTGAAGCAGAGTGTAGTTCAGGAATAAGGATGCATCTTGGCAGCTCTGCAGATGTCTCACAATAGAGACAGTGAGGCAGAGTGTAGTTCAGGAATAAGGATGCACTGTGAGAGCTCCGCAGGTGTCTCACAAGAGAGACAGTGAGACAGAGTGTAGATCTGGAATAAGGATGCACCGTGAGAGCTCCGCAGGTGTCTCACAAGAGAGACAGTGAGACAGAGTGTAGATCAGGAATAAGGATGCATCTTGGGAGCTCCGCAGATGTCTCACAATAGAGAAAGTGAGACAGAGTGTAGATCAGGAATAAGGATGCATCTTGGGAGCTCTGCAGATGTCTCACAATAGAGACAGTGAGACAGAGTGTAGATCAGGAATAAGGATGCATCTTGGGAGCTCTGCAGATGTCTCACAATAGAGACAGTGAGGTAGAGTGTAGTTCAGGAATAAGATTGCACCGTGAGAGCTCCGCAGGTGTCTCACAAGAGAGACTATGGGGCAGAGTGTAGTTCAGGTATATGGATGCACCGTGAGAGCTCCGCAGGTGTCTCACAAGAGAGACAGTGAGGCAGAGTGTAGTTGAGGAATAAGATTGCACCGTGAGAGCTCCACAGGTGTCTCACAAGAGAGACAGTGAGGCAGAGTGTAGTTCAGGAATAAGGATGCACCGTGAGAGCTCCGCCGGTGTCTCACAAGAGAGACAGTGAGGCAGAGTGTCGTTCATGAATAAGAATGCGCCGTGAGAGCTCCGCCGGTGTCTCACAAGAGAGACAGTGAGGCAGAGTGTAGATCAGGAATAAGGATGCACCGTGAGAGCTCCGCAGGTGTCTCACAAGAGAGACAGTGAGGCAGAGTGTAGATCAGGAATAAAGATGCACCGTGAGAGCTCCGCAGGAGTCTCACAAGAGAGACAGTGAGGCAGAGTGTAGTTCAGGAATAAGGATGCACCGTGAGAGCTCCGCCGGTGTCTCACAATAGAGACAGTGAGGCTGTGTGTAGTTCAGGAATAAGGATGCACCGTGAGAGCACCGCAGGTGTCTCACAAGAGAGAGAGTGAGGCAGAGTGTAGTTCAGGAATAAGGATGCACCGTGAGAGCTCTGCAGGTGTCTCACACGAGAGACAGTGAGACAGAGTGTAGATCAGGAATAAGAATGCATCTTGGGAGCTCTGCAGATGTCTCACAATAGAGACTGTGAGGCAGAGTGTACTTCAGGAATAAGGATGCACCGTGAGAGCTCCGCAGGTGTCTCACAATAGAGACTGTGAGGCAGAGTGTAGTTCAGGAATAAGGATGCACATTGAGAGCTCCGCAGGTGTCTCACAAGAGAGACAGTGAGGTAGAGTGTAGTTCAGGAATAAGGATGCCCTGTGAGAGCTCCGCAGCTGTCTCACAATAGAGACAGTGAGACAGAGTGTAGATCAGCAATAATGATGCACCGTGAGAGCTCCGCAGGTGTCTCACAATACAGACAGTGAGGCAGAGTGTAGTTCAGGAATAAGGATGCACTGTGAGAGCTCCGCCGGTGTCTCACAATAGAGACAGTGAGGCAGAGTGTAGTTCAGGAATAAGGATGCACTGTGAGAGCTCTGCCGGTGTCTCACTAGAGAGACAGTGAGGCAGAGTGTAGTTCAGGAATAAGGATGCACCGTGAGAGCTCCGCCGGTGTCTCACAAGAGAGACAGTGAGACAGAGTGTAGATCACGAATAAGATGCACAATGAGAGCTCCGCCGGTGTCTCACAAGAGAGACAGTCAGGCAGAGTGTAGTTCAGGAATAAGGATGCACCGTGAGAGCTCTACAGGTGTCTCACAAAAGAGACAGTGAGGCAGAGTGCAGTTCAAGAATAAGGATGCACCGTGAGAGCTCCGCAGGTGACTCACAATAGAGACGGTGAGGCAAAGTGTAGTTCAGGAATAAGGATGCACTGTGAAAGCTCCGCAGGTGTCTCACAATAGAGACAGTGAGCAGAGTGTAGTTCAGGAATAAGGATGCACCGTGAGAGCTCTGCAGGTGTCTCATAAGAGACACAGTGAGTCAGAGTGTAGATCAAGAATAAGGATGAATCTTGGGTGCTCTGCAGATGTCTCACAATAGAGACAGTGAGGCAGAGTGTAGTTCAGGAATAAGGATGCACCGTGAGAGCTCCGCAGGTGTCTCACAATAGAGACTGTGAGGCAGAGTGTAGCTCAGGAATAAGGATGCACCGTGAGAGCTCCGCATGTGTCTCACAATAGAGACAGTGAGGCATAGTGTAGTTCAGGAATAAGGATGCACCGTGAGAGCCCCGCAGGTGTCTCACAATAGAGACAGTGAAGCAGAGTGTAGTTCAGGAATAAGGATGCACCGTGAGAGCTCCGCAGGTGTCTCACAATAGAGACAGTGAAGCAGAGTGTAGTTCAGGAATAAGGATGCATCTTGGCAGCTCTGCAGATGTCTCACAATAGAGACAGTGAGGCAGAGTGTAGTTCAGGAATAAGGATGCACTGTGAGAGCTCCACAGGTGTCTCACAATAGAGACAGTGAGCCAGAGTGTAGATCAGGAATAAAGATGCACCGTGAGAGCTCCGCAGGAGTCTCACAAGAGAGACAGTGAGGCAGAGTGTAGTTCAGGAATAAGGATGGACCGTGAGAGCTCCGCCGGTGTCTCACAATAGAGACAGTGAGGCTGTGTGTAGTTCAGGAATAAGGATTCACCGTGAGAACTCCATCGGTGTCTCCCAAGAGAGACAGTGAGGCAGAGTGCAGTTCAGGAATAAGGATGCACCGTGAAAGCTCCGCAGGTGACTCACAAGAGAGACAGTGAGCCAGAGTGCAGTTCAGGAATAAGGATGCACATTGAGAGCTCCGCAGGTGTCTCACAAAAGAGACTGTGAGGCAGAGTGTAGTTCAGGAATAAGATACATCTTGGGAGCTCTGCAGATGTCTCACAAGAGAGACAGTGAGGCAGATTGTGGTTCAGGAATAAGGATGCACCGTGAGAGCTCCGCAGGTGTCTCACAATAGAGACAGTCAGGCAGAGTGTAGTTCAGGAATAAGGATGCACCGTGAGAGCTCCGCCGGTGTTTCACAATAGAGACAGTGAGGCTGAGTGTAGTTCAGGAATAAGGATGCACCGTGAGAGCTCCGCAGGTGTCTCACAAGAGAGACAGTGAGGCTGAGTGTAGATCAGGAATAAGGATGCACCGTGAGAGCTCCGCCGGGGTCTCACAATAGAGACAGTGAGGCAGAGTGTAGTTCAGGAATAAGAATGCACCGTGAGAGCTCCGCCGGTGTCTCACAATTTAGACAGTGAGGCAGAGTGTAGTTCAGGAATAAGGATGCACCGTGAGAGCTCCGCCGGTGTCTCACAAGAGAGACAGTGAGGCAGAGTGTCGTTCATGAATAAGAATGCGCCGTGAGAGCTCCGCCGGTGTCTCACAAGAGAGACAGTGAGGCAGAGTGTAGATCAGGAATAAGGATGCACCGTGAGAGCTCCGCAGGTGTCTCACAAGAGAGACAGTGAGGCAGAGTGTAGATCAGGAATAAAGATGCACCGTGAGAGCTCCGCAGGAGTCTCACAAGAGAGACAGTGAGGCAGAGTGTAGTTCAGGAATAAGGATGCACCGTGAGAGCTCCGCCGGTGTCTCACAATAGAGACAGTGAGGCTGTGTGTAGTTCAGGAATAAGGATGCACCGTGAGAGCACCGCAGGTGTCTCACAAGAGAGAGAGTGAGGCAGAGTGTAGTTCAGGAATAAGGATGCACCGTGAGAGCTCTGCAGGTGTCTCACACGAGAGACAGTGAGACAGAGTGTAGATCAGGAATAAGAATGCATCTTGGGAGCTCTGCAGATGTCTCACAATAGAGACTGTGAGGCAGAGTGTACTTCAGGAATAAGGATGCACCGTGAGAGCTCCGCAGGTGTCTCACAATAGAGACTGTGAGGCAGAGTGTAGTTCAGGAATAAGGATGCACATTGAGAGCTCCGCAGGTGTCTCACAAGAGAGACAGTGAGGTAGAGTGTAGTTCAGGAATAAGGATGCCCTGTGAGAGCTCCGCAGCTGTCTCACAATATAGACAGTGAGACAGAGTGTAGATCAGCAATAATGATGCACCGTGAGAGCTCCGCAGGTGTCTCACAATACAGACAGTGAGGCAGAGTGTAGTTCAGGAATAAGGATGCACTGTGAGAGCTCCGCCGGTGTCTCACAATAGAGACAGTGAGGCAGAGTGTAGTTCAGGAATAAGGATGCACTGTGAGAGCTCTGCCGGTGTCTCACTAGAGAGACAGTGAGGCAGAGTGTAGTTCAGGAATAAGGATGCACCGTGAGAGCTCCGCCGGTGTCTCACAAGAGAGACAGTGAGACAGAGTGTAGATCACGAATAAGATGCACAATGAGAGCTCCGCCGGTGTCTCACAAGAGAGACAGTCAGGCAGAGTGTAGTTCAGGAATAAGGATGCACCGTGAGAGCTCTACAGGTGTCTCACAAAAGAGACAGTGAGGCAGAGTGCAGTTCAAGAATAAGGATGCACCGTGAGAGCTCCGCAGGTGACTCACAATAGAGACGGTGAGGCAAAGTGTAGTTCAGGAATAAGGATGCACTGTGAAAGCTCCGCAGGTGTCTCACAATAGAGACAGTGAGCAGAGTGTAGTTCAGGAATAAGGATGCACCGTGAGAGCTCTGCAGGTGTCTCATAAGAGACACAGTGAGTCAGAGTGTAGATCAAGAATAAGGATGAATCTTGGGTGCTCTGCAGATGTCTCACAATAGAGACAGTGAGGCAGAGTGTAGTTCAGGAATAAGGATGCACCGTGAGAGCTCCGCAGGTGTCTCACAATAGAGACTGTGAGGCAGAGTGTAGCTCAGGAATAAGGATGCACCGTGAGAGCTCCGCATGTGTCTCACAATAGAGACAGTGAGGCATAGTGTAGTTCAGGAATAAGGATGCACCGTGAGAGCCCCGCAGGTGTCTCACAATAGAGACAGTGAAGCAGAGTGTAGTTCAGGAATAAGGATGCACCGTGAGAGCTCCGCAGGTGTCTCACAATAGAGACAGTGAAGCAGAGTGTAGTTCAGGAATAAGGATGCATCTTGGCAGCTCTGCAGATGTCTCACAATAGAGACAGTGAGGCAGAGTGTAGTTCAGGAATAAGGATGCACTGTGAGAGCTCCACAGGTGTCTCACAAGAGAGAGAGTGAGGCAGAGTGTATCAGCAATAAGGTGCAACGTGAGAGCTCTGCAGGTGTCTTACAATAGAGACAGTGAGGCAGAGTGTAGTTCAGGAATAAGGATGCACCGTGAGAGCTCCGCAGGTGTCTCACAAGAGAGACAGTGAGACAGAGTGTAGATCTGGAATAAGGATGCACCGTGAGAGCTCCGCAGGTGTCTCACAAGAGAGACAGTGAGACAGAGTGTAGATCAGGAATAAGGATGCATCTTGGGAGCTCTGCAGATGTCTCACAATAGAGACAGTGAGACAGAATGTAGATCAGGAATAAGGATGCATCTTGGGAGCTCTGCAGATGTCTCACAATAGAGACAGTGAGGTAGAGTGTAGTTCAGGAATAAGATTGCACCGTGAGAGCTCCGCAGGTGTCTCACAAGAGAGACTATGGGGCAGAGTGTAGTTCAGGTATATGGATGCACCGTGAGAGCTCCGCAGGTGTCTCACAAGAGAGAGAGTGAGGCAGAGTGTAGTTCAGGAATAAGGTGCAACGTGAGTGCTCTGCAGGTGTCTCACAATAGAGACAGTGAGGCAGAGTGTAGTTCAGGAATAAGGATGCACCGTGAGAGCTCCGCAGGTGTCTCACACGAGAGACAGTGAGACAGAGTGTAGATCAGGAATAAGAATGCATCTTGGGAGCTCTGCAGATGCCTCACAATAGAGACAGTGAGGCAGAGTGTAGTTCAGGAATAAGGATGCACCGTGAGAGCTCCGCAGGTGTCTCACAATAGAGACTGTGAGAAAGAGTGTAGTTCAGGAATAAGGATGCACCGTGAGAGCTCCCCAGGTGTCTCACAACAGAGACAGTGAGGCATAGTGTAGTTCAGGAATAAGGATGCACCGTGAGAGCTCCGCAGGTGTCTCACAATAGAGACTGTGAGAAAGAGTGTAGTTCAGGAATAAGGATGCACCGTGAGAGCTCCCCAGGTGTCTCACAACAGAGACAGTGAGGCATAGGGTAGTTCAGGAATAAGGATGCACCGTGAGAGCTCCGCAGGTGTCTCACAATAGAGACAGTGAAGCAGAGTGTAGTTCAGGAATAAGGATGCACCGTGAGAGCTCCGCAGGTGTCTCACAAGTGAGACAGTGAGGCAGAGTGTAGTTCAGGAATAAGGATGCACTGTGAGAGCTCCGCAGGTGTCTCACAAGAGAGAGAGTGAGGCAGAGTGTATCAGCAATAAGGTGCAACGTGAGAGCTCTGCAGGTGTCTCACAATAGAGACAGTGAGGCAGAGTGTAGTTCAGGAATAAGGATGCACTGTGAGAGCTCCGCAGGTGTCTCACAAGAGAGACAGTGAGACAGAGTGTAGATCTGGAATAAGGATGCACCGTGAGAGCTCCGCAGGTGTCTCACAAGAGAGACAGTGAGACAGAGTGTAGATCAGGAATAAGGATGCATCTTGGGAGCTCCGCAGATGTCTCACAATAGAGAAAGTGAGACAGAGTGTAGATCAGGAATAAGGATGCATCTTGGGAGCTCTGCAGATGTCTCACAATAGAGACAGTGAGACAGAGTGTAGATCAGGAATAAGGATGCATCTTGGGAGCTCTGCAGATGTCTCACAATAGAGACAGTGAGGTAGAGTGTAGTTCAGGAATAAGATTGCACCGTGAGAGCTCCGCAGGTGTCTCACAAGAGAGACTATGGGGCAGAGTGTAGTTCAGGTATATGGATGCACCGTGAGAGCTCCGCAGGTGTCTCACAAGAGAGACAGTGAGGCAGAGTGTAGTTGAGGAATAAGATTGCACCGTGAGAGCTCCACAGGTGTCTCACAAGAGAGACAGTGAGGCAGAGTGTAGTTCAGGAAGAAGGATGCACTGTGAGAGCTCCGCAGGTGTCTCACAAGAGAGAGAGTGAGGCAGAGTGTAGTTCAGGAATAAGGTGCAACGTGAGTGCTCTGCAGGTGTCTCACAATAGAGACAGTGAGGCAGAGTGTAGTTCAGGAATAAGGATGCACCGTGAGAGCTCCGCAGGTGTCTCACACGAGAGACAGTGAGACAGAGTGTAGATCAGGAATAAGAATGCATCTTGGGAGCTCTGCAGATGTCTCACAATAGAGACTGTGACGCAGAGTGTACTTCAGGAATAAGGATGCACCGTGAGAGCTCCGCAGGTGTCTCACAATAGATACTGTGAGGCAGAGTGTAGTTCAGGAATAAGGATGCACATTGAGAGCTCCGCAGGTGTCTCACAAGAGAGACAGTGAGGTAGAGTGTAGTTCAGGAATAAGGATGCCCTGTGAGAGCTCCGCAGGTGTCTCACAATAGAGACAGTGAGGCAGAGTGTAGATCAGGAATAAAGATGCACCGTGAGAGCTCCGCAGGAGTCTCACAAGAGAGACAGTGAGGCAGAGTGTAGTTCAGGAATAAGAATGCACTGTGAGAGCTCTGCAGGTGTCTCACAATAGAGACAGTGAGTCAGAGTGTAGATCAGGAATAAGGATGAATCTTGGGTGCTCTGCAGATGTCTCACAATAGAGACAGTGAGGCAGAGTGTAGTTCAGGAATAAGGATGCACCGTGAGAGCTCCGCTGGTGTCTCACAATAGAGACTGTGAGAAAGAGTGTAGTTCAGGAATAAGGATGCACCGTGAGAGCTCCCCAGGTGTCTCACAACAGAGACAGTGAGGCATAGTGTAGTTCAGGAATAAGGATGCACCGTGAGAGCTCCGCAGGTGTCTCACAATAGAGACAGTGAAGCAGAGTGTAGTTCAGGAATAAGGATGCACCGTGAGAGCTCCGCAGGTGTCTCACAAGTGAGACAGTGAGGCAGAGTGTAGTTCAGGAACAAGGATGCACTGTGAGAGCTCCGCAGGTGTCTCACAAGAGAGAGAGTGAGGCAGAGTGTATCAGCAATAAGGTGCAACGTGAGAGCTCTGCAGGTGTCTCACAATAGAGACAGTGAGGCAGAGTGTAGTTCAGGAATAAGGATGCACTGTGAGAGCTCCGCAGGTGTCTCACAAGAGAGACAGTGAGACAGAGTGTAGATCTGGAATAAGGATGCACCGTGAGAGCTCCGCAGATGTCTCACAAGAGAGACAGTGAGACAGAGTGTAGATCAGGAATAAGGATGCATCTTGGGAGCTCCGCAGATGTCTCACAATAGAGAAAGTGAGACAGAGTGTAGATCAGGAATAAGGATGCATCTTGGGAGCTCTGCAGATGTCTCACAATAGAGACAGTGAGGTAGAGTGTAGTTCAGGAATAAGATTGCACCGTGAGAGCTCTGCAGGTGTCTCACAATAGAGACAGTGAGGCAGAGTGTAGTTCAGGAATAAGGATGCACCGTGAGAGCTCCGCCGGTGTCTCACAAGAGAGACAGTGAGGCAGAGTGTAGTTCAGGAATAAGGATGCACTGTGAGAGCTCCACAGGTGTCTTACAAGAAAGACAGTCAGGCAGAGTGTAGTTCAGGAATGAGGATGCACATTGAGAGCTCCGCAGGTGTCTCACAATAGAGACAGTGAGGCAGAGTGTAGTTCAGGAATAAGATGCATCTTGAGAGCTCTGCAGATGTCTCACAAGAGAGACAGTGAGGCAGAGTGTATCAGCAATAAGGTGCAACGTGAGAGCTCTGCAGGTGTCTCACAATAGAGACAGTGAGGCAGAGTGTAGTTCAGGAATAAGGATGCACTGTGAGAGCTCCGCAGGTGTCTCACAAGAGAGACAGTGAGACAGAGTGTAGATCTGGAATAAGGATGCACCGTGAGAGCTCCGCAGGTGTCTCACAAGAGAGACAGTGAGACAGAGTGTAGATCAGGAATAAGGATGCATCTTGGGAGCTCCGCAGATGTCTCACAATAGAGAAAGTGAGACAGAGTGTAGATCAGGAATAAGGATGCATCTTGGGAGCTCTGCAGATGTCTCACAATAGAGACAGTGAGACAGAGTGTAGATCAGGAATAAGGATGCATCTTGGGAGCTCTGCAGATGTCTCACAATAGAGACAGTGAGGTAGAGTGTAGTTCAGGAATAAGATTGCACCGTGAGAGCTCCGCAGGTGTCTCACAAGAGAGACTATGGGGCAGAGTGTAGTTCAGGTATATGGATGCACCGTGAGAGCTCCGCAGGTGTCTCACAAGAGAGACAGTGAGGCAGAGTGTAGTTGAGGAATAAGATTGCACCGTGAGAGCTCCACAGGTGTCTCACAAGAGAGACAGTGAGGCAGAGTGTAGTTCAGGAAGAAGGATGCACTGTGAGAGCTCCGCAGGTGTCTCACAAGAGAGAGAGTGAGGCAGAGTGTAGTTCAGGAATAAGGTGCAACGTGAGTGCTCTGCAGGTGTCTCACAATAGAGACAGTGAGGCAGAGTGTAGTTCAGGAATAAGGATGCACCGTGAGAGCTCCGCAGGTGTCTCACACGAGAGACAGTGAGACAGAGTGTAGATCAGGAATAAGAATGCATCTTGGGAGCTCTGCAGATGTCTCACAATAGAGACTGTGACGCAGAGTGTACTTCAGGAATAAGGATGCACCGTGAGAGCTCCGCAGGTGTCTCACAATAGATACTGTGAGGCAGAGTGTAGTTCAGGAATAAGGATGCACATTGAGAGCTCCGCAGGTGTCTCACAAGAGAGACAGTGAGGTAGAGTGTAGTTCAGGAATAAGGATGCCCTGTGAGAGCTCCGCAGGTGTCTCACAATAGAGACAGTGAGGCAGAGTGTAGATCAGGAATAAAGATGCACCGTGAGAGCTCCGCAGGAGTCTCACAAGAGAGACAGTGAGGCAGAGTGTAGTTCAGGAATAAGAATGCACTGTGAGAGCTCTGCAGGTGTCTCACAATAGAGACAGTGAGTCAGAGTGTAGATCAGGAATAAGGATGAATCTTGGGTGCTCTGCAGATGTCTCACAATAGAGACAGTGAGGCAGAGTGTAGTTCAGGAATAAGGATGCACCGTGAGAGCTCCGCTGGTGTCTCACAATAGAGACTGTGAGAAAGAGTGTAGTTCAGGAATAAGGATGCACCGTGAGAGCTCCCCAGGTGTCTCACAACAGAGACAGTGAGGCATAGTGTAGTTCAGGAATAAGGATGCACCGTGAGAGCTCCGCAGGTGTCTCACAATAGAGACAGTGAAGCAGAGTGTAGTTCAGGAATAAGGATGCACCGTGAGAGCTCCGCAGGTGTCTCACAAGTGAGACAGTGAGGCAGAGTGTAGTTCAGGAATAAGGATGCACTGTGAGAGCTCCGCAGGTGTCTCACAAGAGAGAGAGTGAGGCAGAGTGTATCAGCAATAAGGTGCAACGTGAGAGCTCTGCAGGTGTCTCACAATAGAGACAGTGAGGCAGAGTGTAGTTCAGGAATAAGGATGCACTGTGAGAGCTCCGCAGGTGTCTCACAAGAGAGACAGTGAGACAGAGTGTAGATCTGGAATAAGGATGCACCGTGAGAGCTCCGCAGATGTCTCACAAGAGAGACAGTGAGACAGAGTGTAGATCAGGAATAAGGATGCATCTTGGGAGCTCCGCAGATGTCTCACAATAGAGAAAGTGAGACAGAGTGTAGATCAGGAATAAGGATGCATCTTGGGAGCTCTGCAGATGTCTCACAATAGAGACAGTGAGGTAGAGTGTAGTTCAGGAATAAGATTGCACCGTGAGAGCTCTGCAGGTGTCTCACAATAGAGACAGTGAGGCAGAGTGTAGTTCAGGAATAAGGATGCACCGTGAGAGCTCCGCCGGTGTCTCACAAGAGAGACAGTGAGGCAGAGTGTAGTTCAGGAATAAGGATGCACCGTGAGAGCTCCACAGGTGTCTTACAAGAAAGACAGTCAGGCAGAGTGTAGTTTAGGAATGAGGATGCACATTGAGAGCTCCGCAGGTGTCTCACAATAGAGACAGTGAGGCAGAGTGTAGTTCAGGAATAAGATGCATCTTGAGAGCTCTGCAGATGTCTCACAAGAGAGACAGTGAGGCAGATTGTGGTTCAGGAATAAGGATGCACCGTGAGAGCTCCGCAGGTGTCTCACAATAGAGACAGTCAGGCAGAGTGTAGTTCAGGAATAAGGATTCACCTTGAGAGCTCCATCGGTGTCTCACAAGAGAGACAGTGAGGCAGAGTGCAGTTCAGGAATAAGGATGCACCGTGAAAGCTCCGCAGGTGACTCACAAGAGAGACAGTGAGCCAGAGTGCAGTTCAGGAATAAGGATGCACATTGAGAGCTCCGCAGGTGTCTCACAAAAGAGACTGTGAGGCAGAGTGTAGTTCAGGAATAAGATGCATCTTGGGAGCTCTGCAGATGTCTCACAAGAGAGACAGTGAGGCAGATTGTGGTTCAGGAATAAGGATGCACCGTGAGAGCTCCGCAGGTGTCTCACAATAGAGACAGTCAGGCAGAGTGTAGTTCAGGAATAAGGATGCACCGTGAGAGCTCCGCCGGTGTTTCACAATAGAGACAGTGAGGCTGAGTGTAGTTCAGGAATAAGGATGCACCGTGAGAGCTCCGCAGGTGTCTCACAAGAGAGACAGTGAGGCTGAGTGTAGATCAGGAATAAGGATGCACCGTGAGAGCTCCGCCGGGGTCTCACAATAGAGACAGTGAGGCAGAGTGTAGTTCAGGAATAAGAATGCACCGTGAGAGCTCCGCCGGTGTCTCACAATTTAGACAGTGAGGCAGAGTGTAGTTCAGGAATAAGGATGCACCGTGAGAGCTCCGCCGGTGTCTCACAAGAGAGACAGTGAGGCAGAGTGTCGTTCATGAATAAGAATGCGCCGTGAGAGCTCCGCCGGTGTCTCACAAGAGAGACAGTGAGGCAGAGTGTAGATCAGGAATAAGGATGCACCGTGAGAGCTCCGCAGGTGTCTCACAAGAGAGACAGTGAGGCAGAGTGTAGATCAGGAATAAAGATGCACCGTGAGAGCTCCGCAGGAGTCTCACAAGAGAGACAGTGAGGCAGAGTGTAGTTCAGGAATAAGGATGCACCGTGAGAGCTCCGCCGGTGTCTCACAATAGAGACAGTGAGGCTGTGTGTAGTTCAGGAATAAGGATGCACCGTGAGAGCTCCGCAGGTGTCTCACAAGAGAGAGAGTGAGGCAGAGTGTAGTTCAGGAATAAGGATGCACCGTGAGAGCTCTGCAGGTGTCTCACACGAGAGACAGTGAGACAGAGTGTAGATCAGGAATAAGAATGCATCTTGGGAGCTCTGCAGATGTCTCACAATAGAGACTGTGAGGCAGAGTGTACTTCAGGAATAAGGATGCACCATGAGAGCTCCGCAGGTGTCTCACAATAGAGACTGTGAGGCAGAGTGTAGTTCAGGAATAAGGATGCACATTGAGAGCTCCGCAGGTGTCTCACAAGAGAGACAGTGAGGTAGAGTGTAGTTCAGGAATAAGGATGCCCTGTGAGAGCTCCGCAGCTGTCTCACAATAGAGACAGTGAGACAGAGTGTAGATCAGGAATAATGATGCACTGTGAGAGCTCCGCAGGTGTCTCACAATACAGACAGTGAGGCAGAGTGTAGTTCAGGAATAAGGATGCACTGTGAGAGCTCCGCCGGTGTCTCACAATAGAGACAGTGAGGCAGAGTGTAGTTCAGGAATAAGGATGCACTGTGAGAGCTCTGCCGCTGTCTCACTAGAGAGACAGTGAGGCAGAGTGTAGTTCAGGAATAAGGATGCACCGTGAGAGCTCCGCCGGTGTCTCACAAGAGAGACAGTGAGACAGAGTGTAGATCAGGAATAAGATGCACAATGAGAGCTCCGCCGGTGTCTCACAAGAGAGACAGTCAGGCAGAGTGTAGTTCAGGAATAAGGATGCACCGTGAGAGCTCTGCAGGTGTCTCACAAAAGAGACAATGAGGCAGAGTGCAGTTCAGGAATAAGGATGCACCGTGAGAGCTCCGCAGGTGACTCACAATAGAGACGGTGAGGCAAAGTGTAGTTCAGGAATAAGGATGCACTGTGAAAGCTCCGCAGGTGTCTCACAATAGAGACAGTGAGCAGAGTGTAGTTCAGGAATAAGGATGCACCGTGAGAGCTCTGCAGGTGTCTCATAAGAGACACAGTGAGTCAGAGTGTAGATCAAGAATAAGGATGAATCTTGGGTGCTCTGCAGATGTCTCACAATAGAGACAGTGAGGCAGAGTGTAGTTCAGGAATAAGGATGCACCGTGAGAGCTCCGCAGGTGTCTCACAATAGAGACTGTGAGGCAGAGTGTAGTTCAGGAATAAGGATGCACCGTGAGAGCTCCGCATGTGTCTCACAATAGAGACAGTGAGGCATAGTGTAGTTCAGGAATAAGGATGCACCGTGAGAGCCCCGCAGGTGTCTCACAATAGAGACAGTGAAGCAGAGTGTAGTTCAGGAATAAGGATGCACCGTGAGAGCTCCGCAGGTGTCTCACAATAGAGACAGTGAAGCAGAGTGTAGTTCAGGAATAAGGATGCATCTTGGCAGCTCTGCAGATGTCTCACAATAGAGACAGTGAGGCAGAGTGTAGTTCAGGAATAAGGATGCACTGTGAGAGCTCCGCAGGTGTCTCACAAGAGAGAGAGTGAGGCAGAGTGTATCAGCAATAAGGTGCAACGTGAGAGCTCTGCAGGTGTCTTACAATAGAGACAGTGAGGCAGAGTGTAGTTCAGGAATAAGGATGCACCGTGAGAGCTCCGCAGGTGTCTCACAAGAGAGACAGTGAGACAGAGTGTAGATCTGGAATAAGGATGCACCGTGAGAGCTCCGCAGGTGTCTCACAAGAGAGACAGTGAGACAGAGTGTAGATCAGGAATAAGGATGCATCTTGGGAGCTCTGCAGATGTCTCACAATAGAGACAGTGAGACAGAGTGTAGATCAGGAATAAGGATGCATCTTGGGAGCTCTGCAGATGTCTCACAATAGAGACAGTGAGGTAGAGTGTAGTTCAGGAATAAGATTGCACTGTGAGAGCTCCGCAGGTGTCTCACAAGAGAGACTATGGGGCAGAGTGTAGTTCAGGTATATGGATGCACCGTGAGAGCTCCGCAGGTGTCTCACAAGAGAGAGAGTGAGGCAGAGTGTAGTTCAGGAATAAGGTGCAACGTGAGTGCTCTGCAGGTGTCTCACAATAGAGACAGTGAGGCAGAGTGTAGTTCAGGAATAAGGATGCACCGTGAGAGCTCCGCAGGTGTCTCACACGAGAGACAGTGAGACAGAGTGTAGATCAGGAATAAGAATGCATCTTGGGAGCTCTGCAGATGTCTCACAATAGAGACTGTGACGCAGAGTGTACTTCAGGAATAAGGATGCACCGTGAGAGCTCCGCAGGTGTCTCACAATAGAGACTGTGAGGCAGAGTGTAGTTCAGGAATAAGGATGCACATTGAGAGCTCCGCAGGTGTCTCACAAGAGAGACAGTGAGGTAGAGTGTAGTTCAGGAATAAGGATGCCCTGTGAGAGCTCCGCAGGTGTCTCACAATAGAGACAGTGAGGCAGAGTGTAGATCAGGAATAAAGATGCACCGTGAGAGCTCCGCAGGAGTCTCACAAGAGAGACAGTGAGGCAGAGTGTAGTTCAGGAATAAGAATGCACTGTGAGAGCTCTGCAGGTGTCTCACAATAGAGACAGTGAGTCAGAGTGTAGATCAGGAATAAGGATGAATCTTGGGTGCTCTGCAGATGTCTCACAATAGAGACAGTGAGGCAGAGTGTAGTTCAGAAATAAGGATGCACTGTGAGAGCTCCGCAGGTGTCTCACAATAGAGACTGTGAGAAAGAGTGTAGTTCAGGAATAAGGATGCACCGTGAGAGCTCCCCAGGTGTCTCACAACAGAGACAGTGAGGCATAGTGTAGTTCAGGAATAAGGATGCACCGTGAGAGCTCCGCAGGTGTCTCACAATAGAGACAGTGAAGCAGAGTGTAGCTCAGGAATAAGGATGCACAGTGAGAGCTCCGCAGGTGTCTCACAAGTGAGACAGTGAGGCAGAGTGTAGTTCAGGAATAAGGATGCACTGTGAGAGCTCCGCAGGTGTCTCACAAGAGAGAGAGTGAGGCAGAGTGTATCAGCAATAAGGTGCAACGTGAGAGCTCTGCAGGTGTCTCACAATAGAGACAGTGAGGCAGAGTGTAGTTCAGGAATAAGGATGCACTGTGAGAGCTCCGCAGGTGTCTCACAAGAGAGACAGTGAGACAGAGTGTAGATCTGGAATAAGGATGCACCGTGAGAGCTCCGCAGGTGTCTCACAAGAGAGACAGTGAGACAGAGTGTAGATCAGGAATAAGGATGCATCTTGGGAGCTCCGCAGATGTCTCACAATAGAGAAAGTGAGACAGAGTGTAGATCAGGAATAAGGATGCATCTTGGGAGCTCTGCAGATGTCTCACAATAGAGACAGTGAGACAGAGTGTAGATCAGGAATAAGGATGCATCTTGGGAGCTCTGCAGATGTCTCACAATAGAGACAGTGAGGTAGAGTGCAGTTCAGGAATAAGATTGCACCGTGAGAGCTCCGCAGGTGTCTCACAAGAGAGACTATGGGGCAGAGTGTAGTTCAGGTATATGGATGCACCGTGAGAGCTCCGCAGGTGTCTCACAAGAGAGACAGTGAGGCAGAGTGTAGTTGAGGAATAAGATTGCACCGTGAGAGCTCCACAGGTGTCTCACAAGAGAGACAGTGAGGCAGAGTGTAGTTCAGGAAGAAGGATGCACTGTGAGAGCTCCGCAGGTGTCTCACAAGAGAGAGAGTGAGGCAGAGTGTAGTTCAGGAATAAGGTGCAACGTGAGTGCTCTGCAGGTGTCTCACAATAGAGACAGTGAGGCAGAGTGTAGTTCAGGAATAAGGATGCACTGTGAGAGCTCCGCAGGTGTCTCACACGAGAGACAGTGAGACAGAGTGTAGATCAGGAATAAGAATGCATCTTGGGAGCTCTGCAGATGTCTCACAATAGAGACTGTGACGCAGAGTGTACTTCAGGAATAAGGATGCACCGTGAGAGCTCCGCAGGTGTCTCACAATAGAGACTGTGAGGCAGAGTGTAGTTCAGGAATAAGGATGCACATTGAGAGCTCCGCAGGTGTCTCACAAGAGAGACAGTGAGGTAGAGTGTAGTTCAGGAATAAGGATGCCCTGTGAGAGCTCCGCAGGTGTCTCACAATAGAGACAGTGAGGCAGAGTGTAGATCAGGAATAAAGATGCACCGTGAGAGCTCCGCAGGAGTCTCACAAGAGAGACAGTGAGGCAGAGTGTAGTTCAGGAATAAGAATGCACTGTGAGAGCTCTGCAGGTGTCTCACAATAGAGACAGTGAGTCAGAGTGTAGATCAGGAATAAGGATGAATCTTGGGTGCTCTGCAGATGTCTCACAATAGAGACAGTGAGGCAGAGTGTAGTTCAGGAATAAGGATGCACCGTGAGAGCTCCGCTGGTGTCTCACAATAGAGACTGTGAGAAAGAGTGTAGTTCAGGAATAAGGATGCACCGTGAGAGCTCCCCAGGTGTCTCACAACAGAGACAGTGAGGCATAGTGTAGTTCAGGAATAAGGATGCACCGTGAGAGCTCCGCAGGTGTCTCACAATAGAGACAGTGAAGCAGAGTGTAGTTCAGGAATAAGGATGCACCGTGAGAGCTCCGCAGGTGTCTCACAAGTGAGACAGTGAGGCAGAGTGTAGTTCAGGAATAAGGATGCACTGTGAGAGCTCCGCAGGTGTCTCACAAGAGAGAGAGTGAGGCAGTGTATCAGCAATAAGGTGCAACGTGAGAGCTCTGCAGGTGTCTCACAATAGAGACAGTGAGGCAGAGTGTAGTTCAGGAATAAGGATGCACTGTGAGAGCTCCGCAGGTGTCTCACAAGAGAGACAGTGAGACAGAGTGTAGATCTGGAATAAGGATGCACCGTGAGAGCTCCGCAGGTGTCTCACAAGAGAGACAGTGAGACAGAGTGTAGATCAGGAATAAGGATGCATCTTGGGAGCTCCGCAGATGTCTCACAATAGAGAAAGTGAGACAGAGTGTAGATCAGGAATAAGGATGCATCTTGGGAGCTCTGCAGATGTCTCACATTAGAGACAGTGAGGTAGAGTGTAGTACAGGAATACGATTGCACCGTGAGAGATCTGCAGGTGTCTCACAATAGAGACAGTGAGGCAGAGTGTAGTTCAGGAATAAGGATGCACCGTGAGAGCTCCGCCGGTGTCTCACAAGAGAGACAGTGAGGCAGAGTGTAGTTCAGGAATAAGGATGCACCGTGAGAGCTCCACAGGTGTCTTACAAGAAAGACAGTCAGGCAGAGTGTAGTTCAGGAATGAGGATGCACATTGAGAGCTCCGCAGGTGTCTCACAATAGAGACAGTGAGGCAGAGTGTAGTTCAGGAATAAGATGCATCTTGGGAGCTCTGCAGATGTCTCACAAGAGAGACAGTGAGGCAGATTGTGGTTCAGGAATAAGGATGCACCGTGAGAGCTCCGCAGGTGTCTCACAATAGAGACAGTCAGGCAGAGTGTAGTTCAGGAATAAGGATGCACCGTGAGAGCTCCGCCAGTGTCTCACAATAGAGACAGTGAGGCTGAGTGTAGTTCAGGAATAAGGATGCACCGTGAGAGCTCCGCAGGTGTCTCACAAGAGAGACAGTGAGGCTGAGTGTAGATCAGGAATAAGGATGCACCGTGAGAGCTCCGCCGGGGTCTCACAATAGAGACAGTGAGGCAGAGTGTAGTTCAGGAATAAGAATGCACCGTGAGAGCTCCGCCGGTGTCTCACAATTTAGACAGTGAGGCAGAGTGTAGTTCAGGAATAAGGATGCACCGTGAGAGCTCCGCAGGTGTCTCACAATAGAGACAGTGAGGCATAGTGTAGTTCAGGAATAAGGATGCACCGTGAGAGCCCCGCAGGTGTCTCACAATAGAGACAGTGAAGCAGAGTGTAGTTCAGGAATAAGGATGCACCGTGAGAGCTCCGCAGGTGTCTCACAATAGAGACAGTGAAGCAGAGTGTAGTTCAGGAATAAGGATGCATCTTGGCAGCTCTGCAGATGTCTCACAATAGAGACAGTGAGGCAGAGTGTAGTTCAGGAATAAGGATGCACTGTGAGAGCTCCGCAGGTGTCTCACAAGAGAGAGAGTGAGCAGAGTGTATCAGCAATAAGGTGCAACGTGAGAGCTCTGCAGGTGTCTCACAATAGAGACAGTGAGGCAGAGTGTAGTTCAGGAATAAGGATGCACCGTGAGAGCTCCGCAGGTGTCTCACAAGAGAGACAGTGAGACAGAGTGTAGATCAGGAATAAGGATGCATCTTGCGAGCTCTGCAGAAGGCTCACAATAGAGACAGTGAGACAGAGTGTAGATCAGGAATAAGGATGCATCTTGGGAGCTCTGCAGATGTCTCACAATAGAGACAGTGAGGTAGAGTGTAGTTCAGGAATAAGATTGCACCGTGAGAGCTCCGCAGGTGTCTCACAAGAGAGACTATGGGGCAGAGTGTAGTTCAGGTATATGGATGCACCGTGAGAGCTCCGCAGGTGTCTCACAAGAGAGACAGTGAGGCAGAGTGTAGTTGAGGAATAAGATTGCACCGTGAGAGCTCCACAGGTGTCTCACAAGAGAGACAGTGAGGCAGAGTGTAGTTCAGGAAGAAGGATGCACTGTGAGAGCTCCGCAGGTGTCTCACAAGAGAGAGAGTGAGGCAGAGTGTAGTTCAGGAATAAGGTGCAACGTGAGTGCTCTGCAGGTGTCTCACAATAGAGACAGTGAGGCATAGTGTAGTTCAGGAATAAGGATGCACCGTGAGAGCCCCGCAGGTGTCTCACAATAGAGACAGTGAAGCAGAGTGTAGTTCAGGAATGAGGATGCACCGTGAGAGCTCCGCAGGTGTCTCACAATAGAGACAGTGAAGCAGAGTGTAGTTCAGGAATAAGGATGCATCTTGGCAGCTCTGCAGATGTCTCACAATAGAGACAGTGAGGCAGAGTGTAGTTCAGGAATAAGGATGCACTGTGAGAGCTCCGCAGGTGTCTCACAAGAGAGAGAGTGAGGCAGAGTGTATCAGCAATAAGGTGCAACGTGAGAGCTCTGCAGGTGTCTTACAATAGAGACAGTGAGGCAGAGTGTAGTTCAGGAATAAGGATGCACCGTGAGAGCTCCGCAGGTGTCTCACAAGAGAGACAGTGAGACAGAGTGTAGATCTGGAATAAGGATGCACCGTGAGAGCTCCGCAGGTGTCTCACAAGAGAGACAGTGAGACAGAGGCCCTCATTCTAACCCCGGCGGTCGGCGGAGAGGCGGCGGTCGGACCGCGAACAGACCGGCGGTCCAAAAAATGGCATTCTGACCGCGGCGGTCACCGCCGCGATCGACCGCCACTTTCCCACTCCGACCGCCACGGCGGTCATGACCGACGGGCTGGAGTTTGCGCACTCCGGCCCGGCCGTCGACCCAAGACCGCCAACCGCATCATGACCCTGCTTACCGCCGCGGTTTTTGGCGGTCGGGAACCGCCATGCGAACCATGGCGGTAGGCACTATCGGGGCCAGGGAATTCCATCCCTGGCACTGATAGGGGTCTCCCCCACCCCCCACTACCCCCCACGAGTCCCCCCCCAACACCCTCCACCCCCTGCCACCCCCCAGAGATGTTACAAACCCCCTGCCCCCCCCACCCCGACATGCACATACACGCACCCCGACATGCACGCACCCCCAACATGCACATATGCACACCCCCTACACACACACATACACAACGGGGGCACATACCCGCACACATACATGCCAACATGCGCACCCGCCGAACTACACACATTGCCCATAGGCACAGCAGCACCCCCCGCCCGCATGCACGCACTCACACACCCCCTCTACACACCCCCATGCACGCACACATCACACAACACCCCCCCCACCCCCTCCCCTCACGGACGATCAACTTACCTTGTGCGTTGGTCCTCCGGGAGGCGACGGGAGCCATAGGGACGTGACCGCCAACAGAAGACCGCCAACAGAAGACCGCCACACAGAAATGTGGGTCGTAATTCTGTGGGCGGTGTTCTGCTGGCGTGGCTGTGGAGGTTGACCAGTCTCCACTTTCCCGCCGACCGCCAGTGTGGCTGCTGGCGGTTTTCCGGCGGAACGCTCCCAGCGGTCGGAATACGCGCCGCGGCATACCGCCGCGGTCGGCGGTCTTTACCGCAGCGGTAACTCGGCGGTCTTGCGAAAAGACCGCCAAGGTCAGAATCACCCACAGAGTGTAGATCAGGAATAAGGATGCATCTTGGGAGCTCTGCAGATGTCTCACAATAGAGACAGTGAGACAGAGTGTAGATCAGGAATAAGGATGCATCTTGGGAGCTCTGCAGATGTCTCACAATAGAGACAGTGAGGTAGAGTGTAGTTCAGGAATAAGATTGCACCGTGAGAGCTCCGCAGGTGTCTCACAAGAGAGACTATGGGGCAGAGTGTAGTTCAGGTATATGGATGCACCGTGAGAGCTCCGCAGGTGTCTCACAAGAGAGACAGTGAGGCAGAGTGTAGTTGAGGAATAAGATTGCACCGTGAGAGCTCCACAGGTGTCTCACAATAGAGACAGTGAGACAGAGTGTAGATCAGGAATAAGGATGCATCTTGGGAGCTCTGCAGATGTCTCACAATAGAGACAGTGAGGTAGAGTGTAGTTCAGGAATAAGATTGCACCGTGAGAGCTCCGCAGGTGTCTCACAAGAGAGACTATGGGGCAGAGTGTATCAGCAATAAGGTGCAACGTGAGAGCTCTGCAGGTGTCTTACAATAGAGACAGTGAGGCAGAGTGTAGTTCAGGAATAAGGATGCACCGTGAGAGCTCCGCAGGTGTCTCACAAGAGAGACAGTGAGACAGAGTGTAGATCTGGAATAAGGATGCACCGTGAGAGCTCCGCAGGTGTCTCACAAGAGAGACAGTGAGACAGAGGCCCTCATTCTAACCCCGGCGGTCGGCGGAGAGGCGGCGGTCCAAAAAATGGCATTCTGACCGCGGCGGTCACCGCCGCGATCGACCGCCACTTTCCCACTCAGGTATATGGATGCACCGTGAGAGCTCCGCAGGTGTCTCACAAGAGAGACAGTGAGGCAGAGTGTAGTTGAGGAATAAGATTGCACCGTGAGAGCTCCACAGGTGTCTCACAAGAGAGACAGTGAGGCAGAGTGTAGTTCAGGAAGAAGGATGCACTGTGAGAGCTCCGCAGGTGTCTCACAAAAGAGAGAGTGAGGCAGAGTGTAGTTCAGGAATAAGGTGCAACGTGAGTGCTCTGCAGGTGTCTCACAATAGAAACAGTGAGGCAGAGTGTAGTTCAGGAATAAGGATGCACCGTGAGAGCTCCGCAGGTGTCTCACACGAGAGACAGTGAGACAGAGTGTAGATCAGGAATAAGAATGCATCTTGGGAGCTCTGCAGATGTCTCACAATAGAGACTGTGAGGCAGAGTGTACTTCAGGAATAAGGATGCACCGTGAGAGCTCCGCAGGTGTCTCACAATAGAGACTGTGAGGCAGAGTGTAGTTCAGGAATAAGGATGCACATTGAGAGCTCCGCAGGTGTCTCACAAGAGAGACAGTGAGGTAGAGTGTAGTTCAGGAATAAGGATGCCCTGTGAGAGCTCCGCAGGTGTCTCACAATAGAGACAGTGAGGCAGAGTGTAGATCAGGAATAAAGATGCACCGTGAGAGCTCCGCAGGAGTCTCACAAGAGAGACAGTGAGGCAGAGTGTAGTTCAGGAATAAGGATGCACCGTGAGAGCACCGTCGGTGTCTCACAATAGAGACAGTGAGGCTGTGTGTAGTTCAGGAATAAGGATTCACCGTGAGAGCTCCGCCGGTGTCTCACAAGAGAGACAGTGAGGCAGAGTGCAGTTCAGGAATAAGGATGCACCGTGAAAGCTCCGCAGGTGACTCACAAGAGAGACAGTGAGCCAGAGTGCAGTTCAGGAATAAGGATGCACCATGAGAGCTCCGCAGGTGTCTCACAAAAGAGACTGTGAGGCAGAGTTTAGTTCAGGAATAAGATTGCACCGTGAGAGCTCCGCAGGTGTCTCACAAGAGAGACAGTGAGACAGAGTGTAGTTCATGAATAAGAATGCACTGTGAGAGCTCTGCAGGTGTCTCACAATAGAGACAGTGAGGTAGAGTGTAGTTCAGGAATAAGGATGCACTTTGAGAGCTCCGCAGGTGTCTCACAATAGAGACAATGAGGCAGAGTGTAGTTCAGGAATAAGAATGCACTGTGAGATATCCGCAGGCGTCTCACAAGAGAGACAGTGATGCAGAGTGTAGTTCAGGAATAAGGATGCCCTGTGAGAGCTCCGCAGGTGTCTCACAAGAGAGACGGTGAGGCTGAGTGTAATTCAGGAATAATAATGCACTGTGAGAGCTGCGCAGGTGTCTCACAAAAGAGACAGTGAGGCAGAGTGTAGTTCAGGAATAGGGATGCAACGTGAGAGCTCCACCGGTGTCTCATAAGAGAGACAGTGAGGCAGAGTGTAGTACAGGAATAAAGATGCGCCGTGAGGGCTTCGCAGGTGTCTCACAAGGGAGACAGTGAGGCAGAGTGTAGTTCAGGAATAAGGATGCACCGTGAGAGCTCTGCAGGTGTCTCACAATAGAGACAGTGAGGCAGAGTGTAGTTCAGGAATAAGGATGCACCGTGAGAGCTCCGCAGGTGTCTCACAAGAGAGACAGTGAGGCAGAGTGTAGTTCAGGAATAAGGATGCACCGTGAGAGCTCCGCAGGTGTTTCACAAGAGAGACAGTGAGGCAGAGTGTAGTTCAGGAATAAGGATGCACCGTGAGAGCTCCGCAGGTGTCTCACAATAGAGACAGTGAGGCAGAGTGTAGTTCAGTAATAAGAATGCACTGTGAGATATCCTCAGGCGTCTCACAAGAGAGACAGTGAGGCAGAGTGTACTTCAGGAATAAGGTGCACCGTGAGAGCTCCGCCGGTGTCTCACAAGAGAGACAGTGAGGCAGACTGTCGTTCAAGAATAAGGATGCACTGTGAGAGCTCCGCAGGTGTCTCACAAGAGAGACAGTGAGGCAGAGTGTAGATCAGGAATAAGGATGCACTTGGGTGCTCTGCAGATGTCTCACAATAGAGACTGTCAGGCAGAGTGTAGTTCAGGAATAAGGATGCACCGTGAGAGCTCTGCCGGTGTCTCACAAGAGAGACAGTGAGGCAGAGTGTTGTTCAAGAATAAGGATACATCTTGGGAGTTCTGCAGATGTCTCACAATAGAGACAGTGAGGCAGAGTGTAGATCAGGAATAAGGATGCATCTTGGGAGCTCTGCAGATGTCTCACAATAGAGACAGTGAGGCAGAGTGTAGTTCAGGAATAAGGATGCACTGTGAGAGCTCCGCAGGTGTCTCACAAGAGAGAGAGTGAGCTAGAGTGTAGTTCAGGAATAAGGTGCAACGTGAGTGCTCTGCAGGTGTCTCACAATAGAGACAGTGAGGCAGAGTGTAGTTCAGGAATAAGGATGCACCGTGAGAGCTCCGCAGGAGTCTCACACGAGAGACAGTGAGACGGAGTGTAGATCAGGAATAAGAATGCATCTTGGGAGCTCTACAGATGTCTCACAATAGAGACTGTGAGGCAGAGTGTACTTCAGGAATAAGGATGCACCGTGAGAGCTCCGCAGGTGTCTCACAATAGAGACTGTGAGGCAGAGTGTAGTTCAGGAATAAGGATGCACATTGAGAGCTCCGCAGGTGTCTCACAATAGAGACAGTGAGGTAGAGTGTAGTTCAGGAATAAGGATGCACCGTGAGAGCTCCACAGGTGTCTCACAATACAGACAGTGAGGCAGAGTGTAGTTCAGGAATAAGGATGCACTGTGAGAGCTTTGCCGGTGTCTCACTAGAGAGACAGTGTGGCAGAGTGTAGTTCAGGAATAAGGATGCACCGTGAGAGCTCCGCCGGTGTCTCACAAGAGAGACAGTGAGACAGAGTGTAGATCAGGAATAAGATGCACAATGAGAGCTCCGCCGGTGTCTCACAAGAGAGACAGTCAGGCAGAGTGTAGTTCAGGAATAAGGATGCACCGTGAGAGCTCCGCAGGTGTCTCACAAAAGAGACAGTGAGGCAGAGTGCAGTTCAGGAATAAGGATGCACCGTGAGAGCTCCTCAGGTGACTCACAAGAGAGTAGAGTGCAGTTCAGGAATAAGGATGCACCGTGAGAGCTCCCCAGGTGACTCACAATAGAGACGGTGAGGCAGAGTGTAGTTCAGGAATAAGGATGCACCGTGAGAGCTCTGCAGGTGTCTCACAATAGAGACAGTGAGGCAGAGTGTAGTTCAGGAATAAGGATGCACCGTGAGAGCTCTGCAGGTGTCTCATAAGAGACACAGGGGGTGATTCTGACCTCGGCGGTAAAATGCCCTTACCGCCGGTCAGAAGACCGCCATAACACCGCCGCGGCCGCGGTCAACCGCCACGGTCATTCTGACCCACAACGGCCAAACCTCCAAAAATCCGTCCTCCACTGCAGCCCGCCACATCGGCGGGCAGCGATAAACTGGAGATGACCAAAACTCCACCGTCACGCCAACAGAAATACGCCCATGCCATTACGACCCACGAATCCACACGGCGGTCATTCAAACGCGGTATTCCATTGGCGCTACACACCGCCGCGGTCAGAATACACACACAGCACCAAAACACAGCCACATTGGACAATTTGAAAAACACACACCTGATACACATACACACACCACTCCCACACAATCAACCAACTATAAAACACACACCCACATCACCCACAAACCCCTGCGACCCCAATTACTGAGAGAAGGAGAGAGAGACACAGCAGACAATCCAAAGCAAGACACACTGAGGCACACTACACCATCACACACACCACATAGTAGCACAAAGCACCACTCACCAACACACTCCTCATCACATACACCACCCCACACCTCACCCACACCACCCCATGGCACCCCAAAGGCACCCACGCTTTTCGGACCAAGAACTCCGGGTCATGGTGGAGGAAATCCTAAGAGTGGAACCACAGCTCTTCGGCTCGCAGGTGCAGCACACCAGTATAGCCAGGAAGGCGGAGCTATGGCAGCGGATCGTGGACAGGGTCAACGCGGTGGGACAGCATCCCAGGAATAGGGAGGACATCCGCAAAAGATGGAACGACCTACGGGGGAAGGTCCGATCGATGGTCTCCAGGCACAACATCGCGGTCCAGAAGACTGGCGGCGGACCCCCACCCACCCCTCCCGAATTTACATTGTGGGAGCAAGAGGTCTTGACCATCCTGCATCCTCAGGGCCTCGCTGGAGTAGCCGGAGGAATGGACTCTGGTAAGTCCCATCTCAACTACTATATCCCCCCCACCCCACCAGCATGCCAACCCACACCCCCACCCTCACCCCCAACCCCCCAGCACACATCCTCCCTGACAATGTCTCACCAGCACAACCCACCCATCCCAACACCAACTCCTGCATGCCAACACAAATCATGGGCACCCATCACCTAAGCATGACCACTGCACTAACCCCTCCCCCCCACTAAATACCCTCACAACACCTCCCTCCAGGGAATGCCTGCACTGGGGGACAAGGGCACCCACAACACGCATGCCATTGCACACACAGAAACAATAACCAAACTCTCTTACCCCATGCAGGACCCGAACGACAACACACCAGCCAGGAGGGTCCAGAAGTGTCCATCCCACCACCGGAACAGGCCCACACTGAGGATAGCAGCTCTGTCGACAGTGAACCTGATGACCAGCCCGGACCATCGGGGACCTCTGGCCAGTCGGTTCCCCTCACCCAGACACAGGCCACACCAGACCCGACCCCCTCTGCCGACACCAGCACAGCTCCCACCCAGCGGGCCCATGCCTCTGTCTCTAGGACAGCTCAATCAGCGGTGTGTCTGCCACTACAGGGCACCCAGGCTAACCCGACATCCCAACAACAACATGGACCTGGGGGCAGTGGGAGCGGGCACACCGGCCAGGGGACAGAGGCCGGGGGAAACCGGGCAGCTCGGAGGGCTGCTGTGCGACAGGGGGGGGAGGAGAGGCCCAGGGAACCCACTCTCCAAGAGGCCCTCACCACCATCATGGGGGCATACCACCACTCCCAAGAAACGATGGCGACGGTACTGGCCAGGTTCACTGAGATCCAGGCACAGCAGGAAGAACGCTACATGGGGTTCAGGGAGGAGCTGAGAATCATCGGAACCGCAATGGGGACCATCGTCCTGGCCCTCCACAGGATAGAGGACGCGTTGCGGGACCATGGTGCACCACACAGGGCCCCTGTCACTAGGCCGGACCAGGAACAGCCTACCACCTCCGCCGGCGCTAGTGGACAGGAGGTCCCCACACCTCGACAGCCCCCCAGAACCCCACCTCCTGCTGAAGAACAACCACCCCGTAAGAGGAGCCTGAGACCAAAGAAAAAGACAGAGTAGGATGTCAAGACCCCCGCCAGCAGGACATACCCCCTCAAGTCTTCCCACTGCCCCACATTGCCACCCTGTCCAACCATGAACTGCCTATGCTCCATCCTTCCACAGGCAAAAGAACAATGCACCTGTGAGACTGAGAACTGGACTCTGCCATGGATATTCCTCCACCCCCACCCATCACCCTTAGAATCACATGTACCGATATCTAGCACTGTAAATAAATCACATTTTGCACACAAACCTGTTTTGAGTCATGCTGTATTATTAACAAATGGATAACATATTACTGTTCAATTTCTGTTCTGTCAATTAGTCATGACAACATACCAATGTCAATGCGCTGTATTTCATGGGCGAACCAAGCAGGAGTCAGGTACTGAGTCAGACAGCACTGAGAAGGGAAGGGAAAGGCTAAAATTAATAAAAAACATCTGTGGGGAACTACAGAAAGTACAGATGCAGGAGGCTAGAAGCAATTGTGAAATGGCATGGGTGATTCTTACCTGGGTGTTACTGGAAATACTGTTGTATCACTCTGTCCCTATTGTCTGTGTCGTCCTCAGAGTCTTCCTCCTCTTCACTCTCCACAGGCTCCACGGCTTCTACAACACCACCATCTGGACCATCCTCCTGCAGGAAAGGCACCTGGCGTCGCAAAGCCAGGTTGTGAAGCATACAGCACGCCACGATGATATGGCACACCTTCTTTGGTGAGTACATTAGGGATCCCCCAGTCATATGCAGGCACCTAAACCTGGCCTTCAGGAGGCCAAAGGTTCGCTCAATCACCCTCCTTGTACGCCCATGGGCCTCATTGTAGCGTTCTTCTGCCCTTGTCCGGGGATTCCTTACTGGGGTCAGTAGCCACGGCAGGTTGGGGTAACCAGAGTCACCTATTAGCCACACACGTTGTCTCTGTAGCTGCTCCATCACATAGGGGATGCTGCTATTTCGCATCACATACGCGTCATGCACTGACCCAGGGAACTTGGCATTTACATGGGAGATGTACTGGTCAGCCAAACAGACCACCTGGACATTCATCGAATGATAATTTTTTCGGTTCCGGTACACCTGCTCATCGTCTTTTGGGGGTACCAAAGCCACATGGGTCCCATCAATGGCACCAATGATGTTGGGGATATGTCCAAGGGCATAGAAATCACCCTTCACTGTGGGCAAGTCACCCTCCTCGGGGAAAATGATGTAGCTCCGCATGAGTTTCATCAGGGCAGACAACACTCTGCTCAAGATCTTAGAAAACATAGGCTGAGACATTCCAGATGACATGGCCACTGTGGTCTGGAATGACCCACTGGCCAAAAAATGGAGGACTGACAAAACCTGCACCAGAGGGGGAATCCCTGTGGGTTGGCGGATGGGGGACATCAGGGCTGGCTCCAGCTGGGCACACAGTTCATGGATAGTGGCACGGTCAAGTCGGTACCGAAGTATTATATGGCGTTCTTCCATTGTCGACAGGTCCACCAGCGGTCGGTACACGCGAGGATTCCTCCTTCTCATCCCAAGTCCCAGCGGACGGTGCCTAGGAAGGACAACATGGAGCACAGAGTCAGCCAAACCACAGGTACGTACAGACAGCTTGCACAGTTAAAGAATGGCAATGGGTTGAAAGGCGTGCATGTGTGGCAATGCAAGGCCTAGGCCTGTGTGTCGCAGTCAAAATTAAGCCATGTGGGCCCTTGAAATGGCGGCTGCCTGACCTGTGAAGTGGGACAATGGGATGTGAGGTCACTGCGCTGGCGGGGCACACCGTGGCGGTAGGCGGTCGAAGACCGCGGCGCAAAGCCGCATTGGTTAACATTGAAGCCTATGGGTTTCAGGAGCCAATCACGAAGTGCGCCGGCGGTCGCGGTACGCACCGCCGCGGTACGCACCGCCGCGGACGTGACCGCCATCTGCTTAATCACTCGAGACCTGATCATCCACAGGAGAGGACCTATACTGCAAGTGCTGCTGTGACCTCGGTCTGGAAGATACAATGGCTGCTGCGACTGGGGAAATGGCCCCTGCCTTCACGTCTGAAGAATTGGACAAGCTCGTGGATGGGGTCCTCCCCCAGTATGCGCTACTCTACGGTCCTCCAGACCAACAAGTGAGTACACCGGGTGCTAATGGAATGGGCTATGCCTGTGTGGATTGGGGTGGATGTAAGTTGGTGGGGTGGTGGGCGAATGAGGAGTGCAACGCCCGACAGATGAGAGCATGTGCCATATGGCAAAGTGGGTGGGGGGGGGGCAATTACATCTAACATGCAGGCCATTGATGATTTCCTCCTTTCCACCCTGTACATGTCAAATAGGTCAGCGCCCATCAGAAGATCGGGATTTGGCGTGCCATCGCCAAGGAAGTCCGGACCTTGGGGGTCCACAACAGACGGGGCACCCACTGCCGCAAGAGGTGGGAGGACATCCGCCGCGGAACAAGGAAGACCGCAGAAACACTGCTGGGGATGGCCTCCCAACCTAGGAGGGGTGCCAGTCGCACCATGACCCCCCTGATGTCCCGGATCCTGGCGGTGGCCTACCCTGATTTGGATGGGCGCTTTAAGGCATCACAGCAGACACAAGGGGGTGAGTATCAGCACATTCTCCTATCTTTCTGCGCAGTGGAGGCGTCTGGGTGGGGGAGGAGGGCCGTGGGTGACATTAGGCCAGGGCGCTTTCTGTAGTGTAGTCCTCTCCCTTAGGCATGGCCCTGTGCCCCCGGCCCCCACCTCGGTAGGGTGACAAGTACAGCCATTGAAGGTCCAGCATCTCCCATGTGCGCGTTTGACGTCTCTTGGCCTGTTGTCTTAGTCAGTAGTACTGAGTAGTGTACCCCGAATGCGCGGCTTAGTGCATTAGGCACCTGTGTCTGTCCTCTCCGCCAACGGTGTTGACATTGCATGCACTCAACCTGGTCTTCTTTTTTCTCCCCCCACCCTTTCTCTCCATCTTCTTGTGCATGTGTGCATTAGCATCATCAGGCGGAGGAGATTTGGCATCGGAGCACGAGGGAGCTGCAGGACACAAGGCCCCGGTGGGCCCAGGAACAGACACCGAGGGCACCAGTGATCCGGAGGGCGAGGGGAGCACCACGACGGGGACCGCTGGTGAGAGCAGCGAAAGCGACACGTCCTCGGATGGGAGCTCCCTAGCGGTGGCGGCAACATCCGTGCCCCCCGCCTCCACAGGTACAGCCGCCACCCAGCGCACCAGCCCCGCCCTCCCAGCAGCCCCTCAGTCTTCGCTCCGTGCCGGTTCGCCCAGGAAGGCGCGCGTCTCCTTCGCCCCAGGCACCTCAGCCCCTGCCCCTGTTGCCCCTGCTGCCCTCAGTGCGGAGCTCATTGACCTGGTAAGGACGCTCATTGTTGGGCAGACGACCCTTTTGAATGCCATCCAGGGTGTGCAAAGGGAGGTGCAACAGAGCAATGCGTACCTGGAGGGCATTCATTCGGGTCAGGCTGCCCATCAACGAGCGTTCACTGCTCTGGCCTCAGCACTGACGGCAGCCATTGTCCCTGTTTCCAGCCTCCCTCTTCTGACTGCCTCCAGCCTGTCTCTGTCTCCTGTTCCTCAGACTATCCCATCCACACCATCAGACCAGCCTGCACACACCTCAACACCCAAGAGCAGCTCATCCAAACACAAGCACCACAGATCCCGCAAACACTCACCCGAGCAACACCCAGATGCAGACATGCCAACAGCCACTGCCACCCCTGTGTCCCCCTCCTCCTCGTCTCCCTCGTCCCTCCCTGTGACGTCTACACTCACACCTGCATGCACCCCAACATCAGCCAGTGCTTCCATCACCACCTCACCCTCCAGTACAGTCCACACTCGTGCAGTCACCACCCCCACTGCCATGTACACGTCCCCTGTGTCCTCTCCCACTGTGTCTGTCACCCCCTCTTCCAAGACACACAAACGCAGGCAGCCACCCACCCAACAGCCATCCACCTCACGACAGTCTACAGCACCAGCACCTTCACCCAATGACAGCACACCTGACTCTCCTACAACCACCTCCTCTACCTCCACTTCCATCTCCACTTCTCCTACCCTTTACCTTGGCCCTAAAAAACTTTTCCTGGCTAACCTTAACCTCTTTCCCCCCGATGAGCTCCCCCATCCATCTTCAAAGAGTCCCAAGAGCACCGCAGCCACCACCAGCCCAGCTTCGGGTGTCACTGTTGTGCCTGGGTTCTGGAGCCCACCCTTTGCCAGCAGTGACACATCGATCAGCAGCAAGGACACGTCCAGCCCCCCCCCCCGGCAAGAGGACCCGCCAAAACAAGGACCGCCGTGCGAGGACCGACAGGCCTGCCCCCAAGGAGCAATGTGCGGCCACTTCACCACCCACACCATCTAGGGGAGGCAAGGGCCCGAGAGCCCCATCAAAGGAGCGGAAGGGCAGCAGGAGCGCGGAGAAGGTGGACCCCACATGCCACATCCCAGCTGGGAAGGAGGACACTAAGGAGGCCAGGAGTCCGTCCCCGAAGGGTCCAGCAACGTCACGGTCCCAGGGCGACTGAACAGGGAGTCCAGGCCAGGTCTGGCTCCCTTGACCTGCTGGATGAGCACCGCTGAACAGGGCCCGCGGGGCAGAAGAGCACCGCTGAACAGGGCCCCGCCGTGGAGATAGGCACCGCTGAACAGGGCCCGCGGTGCAGAAGAGCACCGCTGAACAGGGCCCCGCCGTGGAGATAGGCACCGCTGAACAGGGCCCGCGGTGCAGAAGAGCACCGCTGAACAGGGCCCCGCCGTGGAGATAGGCACCGCTGAACAGGGCCCGCGGTGCAGAAGAGCACCGCTGAACAGGGCCCCGCCGTGGAGATAGGCACCGCTGAACAGGGCCCGCGGTGCAGAAGAGCACCGCTGAACAGGGCCCCGCCGTCTCAAGCACCGCTCCGCTGGGCCCCGCCGTCTCAAGCACCGCTCCGCTGGGCCCTTCCTGTCAAGCACCGCTCCGCTGGGCCCCGCCGTCTCAAGCACCGCTCCGCTGGGCCCTTCCTCTCAAGCACCGCTCCGCTGGGCCCTTCTTCTCAAGCACCGCTCCGCTGGGCCCTTCCTCTCAAGCACCGCTCCGCTGGGCACCGCCGTCTCAAGCACCGCTCCGCTGGGCCCTTCCTCTCAAGCACCGCTCCGCTGGGCCCTTCTTCTCAAGCACCGCTCCGCTGGGCCCTTCCTCTCAAGCACCGCTCCGCTGGGCCCTTCTTCTCAAGCACCGCTCCGCTGGGCCCTTCCTCTCAAGCACCGCTCCGCTGGGCCCTTCCTGTCAAGCACCGCTCCGCTGGGCCCCGCCGTCTCAAGCACCGCTGAACAGGGCACCGCCGTCTCAAGCACCGTTGATTGTTCACTGTGCCCACCATGCCTCCTCCTTGACCAGTGGAGACTGTCATCCACCTGATGGACTGTGGCTTTGCACTCCCCAGGATGGTCCAGTGGGCAGCCCACCCACTGTAGAGACATTGAGAGACTGTGGCTTTGCACTCCCCAGGATGGTCCAGTGGGCAGCCCACCCACTGTAGAGACATTGAGAGACTGTGGCTTTGCACTCCCCAGGAAGGTCCAGTGGGCAGCCCACCCACTGTAGAGACATTGAGGGACTGTGGCTTTGCACTCCCCAGGATGGTCCAGTGGGCAGCCCACCCACTGTAGAGACATTGAGAGACTGTGGCTTTGCACTCCCCAGGATGGTCCAGTGGGCAGCCCACCCACTGTAGAGACATTGAGAGACTGTGGCTTTGCACTCCCCAGGAAGGTCCAGTGGGCAGCCCACCCACTGTAGAGACATTGAGGGACTGTGGCTTTGCACTCCCCAGGATGGTCCAGTGGGCAGCCCACCCACTGTAGAGACATTGAGAGACTGTGGCTTTGCACTCCCCAGGATGGTCCAGTGGGCATGGTGGCTCCTCGTGGATCTGGTGTCGTGGACTCATGTGGCTGTGGTGCCCCCCCTTCCCTTCCCCCTGAGGTGCCTGTAGTTTTTACATCTGATGCCCCTGCAGTGTTCTCTCCAAAGGACTCAGGTCTCCTGTGTGGGCTTTGCCCTTGTTTCTCAAGACTTTGGCCCACGGACATGCTGAATTCGTAGGATGTGCAGGACTTGGTACTTCAGTTATACACTGATGTGTATGTCATTTGTTTTGTTGTGGATATCTTTCATGGTTGTACGCTTATTTTCTTGAGCTTTTTGGTACATAAATATTTATTCCAAATATGATTATGTCCTAGCATTTTTCAGGGGTGTTTCGGTGGTGTCACTGTGACTTGTTGCTCTGCATTGGTGTATACATAGTTGGGGGGGGTCGCATATGTGTGTGCCCGTAACCTTTCGTCCTCCCCCTCCCGTGTGTCGTAGGTGCAGTACTCACCGTTGTCGTCTGCGCCGGACTTCGTACTCGTGGTAGATGAGAAGGTAGACGAGAGCAGGTAGGATGTTTAATTCGGGTTCCATGCTGTCCTCCGTACTCGTGGAGTGTGTTTTGGTGAGCGTTTTCCCGTTCGTAGTCTGTTTCCGCCGTGTTTTTATCGGCGGTGCTCCCGCCCCGGAAAAGGTGGCGGATTGGTGAGTTATGATAGTGTGGGCGGTACATTGTCTGCCGCCTGCCTGTTGGCGGGGACCGCCGCGCTGTTTGTCTGTACCGCCGCGGCGGTCGGAGTGTTAAGTTGGCGGGCTGTGTTGGCGGTTCCCGCCAGGGTCAGAATTCCATTTATTGGACCGCCAGCCTGTTGGCGGGTTGGCCGCCGCTTTAACACCGACCGCCAGGGTTAGAATCACCCCCACAGTGAGTCAGAGTGTAGATCAGGAATAAGGATGAATCTTGGGTGCTCTGCAGATGTCTCACAATAGAGACAGTGAGGCAGAGTGTAGTTCAGGAATAAGGATGCACCGTGAGAGCTCCGCAGGTGTCTCACAATAGAGACTGTGAGAAAGAGTGTAGTTCAGGAATAAGGATGCACCGTGAGAGCTCCCCAGGTGTCTCACAACAGAGACAGTGAGGCATAGTGTAGTTCAGGAATAAGGATGCACCGTGAGAGCTCCGCAGGTGTCTCACAATAGAGACAGTGAAGCAGAGTGTAGTTCAGGAATAAGGATGCACCGTGAGAGCTCCGCAGGTGTCTCACAAGAGAGAGAGTGAGGCAGAGTGTATCAGCAATAAGGTGCAACGTGAGAGCTCTGCAGGTGTCTCACAATAGAGACAGTGGGGCAGAGTGTAGTTCAGGAATAAGGATGCACTGTGAGAGCTCCGCAGGTGTCTCACAAGAGAGACAGTGAGACAGAGTGTAGATCTGGAATAAGGATGCACCGTGAGATCTCCGCAGGTGTCTCACAAGAGAGACAGTGAGACAGAGTGTAGATCAGGAATAAGGATGCATCTTGGGAGCTCCGCAGATGTCTCACAATAGAGAAAGTGAGACAGAGTGTAGATCAGGAATAAGGATGCATCTTGGGAGCTCTGCAGATGTCTCACAATAGAGACAGTGAGGTAGAGTGTAGTTCAGGAATAAGATTGCACCGTGAGAGCTCTGCAGGTGTCTCACAATAGAGACAGTGAGGCAGAGTGTAGTTCAGGAATAAGGATGCACCGTGAGAGCTCCGCCGGTGTCTCACAAGAGAGACAGTGAGGCAGAGTGTAGTTCAGGAATAAGGATGCACCGTGAGAGCTCCACAGGTGTCTTACAAGAAAGACAGTCAGGCAGAGTGTAGTTCAGGAATGAGGATGCACATTGAGAGCTCCGCAGGTGTCTCACAATAGAGACAGTGAGGCAGAGTGTAGTTCAGGAATAAGATGCATCTTGGGAGCTCTGCAGATGTCTCACAAGAGAGACAGTGAGGCAGATTGTGGTTCAGGAATAAGGATGCACCGTGAGAGCTCCGCAGGTGTCTCACAATAGAGACAAGTAGACAGAGTGTAGTTCAGGAATAAGGATGCACCGTGAGAGCTCCGCCGGTGTCTCACAATAGAGACAGTGAGGCTGAGTGTAGTTCAGGAATAAGGATGCACCGTGAGAGCTCCGCAGGTGTCTCACTAGAGAGACAGTGAGGCTGAGTGTAGATCAGGAATAAGGATGCACCGTGAGAGCTCCGCCGGGGTCTCACAATAGAGACAGTGAGGCAGAGTGTAGTTCAGGAATAAGAATGCACCGTGAGAGCTCCGCCGGTGTCCCACAATTTAGACAGTGAGGCAGAGTGTAGTTCAGGAATAAGGATGCACCGTGAGAGCTCCGCAGGTGTCTCACAATAGAGACAGTGAGGCATAGTGTAGTTCAGGAATAAGGATGTACCGTGAGAGCCCCGCAGGTGTCTCACAATAGAGACAGTGAAGCAGAGTGTAGTTCAGGAATAAGGATGCACCGTGAGAGCTCCGCAGGTGTCTCACAATAGAGACAGTGAAGCAGAGTGTAGTTCAGGAATAAGGATGCATCTTGGCAGCTCTGCAGATGTCTCACAATAGAGACAGTGAGGCAGAGTGTAGTTCAGGAATAAGGATGCACTGTGAGAGCTCCGCAGGTGTCTCACAAGAGAGAGAGTGAGGCAGAGTGTATCAGCAATAAGGTGCAACGTGAGAGCTCTGCAGGTGTCTCACAATAGAGACAGTGAGGCAGAGTGTAGTTCAGGAATAAGGATGCACCGAGAGAGCTCCGCAGGTGTCTCACAAGAGAGACAGTGAGACAGAGTGTAGATCTGGAATAAGGATGCACCGTGAGAGCTCCGCAGGTGTCTCACAAGAGAGACAGTGAGACAGAGTGTAGATCAGGAATAAGGATGCATCTTGCAAGCTCTGCAGAAGGCTCACAATAGAGACAGTGAGACAGAGTGTAGATCAGGAATAAGGATGCATCTTGGGAGCTCTGCAGATGTCTCACAATAGAGACAGTGAGGTAGAGTGTAGTTCAGGAATAAGATTGCACCGTGAGAGCTCCGCAGGTGTCTCACAAGAGAGACTATGGGGCAGAGTGTAGTTCAGGTATATGGATGCACCGTGAGAGCTCCGCAGGTGTCTCACAAGAGAGACAGTGAGGCAGAGTGTAGTTGAGGAATAAGATTGCACCGTGAGAGCTCCACAGGTGTCTCACAAGAGAGACAGTGAGGCAGAGTGTAGTTCAGGAAGAAGGATGCACTGTGAGAGCTCCGCAGGTGTCTCACAAGAGAGAGAGTGAGGCAGAGTGTAGTTCAGGAATAAGGTGCAACGTGAGTGCTCTGCAGGTGTCTCACAATAGAGACAGTGAAGCAGAGTGTAGTTCAGGAATAAGGATGCACCGTGAGAGCTCCGCAGGTGTCTCACAACAGAGACAGTGAGGCATAGTGTAGTTCAGGAATAAGGATGCACCGTGAGAGCTCCGCAGGTGTCTAACAATAGAGACAGTGAAGCAGAGTGTAGTTCAGGAATAAGGATGCACCGTGAGAGCTCCGCAGGTGTCTCACAAGAGAGACAGTGAGACAGAGTGTAGATCAGGAATAGGGATGCACCTTGGGAGCTCCGCAGATGTCTCACAATAGAGAAAGTGAGACAGAGTGTAGATCAGGAATAAGGATGCATCTTGGGAGCTCTGCAGATGTCTCACAATAGAGACAGTGAGGTAGAGTGTAGTTCAGGAATAAGATTGCACCGTGAGAGCTCTGCAGGTGTCTCACAATAGAGACAGTGAGGCAGAGTGTAGTTCAGGAATAAGGATGCACCGTGAGAGCTCCGCCAGTGTCTCACAAGAGAGACAGTGAGGCAGAGTGTAGTTCAGGAATAAGGATGCACCGTGAGAGCTCCACAGGTGTCTTACAAGAAAGACAGTCAGGCAGAGTGTAGTTCAGGAATGAGGATGCACATTGAGAGCTCCGCAGGTGTCTCACAATAGAGACAGTGAGGCAGAGTGTAGTTCAGGAATAAGATGCATCTTGGGAGCTCTGCAGATGTCTCACAAGAGAGACAGTGAGGCAGATTGTGGTTCAGGAATAAGGATGCACCGTGAGAGCTCCGCAGGTGTCTCACAATAGAGACAGTCAGACAGAGTGTAGTTCAGGAATAAGGATGCACCGTGAGAGCTCCGCCGGTGTCTCACAATAGAGACAGTGAGGCTGAGTGTAGTTCAGGAATAAGGATGCACCGTGAGAGCTCCGCAGGTGTCTCACAAGAGAGACAGTGAGGCTGAGTGTAGATCAGGAATAAGGATGCACCGTGAGAGCTCTGCCGGGGTCTCACAATAGAGACAGTGAGGCAGAGTGTAGTTCAGGAATAAGAATGCACTGTGAGAGCTCCGCCGGTGTCTCACAATTTAGACAGTGAGGCAGAGTGTAGTTCAGGAATAAGGATGCACCGTGAGAGCTCCGCAGGTGTCTCACAATAGAGACAGTGAAGCAGAGTGTAGTTCAGGAATAAGGATGCATCTTGGCAGCTCTGCAGATGTCTCACAATAGAGACAGTGAGGCAGAGTGTAGTTCAGGAATAAGGATGCACTGTGAGAGCTCCGCAGGTGTTTCACAAGAGAGAGAGTGAGGCAGAGTGTATCAGCAATAAGGTGCAACGTGAGAGCTCTGCAGGTGTCTCACAATAGAGACAGTGAGGAAGAGTGTAGTTCAGGAATAAGGATGCACCGTGAGAGCTCCGCAGGTGTCTCACAAGAGAGACAGTGAGACAGAGTGTAGATCTGGAATAAGGATGCACCGTGAGAGCTCCGCAGGTGTCTCACAAGAGAGACAGTGAGACAGAGTGTAGATCAGGAATAAGGATGCATCTTGCGAGCTCTGCAGAAGGCTCACAATAGAGACAGTGAGACAGAGTGTAGATCAGGAATAAGGATGCATCTTGGGAGCTCTGCAGATGTCTCACAATAGAGACAGTGAGGTAGAGTGTAGTTCAGGAATAAGATTGCACCGTGAGAGCTCCGCAGGTGTCTCACAAGAGAGACTATGGGGCAGAGTGTAGTTCAGGTATATGGATGCACCGTGAGAGCTCCGCAGGTGTCTCACAAGAGAGACAGTGAGGCAGAGTGTAGTTGAGGAATAAGATTGCACCGTGAGAGCTCCACAGGTGTCTCACAAGAGAGACAGTGAGGCAGAGTGTAGTTCAGGAAGAAGGATGCACTGTGAGAGCTCCGCAGGTGTCTCACAAGAGAGAGAGTGAGGCAGAGTGTAGTTCAGGAATAAGGTGCAACGTGAGTGCTCTGCAGGTGTCTCACAATAGAGACAGTGAGGCATAGTGTAGTTCAGGAATAAGGATGCACCGTGAGAGCCCCGCAGGTGTCTCACAATAGAGACAGTGAAGCAGAGTGTAGTTCAGGAATAAGGATGCACCGTGAGAGCTCCGCAGGTGTCTCACAATAGAGACAGTGAAGCAGAGTGTAGTTCAGGAATAAGGATGCAACTTGGCAGCTCTGCAGATGTCTCACAATAGAGACAGTGAAGCAGAGTGTAGTTCAGGAATAAGGATGCACTGTGAGAGCTCCGCAGGTGTCTCACAAGAGAGAGAGTGAGGCAGAGTGTATCAGCAATAAGGTGCAACGTGAGAGCTCTGCAGGTGTCTTACAATAGAGACAGTGAGGCAGAGTGTAGTTCAGGAATAAGGATGCACCGTGAGAGCTCCGCAGGTATCTCACAAGAGAGACAGTGAGACAGAGTGTAGATCTGGAATAAGGATGCACCGTGAGAGCTCCGCAGGTGTCTCACAAGAGAGACAGTGAGACAGAGTGTAGATCAGGAATAAGGATGCATCTTGGGAGCTCTGCAGATGTCTCACAATAGAGACAGTGAGACAGAGTGTAGATCAGGAATAAGGATGCATCTTGGGAGCTCTGCAGATGTCTCACAATAGAGACAGTGAGGTAGAGTGTAGTTCAGGAATAAGATTGCACCGTGAGAGCTCCGCAGGTGTCTCACAAGAGAGACTATGGGGCAGAGTGTAGTTCAGGTATATGGATGCACCGTGAGAGCTCCGCAGGTGTCTCACAAGAGAGACAGTGAGGCAGAGTGTAGTTGAGGAATAAGATTGCACCGTGAGAGCTCCACAGGTGTCTCACAAGAGAGACAGTGAGGCAGAGTGTAGTTCAGGAAGAAGGATGCACTGTGAGAGCTCCGCAGGTGTCTCACAAGAGAGAGAGTGAGGCAGAGTGTAGTTCAGGAATAAGGTGCAACGTGAGTGCTCTGCAGGTGTCTCACAATAGAGACAGTGAGGCAGAGTGTAGTTCAGGAATAAGGATGCACCGTGAGAGCTCCGCAGGTGTCTCACACGAGAGACAGTGAGACAGAGTGTAGATCAGGAATAAGAATGCATCTTGGGAGCTCTGCAGATGTCTCACAATAGAGACTGTGAGGCAGAGTGTAGTTCAGGAATAAGGATGCACCGTGAGAGCTCCGCAGGAGTCTCACACGAGAGACAGTGAGACGGAGTGTAGATCAGGAATAAGAATGCATCTTGGGAGCTCTACAGATGTCTCACAATAGAGACTGTGAGGCAGAGTGTACTTCAGGAATAAGGATGCACCGTGAGAGCTCCGCAGGTGTCTCACAATAGAGACTGTGAGGCAGAGTGTAGTTCAGGAATAAGGATGCACATTGAGAGCTCCGCAGGTGTCTCACAATAGAGACAGTGAGGTAGAGTGTAGTTCAGGAATAAGGATGCACCGTGAGAGCTCCACAGGTGTCTCACAATACAGACAGTGAGGCAGAGTGTAGTTCAGGAATAAGGATGCACTGTGAGAGCTTTGCCGGTGTCTCACTAGAGAGACAGTGTGGCAGAGTGTAGTTCAGGAATAAGGATGCACCGTGAGAGCTCCGCCGGTGTCTCACAAGAGAGACAGTGAGACAGAGTGTAGATCAGGAATAAGATGCACAATGAGAGCTCCGCCGGTGTCTCACAAGAGAGACAGTCAGGCAGAGTGTAGTTCAGGAATAAGGATGCACCGTGAGAGCTCCGCAGGTGTCTCACAAAAGAGACAGTGAGGCAGAGTGCAGTTCAGGAATAAGGATGCACCGTGAGAGCTCCTCAGGTGACTCACAAGAGAGTAGAGTGCAGTTCAGGAATAAGGATGCACCGTGAGAGCTCCCCAGGTGACTCACAATAGAGACGGTGAGGCAGAGTGTAGTTCAGGAATAAGGATGCACCGTGAGAGCTCTGCAGGTGTCTCACAATAGAGACAGTGAGGCAGAGTGTAGTTCAGGAATAAGGATGCACCGTGAGAGCTCTGCAGGTGTCTCATAAGAGACACAGGGGGTGATTCTGACCTCGGCGGTAAAATGCCCTTACCGCCGGTCAGAAGACCGCCATAACACCGCCGCGGCCGCGGTCAACCGCCACGGTCATTCTGACCCACAACGGCCAAACCTCCAAAAATCCGTCCTCCACTGCAGCCCGCCACATCGGCGGGCAGCGATAAACTGGAGATGACCAAAACTCCACCGTCACGCCAACAGAAATACGCCCATGCCATTACGACCCACGAATCCACACGGCGGTCATTCAAACGCGGTATTCCATTGGCGCTACACACCGCCGCGGTCAGAATACACACACAGCACCAAAACACAGCCACATTGGACAATTTGAAAAACACACACCTGATACACATACACACACCACTCCCACACAATCAACCAACTATAAAACACACACCCACATCACCCACAAACCCCTGCGACCCCAATTACTGAGAGAAGGAGAGAGAGACACAGCAGACAATCCAAAGCAAGACACACTGAGGCACACTACACCATCACACACACCACATAGTAGCACAAAGCACCACTCACCAACACACTCCTCATCACATACACCACCCCACACCTCACCCACACCACCCCATGGCACCCCAAAGGCACCCACGCTTTTCGGACCAAGAACTCCGGGTCATGGTGGAGGAAATCCTAAGAGTGGAACCACAGCTCTTCGGCTCGCAGGTGCAGCACACCAGTATAGCCAGGAAGGCGGAGCTATGGCAGCGGATCGTGGACAGGGTCAACGCGGTGGGACAGCATCCCAGGAATAGGGAGGACATCCGCAAAAGATGGAACGACCTACGGGGGAAGGTCCGATCGATGGTCTCCAGGCACAACATCGCGGTCCAGAAGACTGGCGGCGGACCCCCACCCACCCCTCCCGAATTTACATTGTGGGAGCAAGAGGTCTTGACCATCCTGCATCCTCAGGGCCTCGCTGGAGTAGCCGGAGGAATGGACTCTGGTAAGTCCCATCTCAACTACTATATCCCCCCCACCCCACCAGCATGCCAACCCACACCCCCACCCTCACCCCCAACCCCCCAGCACACATCCTCCCTGACAATGTCTCACCAGCACAACCCACCCATCCCAACACCAACTCCTGCATGCCAACACAAATCATGGGCACCCATCACCTAAGCATGACCACTGCACTAACCCCTCCCCCCCACTAAATACCCTCACAACACCTCCCTCCAGGGAATGCCTGCACTGGGGGACAAGGGCACCCACAACACGCATGCCATTGCACACACAGAAACAATAACCAAACTCTCTTACCCCATGCAGGACCCGAACGACAACACACCAGCCAGGAGGGTCCAGAAGTGTCCATCCCACCACCGGAACAGGCCCACACTGAGGATAGCAGCTCTGTCGACAGTGAACCTGATGACCAGCCCGGACCATCGGGGACCTCTGGCCAGTCGGTTCCCCTCACCCAGACACAGGCCACACCAGACCCGACCCCCTCTGCCGACACCAGCACAGCTCCCACCCAGCGGGCCCATGCCTCTGTCTCTAGGACAGCTCAATCAGCGGTGTGTCTGCCACTACAGGGCACCCAGGCTAACCCGACATCCCAACAACAACATGGACCTGGGGGCAGTGGGAGCGGGCACACCGGCCAGGGGACAGAGGCCGGGGGAAACCGGGCAGCTCGGAGGGCTGCTGTGCGACAGGGGGGGGAGGAGAGGCCCAGGGAACCCACTCTCCAAGAGGCCCTCACCACCATCATGGGGGCATACCACCACTCCCAAGAAACGATGGCGACGGTACTGGCCAGGTTCACTGAGATCCAGGCACAGCAGGAAGAACGCTACATGGGGTTCAGGGAGGAGCTGAGAATCATCGGAACCGCAATGGGGACCATCGTCCTGGCCCTCCACAGGATAGAGGACGCGTTGCGGGACCATGGTGCACCACACAGGGCCCCTGTCACTAGGCCGGACCAGGAACAGCCTACCACCTCCGCCGGCGCTAGTGGACAGGAGGTCCCCACACCTCGACAGCCCCCCAGAACCCCACCTCCTGCTGAAGAACAACCACCCCGTAAGAGGAGCCTGAGACCAAAGAAAAAGACAGAGTAGGATGTCAAGACCCCCGCCAGCAGGACATACCCCCTCAAGTCTTCCCACTGCCCCACATTGCCACCCTGTCCAACCATGAACTGCCTATGCTCCATCCTTCCACAGGCAAAAGAACAATGCACCTGTGAGACTGAGAACTGGACTCTGCCATGGATATTCCTCCACCCCCACCCATCACCCTTAGAATCACATGTACCGATATCTAGCACTGTAAATAAATCACATTTTGCACACAAACCTGTTTTGAGTCATGCTGTATTATTAACAAATGGATAACATATTACTGTTCAATTTCTGTTCTGTCAATTAGTCATGACAACATACCAATGTCAATGCGCTGTATTTCATGGGCGAACCAAGCAGGAGTCAGGTACTGAGTCAGACAGCACTGAGAAGGGAAGGGAAAGGCTAAAATTAATAAAAAACATCTGTGGGGAACTACAGAAAGTACAGATGCAGGAGGCTAGAAGCAATTGTGAAATGGCATGGGTGATTCTTACCTGGGTGTTACTGGAAATACTGTTGTATCACTCTGTCCCTATTGTCTGTGTCGTCCTCAGAGTCTTCCTCCTCTTCACTCTCCACAGGCTCCACGGCTTCTACAACACCACCATCTGGACCATCCTCCTGCAGGAAAGGCACCTGGCGTCGCAAAGCCAGGTTGTGAAGCATACAGCACGCCACGATGATATGGCACACCTTCTTTGGTGAGTACATTAGGGATCCCCCAGTCATATGCAGGCACCTAAACCTGGCCTTCAGGAGGCCAAAGGTTCGCTCAATCACCCTCCTTGTACGCCCATGGGCCTCATTGTAGCGTTCTTCTGCCCTTGTCCGGGGATTCCTTACTGGGGTCAGTAGCCACGGCAGGTTGGGGTAACCAGAGTCACCTATTAGCCACACACGTTGTCTCTGTAGCTGCTCCATCACATAGGGGATGCTGCTATTTCGCATCACATACGCGTCATGCACTGACCCAGGGAACTTGGCATTTACATGGGAGATGTACTGGTCAGCCAAACAGACCACCTGGACATTCATCGAATGATAATTTTTTCGGTTCCGGTACACCTGCTCATCGTCTTTTGGGGGTACCAAAGCCACATGGGTCCCATCAATGGCACCAATGATGTTGGGGATATGTCCAAGGGCATAGAAATCACCCTTCACTGTGGGCAAGTCACCCTCCTCGGGGAAAATGATGTAGCTCCGCATGAGTTTCATCAGGGCAGACAACACTCTGCTCAAGATCTTAGAAAACATAGGCTGAGACATTCCAGATGACATGGCCACTGTGGTCTGGAATGACCCACTGGCCAAAAAATGGAGGACTGACAAAACCTGCACCAGAGGGGGAATCCCTGTGGGTTGGCGGATGGGGGACATCAGGGCTGGCTCCAGCTGGGCACACAGTTCATGGATAGTGGCACGGTCAAGTCGGTACCGAAGTATTATATGGCGTTCTTCCATTGTCGACAGGTCCACCAGCGGTCGGTACACGCGAGGATTCCTCCTTCTCATCCCAAGTCCCAGCGGACGGTGCCTAGGAAGGACAACATGGAGCACAGAGTCAGCCAAACCACAGGTACGTACAGACAGCTTGCACAGTTAAAGAATGGCAATGGGTTGAAAGGCGTGCATGTGTGGCAATGCAAGGCCTAGGCCTGTGTGTCGCAGTCAAAATTAAGCCATGTGGGCCCTTGAAATGGCGGCTGCCTGACCTGTGAAGTGGGACAATGGGATGTGAGGTCACTGCGCTGGCGGGGCACACCGTGGCGGTAGGCGGTCGAAGACCGCGGCGCAAAGCCGCATTGGTTAACATTGAAGCCTATGGGTTTCAGGAGCCAATCACGAAGTGCGCCGGCGGTCGCGGTACGCACCGCCGCGGTACGCACCGCCGCGGACGTGACCGCCATCTGCTTAATCACTCGAGACCTGATCATCCACAGGAGAGGACCTATACTGCAAGTGCTGCTGTGACCTCGGTCTGGAAGATACAATGGCTGCTGCGACTGGGGAAAGGGCCCCTGCCTTCACGTCTGAAGAATTGGACAAGCTCGTGGATGGGGTCCTCCCCCAGTATGCGCTACTCTACGGTCCTCCAGACCAACAAGTGAGTACACCGGGTGCTAATGGAATGGGCTATGCCTGTGTGGATTGGGGTGGATGTAAGTTGGTGGGGTGGTGGGCGAATGAGGAGTGCAACGCCCGACAGATGAGAGCATGTGCCATATGGCAAAGTGGGTGGGGGGGGGGCAATTACATCTAACATGCAGGCCATTGATGATTTCCTCCTTTCCACCCTGTACATGTCAAATAGGTCAGCGCCCATCAGAAGATCGAGATTTGGCGTGCCATCGCCAAGGAAGTCCGGACCTTGGGGGTCCACAACAGACGGGGCACCCACTGCCGCAAGAGGTGGGAGGACATCCGCCGCGGAACAAGGAAGACCGCAGAAACACTGCTGGGGATGGCCTCCCAACCTAGGAGGGGTGCCAGTCGCACCATGACCCCCCTGATGTCCCGGATCCTGGCGGTGGCCTACCCTGATTTGGATGGGCGCTTTAAGGCATCACAGCAGACACAAGGGGGTGAGTATCAGCACATTCTCCTATCTTTCTGCGCAGTGGAGGCGTCTGGGTGGGGGAGGAGGGCCGTGGGTGACATTAGGCCAGGGCGCTTTCTGTAGTGTAGTCCTCTCCCTTAGGCATGGCCCTGTGCCCCCGGCCCCCACCTCGGTAGGGTGACAAGTACAGCCATTGAAGGTCCAGCATCTCCCATGTGCGCGTTTGACGTCTCTTGGCCTGTTGTCTTAGTCAGTAGTACTGAGTAGTGTACCCCGAATGCGCGGCTTAGTGCATTAGGCACCTGTGTCTGTCCTCTCCGCCAACGGTGTTGACATTGCATGCACTCAACCTGGTCTTCTTTTTTCTCCCCCCACCCTTTCTCTCCATCTTCTTGTGCATGTGTGCATTAGCATCATCAGGCGGAGGAGATTTGGCATCGGAGCACGAGGGAGCTGCAGGACACAAGGCCCCGGTGGGCCCAGGAACAGACACCGAGGGCACCAGTGATCCGGAGGGCGAGGGGAGCACCACGACGGGGACCGCTGGTGAGAGCAGCGAAAGCGACACGTCCTCGGATGGGAGCTCCCTAGCGGTGGCGGCAACATCCGTGCCCCCCGCCTCCACAGGTACAGCCGCCACCCAGCGCACCAGCCCCGCCCTCCCAGCAGCCCCTCAGTCTTCGCTCCGTGCCGGTTCGCCCAGGAAGGCGCGCGTCTCCTTCGCCCCAGGCACCTCAGCCCCTGCCCCTGTTGCCCCTGCTGCCCTCAGTGCGGAGCTCATTGACCTGGTAAGGACGCTCATTGTTGGGCAGACGACCCTTTTGAATGCCATCCAGGGTGTGCAAAGGGAGGTGCAACAGAGCAATGCGTACCTGGAGGGCATTCATTCGGGTCAGGCTGCCCATCAACGAGCGTTCACTGCTCTGGCCTCAGCACTGACGGCAGCCATTGTCCCTGTTTCCAGCCTCCCTCTTCTGACGGCCTCCAGCCTGTCTCTGTCTCCTGTTCCTCAGACTATCCCATCCACACCATCAGACCAGCCTGCACACACCTCAACACCCAAGAGCAGCTCATCCAAACACAAGCACCACAGATCCCGCAAACACTCACCCGAGCAACACCCAGATGCAGACATGCCAACAGCCACTGCCACCCCTGTGTCCCCCTCCTCCTCGTCTCCCTCGTCCCTCCCTGTGACGTCTACACTCACACCTGCATGCACCCCAACATCAGCCAGTGCTTCCATCACCACCTCACCCTCCAGTACAGTCCACACTCGTGCAGTCACCACCCCCACTGCCATGTACACGTCCCCTGTGTCCTCTCCCACTGTGTCTGTCACCCCCTCTTCCAAGACACACAAACGCAGGCAGCCACCCACCCAACAGCCATCCACCTCACGACAGCCTACAGCACCAGCACCTTCACCCAATGACAGCACACCTGACTCTCCTACAACCACCTCCTCTACCTCCACTTCCATCTCCACTTCTCCTACCCTTTACCTTGGCCCTAAAAAACTTTTCCTGGCTAACCTTAACCTCTTTCCCCCCGATGAGCTCCCCCATCCATCTTCAAAGAGTCCCAAGAGCACCGCAGCCACCACCAGCCCAGCTTCAGGTGTCACTGTTGTGCCTGGGTTCTGGAGCCCACCCTTTGCCAGCAGTGACACATCGATCAGCAGCAAGGACACGTCCAGCCCCCCCCCCCCGGCAAGAGGACCCGCCAAAACAAGGACCGCTGTGCGAGGACCGACAGGCCTGCCCCCAAGGAGCAATGTGCGGCCACTTCACCACCCACACCATCTAGGGGAGGCAAGGGCCCGAGAGCCCCATCAAAGGAGCGGAAGGGCAGCAGGAGCGCGGAGAAGGTGGACCCCACATGCCACATCCCAGCTGGGAAGGAGGACACTAAGGAGGCCAGGAGTCCGTCCCCGAAGGGTCCAGCAACGTCACGGTCCCAGGGCGACTGAACAGGGAGTCCAGGCCAGGTCTGGCTCCCTTGACCTGCTGGATGAGCACCGCTGAACAGGGCCCGCGGGGCAGAAGAGCACCGCTGAACAGGGCCCCGCCGTGGAGATAGGCACCGCTGAACAGGGCCCGCGGTGCAGAAGAGCACCGCTGAACAGGGCCCCGCCGTGGAGATAGGCACCGCTGAACAGGGCCCGCGGTGCAGAAGAGCACCGCTGAACAGGGCCCCGCCGTGGAGATAGGCACCGCTGAACAGGGCCCGCGGTGCAGAAGAGCACCGCTGAACAGGGCCCCGCCGTGGAGATAGGCACCGCTGAACAGGGCCCGCGGTGCAGAAGAGCACCGCTGAACAGGGCCCCGCCGTCTCAAGCACCGCTCCGCTGGGCCCCGCCGTCTCAAGCACCGCTCCGCTGGGCCCTTCCTGTCAAGCACCGCTCCGCTGGGCCCCGCCGTCTCAAGCACCGCTCCGCTGGGCCCTTCTTCTCAAGCACCGCTCCGCTGGGCCCTTCCTCTCAAGCACCGCTCCGCTGGGCCCTTCTTCTCAAGCACCGCTCCGCTGGGCCCTTCCTCTCAAGCACCGCTCCGCTGGGCACCGCCGTCTCAAGCACCGCTCCGCTGGGCCCTTCCTCTCAAGCACCGCTCCGCTGGGCCCTTCTTCTCAAGCACCGCTCCGCTGGGCCCTTCCTCTCAAGCACCGCTCCGCTGGGCCCTTCTTCTCAAGCACCGCTCCGCTGGGCCCTTCCTCTCAAGCACCGCTCCGCTGGGCCCTTCCTGTCAAGCACCGCTCCGCTGGGCCCCGCCGTCTCAAGCACCGCTGAACAGGGCACCGCCGTCTCAAGCACCGTTGATTGTTCACTGTGCCCACCATGCCTCCTCCTTGACCAGTGGAGACTGTCATCCACCTGATGGACTGTGGCTTTGCACTCCCCAGGATGGTCCAGTGGGCAGCCCACCCACTGTAGAGACATTGAGAGACTGTGGCTTTGCACTCCCCAGGATGGTCCAGTGGGCAGCCCACCCACTGTAGAGACATTGAGAGACTGTGGCTTTGCACTCCCCAGGAAGGTCCAGTGGGCAGCCCACCCACTGTAGAGACATTGAGGGACTGTGGCTTTGCACTCCCCAGGATGGTCCAGTGGGCAGCCCACCCACTGTAGAGACATTGAGAGACTGTGGCTTTGCACTCCCCAGGATGGTCCAGTGGGCAGCCCACCCACTGTAGAGACATTGAGAGACTGTGGCTTTGCACTCCCCAGGAAGGTCCAGTGGGCAGCCCACCCACTGTAGAGACATTGAGGGACTGTGGCTTTGCACTCCCCAGGATGGTCCAGTGGGCAGCCCACCCACTGTAGAGACATTGAGAGACTGTGGCTTTGCACTCCCCAGGATGGTCCAGTGGGCATGGTGGCTCCTCGTGGATCTGGTGTCGTGGACTCATGTGGCTGTGGTGCCCCCCCTTCCCTTCCCCCTGAGGTGCCTGTAGTTTTTACATCTGATGCCCCTGCAGTGTTCTCTCCAAAGGACTCAGGTCTCCTGTGTGGGCTTTGCCCTTGTTTCTCAAGACTTTGGCCCACGGACATGCTGAATTCGTAGGATGTGCAGGACTTGGTACTTCAGTTATACACTGATGTGTATGTCATTTGTTTTGTTGTGGATATCTTTCATGGTTGTACGCTTATTTTCTTGAGCTTTTTGGTACATAAATATTTATTCCAAATATGATTATGTCCTAGCATTTTTCAGGGGTGTTTCGGTGGTGTCACTGTGACTTGTTGCTCTGCATTGGTGTATACATAGTTGGGGGGGGTCGCATATGTGTGTGCCCGTAACCTTTCGTCCTCCCCCTCCCGTGTGTCGTAGGTGCAGTACTCACCGTTGTCGTCTGCGCCGGACTTCGTACTCGTGGTAGATGAGAAGGTAGACGAGAGCAGGTAGGATGTTTAATTCGGGTTCCATGCTGTCCTCCGTACTCGTGGAGTGTGTTTTGGTGAGCGTTTTCCCGTTCGTAGTCTGTTTCCGCCGTGTTTTTATCGGCGGTGCTCCCGCCCCGGAAAAGGTGGCGGATTGGTGAGTTATGATAGTGTGGGCGGTACATTGTCTGCCGCCTGCCTGTTGGCGGGGACCGCCGCGCTGTTTGTCTGTACCGCCGCGGCGGTCGGAGTGTTAAGTTGGCGGGCTGTGTTGGCGGTTCCCGCCAGGGTCAGAATTCCATTTATTGGACCGCCAGCCTGTTGGCGGGTTGGCCGCCGCTTTAACACCGACCGCCAGGGTTAGAATCACCCCCACAGTGAGTCAGAGTGTAGATCAGGAATAAGGATGAATCTTGGGTGCTCTGCAGATGTCTCACAATAGAGACAGTGAGGCAGAGTGTAGTTCAGGAATAAGGATGCACCGTGAGAGCTCCGCAGGTGTCTCACAATAGAGACTGTGAGAAAGAGTGTAGTTCAGGAATAAGGATGCACCGTGAGAGCTCCCCAGGTGTCTCACAACAGAGACAGTGAGGCATAGTGTAGTTCAGGAATAAGGATGCACCGTGAGAGCTCCGCAGGTGTCTCACAATAGAGACAGTGAAGCAGAGTGTAGTTCAGGAATAAGGATGCACCATGAGAGCTCCGCAGGTGTCTCACAAGAGAGAGAGTGAGGCAGAGTGTATCAGCAATAAGGTGCAACGTGAGAGCTCTGCAGGTGTCTCACAATAGAGACAGTGGGGCAGAGTGTAGTTCAGGAATAAGGATGCACTGTGAGAGCTCCGCAGGTGTCTCACAAGAGAGACAGTGAGACAGAGTGTAGATCTGGAATAAGGATGCACCGTGAGATCTCCGCAGGTGTCTCACAAGAGAGACAGTGAGACAGAGTGTAGATCAGGAATAAGGATGCATCTTGGGAGCTCCGCAGATGTCTCACAATAGAGAAAGTGAGACAGAGTGTAGATCAGGAATAAGGATGCATCTTGGGAGCTCTGCAGATGTCTCACAATAGAGACAGTGAGGTAGAGTGTAGTTCAGGAATAAGATTGCACCGTGAGAGCTCTGCAGGTGTCTCACAATAGAGACAGTGAGGCAGAGTGTAGTTCAGGAATAAGGATGCACCGTGAGAGCTCCGCCGGTGTCTCACAAGAGAGACAGTGAGGCAGAGTGTAGTTCAGGAATAAGGATGCACCGTGAGAGCTCCACAGGTGTCTTACAAGAAAGACAGTCAGGCAGAGTGTAGTTCAGGAATGAGGATGCACATTGAGAGCTCCGCAGGTGTCTCACAATAGAGACAGTGAGGCAGAGTGTAGTTCAGGAATAAGATGCATCTTGGGAGCTCTGCAGATGTCTCACAAGAGAGACAGTGAGGCAGATTGTGGTTCAGGAATAAGGATGCACCGTGAGAGCTCCGCAGGTGTCTCACAATAGAGACAAGTAGACAGAGTGTAGTTCAGGAATAAGGATGCACCGTGAGAGCTCCGCCGGTGTCTCACAATAGAGACAGTGAGGCTGAGTGTAGTTCAGGAATAAGGATGCACCGTGAGAGCTCCGCAGGTGTCTCACTAGAGAGACAGTGAGGCTGAGTGTAGATCAGGAATAAGGATGCACCGTGAGAGCTCCGCCGGGGTCTCACAATAGAGACAGTGAGGCAGAGTGTAGTTCAGGAATAAGAATGCACCGTGAGAGCTCCGCCGGTGTCCCACAATTTAGACAGTGAGGCAGAGTGTAGTTCAGGAATAAGGATGCACCGTGAGAGCTCCGCAGGTGTCTCACAATAGAGACAGTGAGGCATAGTGTAGTTCAGGAATAAGGATGCACCGTGAGAGCCACGCAGGTGTCTCACAATAGAGACAGTGAAGCAGAGTGTAGTTCAGGAATAAGGATGCACCGTGAGAGCTCCGCAGGTGTCTCACAATAGAGACAGTGAAGCAGAGTGTAGTTCAGGAATAAGGATGCATCTTGGCAGCTCTGCAGATGTCTCACAATAGAGACAGTGAGGCAGAGTGTAGTTCAGGAATAAGGATGCACTGTGAGAGCTCCGCAGGTGTCTCACAAGAGAGAGAGTGAGGCAGAGTGTATCAGCAATAAGGTGCAACGTGAGAGCTCTGCAGGTGTCTCACAATAGAGACAGTGAGGCAGAGTGTAGTTCAGGAATAAGGATGCACCGAGAGAGCTCCGCAGGTGTCTCACAAGAGAGACAGTGAGACAGAGTGTAGATCTGGAATAAGGATGCACCGTGAGAGCTCCGCAGGTGTCTCACAAGAGAGACAGTGAGACAGAGTGTAGATCAGGAATAAGGATGCATCTTGCAAGCTCTGCAGAAGGCTCACAATAGAGACAGTGAGACAGAGTGTAGATCAGGAATAAGGATGCATCTTGGGAGCTCTGCAGATGTCTCACAATAGAGACAGTGAGGTAGAGTGTAGTTCAGGAATAAGATTGCACCGTGAGAGCTCCGCAGGTGTCTCACAAGAGAGACTATGGGGCAGAGTGTAGTTCAGGTATATGGATGCACCGTGAGAGCTCCGCAGGTGTCTCACAAGAGAGACAGTGAGGCAGAGTGTAGTTGAGGAATAAGATTGCACCGTGAGAGCTCCACAGGTGTCTCACAAGAGAGACAGTGAGGCAGAGTGTAGTTCAGGAAGAAGGATGCACTGTGAGAGCTCCGCAGGTGTCTCACAAGAGAGAGAGTGAGGCAGAGTGTAGTTCAGGAATAAGGTGCAACGTGAGTGCTCTGCAGGTGTCTCACAATAGAGACAGTGAGGCATAGTGTAGTTCAGGAATAAGGATGCACCGTGAGAGCCCCGCAGGTGTCTCACAATAGAGACAGTGAAGCAGAGTGTAGTTCAGGAATAAGGATGCACCGTGAGAGCTCCGCAGGTGTCTCACAACAGAGACAGTGAGGCATAGTGTAGTTCAGGAATAAGGATGCACCGTGAGAGCTCCGCAGGTGTCTAACAATAGAGACAGTGAAGCAGAGTGTAGTTCAGGACTAAGGATGCACCGTGAGAGCTCCGCAGGTGTCTCACAAGAGAGACAGTGAGACAGAGTGTAGATCTGGAATAAGGATGCACCGTGAGAGCTCCGCAGGTGTCTCACAAGAGAGACAGTGAGACAGAGTGTAGATCAGGAATAGGGATGCACCTTGGGAGCTCCGCAGATGTCTCACAATAGAGAAAGTGAGACAGAGTGTAGATCAGGAATAAGGATGCATCTTGGGAGCTCTGCAGATGTCTCACAATAGAGACAGTGAGGTAGAGTGTAGTTCAGGAATAAGATTGCACCGTGAGAGCTCTGCAGGTGTCTCACAATAGAGACAGTGAGGCAGAGTGTAGTTCAGGAATAAGGATGCACCGTGAGAGCTCCGCCAGTGTCTCACAAGAGAGACAGTGAGGCAGAGTGTAGTTCAGGAATAAGGATGCACCGTGAGAGCTCCACAGGTGTCTTACAAGAAAGACAGTCAGGCAGAGTGTAGTTCAGGAATGAGGATGCACATTGAGAGCTCCGCAGGTGTCTCACAATAGAGACAGTGAGGCAGAGTGTAGTTCAGGAATAAGATGCATCTTGGGAGCTCTGCAGATGTCTCACAAGAGAGACAGTGAGGCAGATTGTGGTTCAGGAATAAGGATGCACCGTGAGAGCTCCGCAGGTGTCTCACAATAGAGACAGTCAGACAGAGTGTAGTTCAGGAATAAGGATGCACCGTGAGAGCTCCGCCGGTGTCTCACAATAGAGACAGTGAGGCTGAGTGTAGTTCAGGAATAAGGATGCACCGTGAGAGCTCCGCAGGTGTCTCACAAGAGAGACAGTGAGGCTGAGTGTAGATCAGGAATAAGGATGCACCGTGAGAGCTCTGCCGGGGTCTCACAATAGAGACAGTGAGGCAGAGTGTAGTTCAGGAATAAGAATGCACTGTGAGAGCTCCGCCGGTGTCTCACAATTTAGACAGTGAGGCAGAGTGTAGTTCAGGAATAAGGATGCACCGTGAGAGCTCCGCAGGTGTCTCACAATAGAGACAGTGAAGCAGAGTGTAGTTCAGGAATAAGGATGCATCTTGGCAGCTCTGCAGATGTCTCACAATAGAGACAGTGAGGCAGAGTGTAGTTCAGGAATAAGGATGCACTGTGAGAGCTCCGCAGGTGTCTCACAAGAGAGAGAGTGAGGCAGAGTGTATCAGCAATAAGGTGCAACGTGAGAGCTCTGCAGGTGTCTCACAATAGAGACAGTGAGGCAGAGTGTAGTTCAGGAATAAGGATGCACCGTGAGAGCTCCGCAGGTGTCTCACAAGAGAGACAGTGAGACAGAGTGTAGATCTGGAATAAGGATGCACCGTGAGAGCTCCGCAGGTGTCTCACAAGAGAGACAGTGAGACAGAGTGTAGATCAGGAATAAGGATGCATCTTGCGAGCTCTGCAGAAGGCTCACAATAGAGACAGTGAGACAGAGTGTAGATCAGGAATAAGGATGCATCTTGGGAGCTCTGCAGATGTCTCACAATAGAGACAGTGAGGTAGAGTGTAGTTCAGGAATAAGATTGCACCGTGAGAGCTCCGCAGGTGTCTCACAAGAGAGACTATGGGGCAGAGTGTAGTTCAGGTATATGGATGCACCGTGAGAGCTCCGCAGGTGTCTCACAAGAGAGACAGTGAGGCAGAGTGTAGTTGAGGAATAAGATTGCACCGTGAGAGCTCCACAGGTGTCTCACAAGAGAGACAGTGAGGCAGAGTGTAGTTCAGGAAGAAGGATGCACTGTGAGAGCTCCGCAGGTGTCTCACAAGAGAGAGAGTGAGGCAGAGTGTAGTTCAGGAATAAGGTGCAACGTGAGTGCTCTGCAGGTGTCTCACAATAGAGACAGTGAGGCATAGTGTAGTTCAGGAATAAGGATGCACCGTGAGAGCCCCGCAGGTGTCTCACAATAGAGACAGTGAAGCAGAGTGTAGTTCAGGAATAAGGATGCACCGTGAGAGCTCCGCAGGTGTCTCACAATAGAGACAGTGAAGCAGAGTGTAGTTCAGGAATAAGGATGCAACTTGGCAGCTCTGCAGATGTCTCACAATAGAGACAGTGAAGCAGAGTGTAGTTCAGGAATAAGGATGCACTGTGAGAGCTCCGCAGGTGTCTCACAAGAGAGAGAGTGAGGCAGAGTGTATCAGCAATAAGGTGCAACGTGAGAGCTCTGCAGGTGTCTTACAATAGAGACAGTGAGGCAGAGTGTAGTTCAGGAATAAGGATGCACCGTGAGAGCTCCGCAGGTATCTCACAAGAGAGACAGTGAGACAGAGTGTAGATCTGGAATAAGGATGCACCGTGAGAGCTCCGCAGGTGTCTCACAAGAGAGACAGTGAGACAGAGTGTAGATCAGGAATAAGGATGCATCTTGGGAGCTCTGCAGATGTCTCACAATAGAGACAGTGAGACAGAGTGTAGATCAGGAATAAGGATGCATCTTGGGAGCTCTGCAGATGTCTCACAATAGAGACAGTGAGGTAGAGTGTAGTTCAGGAATAAGATTGCACCGTGAGAGCTCCGCAGGTGTCTCACAAGAGAGACTATGGGGCAGAGTGTAGTTCAGGTATATGGATGCACCGTGAGAGCTCCGCAGGTGTCTCACAAGAGAGACAGTGAGGCAGAGTGTAGTTGAGGAATAAGATTGCACCGTGAGAGCTCCACAGGTGTCTCACAAGAGAGACAGTGAGGCAGAGTGTAGTTCAGGAAGAAGGATGCACTGTGAGAGCTCCGCAGGTGTCTCACAAGAGAGAGAGTGAGGCAGAGTGTAGTTCAGGAATAAGGTGCAACGTGAGTGCTCTGCAGGTGTCTCACAATAGAGACAGTGAGGCAGAGTGTAGTTCAGGAATAAGGATGCACCGTGAGAGCTCCGCAGGTGTCTCACACGAGAGACAGTGAGACAGAGTGTAGATCAGGAATAAGAATGCATCTTGGGAGCTCTGCAGATGTCTCACAATAGAGACTGTGAGGCAGAGTGTACTTCAGGAATAAGGATGCACCGTGAGAGCTCCGCAGGTGTCTCACATAGAGACTGTGAGGCGGAGTGTAGTTCAGGAATAAGGATGCACATTGAGAGCTCCGCAGGTGTCTCACAAGAGAGACAGTGAGGTAGAGTGTAGTTCAGGAATAAGGATGCCCTGTGAGAGCTCCGCAGGTGTCTCACAATAGAGACAGTGAGGCAGAGTGTAGATCAGGAATAAAGATGCACCGTGAGAGCTCCGCAGGAGTCTCACAAGAGAGACAGTGAGGCAGAGTGTAGTTCAGGAATAAGGATGCACCGTGAGAGCTCCGCCGGTGTCTCACAATAGAGACAGTGAGGCTGTGTGTAGTTCAGGAATAAGGATTCACCGTGAGAGCTCCGCCGGTGTCTCACAAGAGAGACAGTGAGGCAGAGTGCAGTTCAGGAATAAGGATGCACCGTGAAAGCTCCGCAGGTGACTCACAAGAGAGACAGTGAGCCAGAGTGCAGTTCAGGAATAAGAATGCACTGTGAGAGCTCTGCAGGTGTCTCACAATAGAGACAGTGAGGTAGAGTGTAGTTCAGGAATAAGGATGCACTTTGAGAGCTCCGCAGGTGTCTCACAATAGAGACAGTGATGCAGAGTGTAGTTCAGGAATAAGGATGCCCTGTGAGAGCTCCGCAGGTGTCTCACAAAAGAGACTGTGAGGCAGAGTGTAGTTCAGGAATAAGATTGCACCGTGAGAGCTCCGCAGGTGTCTCACAAGAGAGACAGTGAGACAGAGTGTAGTTCATGAATAAGAATGCACTGTGAGAGCTCTGCAGGTGTCTCACAATAGAGACAGTGAGGTAGAGTGTAGTTCAGGAATAAGGATGCACTTTGACAGCTCCGCAGGTGTCTCACAATAGAGACAATGAGGCAGAGTGTAGTTCAGGAATAAGAATGCACTGTGAGATATCCGCAGGCGTCTCACAAGAGAGACGGTGATGCAGAGTGTAGTTCAGGAATAAGGATGCCCTGTGAGAGCTCCGCAGGCGTCTCACAAGAGAGACGGTGAGGCTGAGTGTAATTCAGGAATAATAATGCACTGTGAGAGCTCCGCAGGTGTCTCACAAAAGAGACAGTGAGGCAGAGTGTAGTTCAGGAATAGGGATGCAACGTGAGAGCTCCACCGGTGTCTCATAAGAGAGACAGTGAGGCAGAGTGTAGTACAGGAATAAAGATGCGCCGTGAGAGCTTCGCAGGTGTCTCACAAGGGAGACAGTGAGGCAGAGTGTAGTTCAGGAATAAGGATGCACCGTGAGAGCTCTGCAGGTGTCAAACAATAGAGACAGTGAGGCAGAGTGTAGTTCAGGAATAAGGATGCACCGTGAGAGCTCCGCAGTTGTCTCACAAGAGAGACAGTGAGGCAGAGTGTAGTTCAGGAATAAGGATGCACCGTGAGAGCTCCGCAGGTGTTTCACAAGAGAGACAGTGAGGCAGAGTGTAGTTCAGGAATAAGGATGCACCGTGAGAGCTCCGCAGGTGTCTCACAATAGAGACAGTGAGGCAGAGTGTAGTTCAGTAATAAGAATGCACTGTGAGATATCCTCAGGCGTCTCACAAGAGAGAAAGTGAGGCAGAGTGTACTTCAGGAATAAAGTGCACCGTGAGAGCTCCGCCGGTGTCTCACAAGAGAGACAGTGAGGCAGACTGTCGTTCAAGAATAAGGATGCACTGTGAGAGCTCCGCAGGTGTCTCACAAGAGAGACAGTGAGGCAGAGTGTAGATCAGGAATAAGGATGCACTTGGGAGTTCTGCAGATGTCTCACAATAGAGACAGTGAGGCAGACTGTAGATCAGGAATAAGGATGCATCTTGGGAGCTCTGCAGATGTCTCACAATAGAGACAGTGAGGCAGAGTGTAGTTCAGGAATAAGGATGCACCGTGAGAGCTCCGCCGGTGTCTCACAAGAGAGACAGTGAGACAGAGTGTAGTTCAGGAACAAGGATGCACCGTGAGAGCTCCGCAGGTGTCTCACAAAAGAGACAGTGAGGCAGAGTGCAGTTCAGGAATAAGGATGCACCGTGAGAGCTCCTCAGGTGACTCACAAGAGAGTAGAGTGCAGTTCAGGAATAAGGATGCACCGTGAGAGCTCCGCAGGTGACTCACAATAGAGACGGTGAGGCAGAGTGTAGTTCAGGAATAAGGATGCACCGTGAGAGCTCTGCAGGTGTCTCACAATAGAGACAGTGAGGCAGAGTGTAGTTCAGGAATAAGGATGCACCGTGAGAGCTCTGCAGGTGTCTCATAAGAGACACAGTGAGTCAGAGTGTAGATCAGGAATAAGGATGAATCTTGGGTGCTCTGCAGATGTCTCACAATAGAGACAGTGAGGCAGAGTGTAGTTCAGGAATAAGGATGCACCGTGAGAGCTCCGCAGGTGTCTCACAATAGAGACTGTGAGAAAGAGTGTAGTTCAGGAATAAGGATGCACCGTGAGAGCTCCCCAGGTGTCTCACAACAGAGACAGTGAGGCATAGTGTAGTTCAGGAATAAGGATGCACCGTGAGAGCTCCGCAGGTGTCTCACAATAGAGACAGTGAAGCAGAGTGTAGTTCAGGAATAAGGATGCACCGTGAGAGCTCCGCAGGTGTCTCACAAGAGAGACAGTGAGGCAGAGTGTAGTTCAGGAATAAGGATGCACTGTGAGAGCTCCGCAGGTGTCTCACAAGAGAGAGAGTGAGGCAGAGTGTATCAGCAATAAGGTGCAACGTGAGAGCTCTGCAGGTGTCTCACAATAGAGACAGTGAGGCAGAGTGTAGTTCAGGAATAAGGATGCACTGTGAGAGCTCCGCAGGTGTCTCAAAAGAGAGACAGTGAGACAGAGTGTAGATCTGGAATAAGGATGCACCGTGAGAGCTCCGCAGGTGTCTCACAAGAGAGACAGTGAAACAGAGTGTAGATAAGGAATAAGGATGCATCTTGGGAGCTCCGCAGATGTCTCACAATAGAGAAAGTGAGACAGAGTGTAGATCAGGAATAAGGATGCATCTTGGGAGCTCTGCAGATGTCTCACAATAGAGACAGTGAGGTAGAGTGTAGTTCAGGAATAATATTGCACCGTGAGAGCTCTGCAGGTGTCTCACAATAGAGACAGTGAGGCAGAGTGTAGTTCAGGAATAAGGATGCACCGTGAGAGCTCCGCCGGTGTCTCACAAGAGAGACAGTGAGGCAGAGTGTAGTTCAGGAATAAGGATGCACCGTGAGAGCTCCACAGGTGTCTTACAAGAAAGACAGTCAGGCAGAGTGTAGTTCAGGAATGAGGATGCACATTGAGAGCTCCGCAGGTGTCTCACAATACAGAAAGTGAGACAGAGTGTAGATCAGGAATAAGGATGCATCTTGGGAGCTCTGCAGATGTCTCACAATAGAGACAGTGAGGTAGAGTGTAGTTCAGGAATAATATTGCACCGTGAGAGCTCTGCAGGTGTCTCACAATAGAGACAGTGAGGCAGAGTGTAGTTCAGGAATAAGGATGCACCGTGAGAGCTCCACAGGTGTCTTACAAGAAAGACAGTCAGGCAGAGTGTAGTTCAGGAATGAGGATGCACATTGAGAGCTCCGCAGGTGTCTCACAAGAGAGACAGTGAGGCAGATTGTGGTTCAGGAATAAGGATGCACCGTGAGAGCTCCGCAGGTGTCTCACAATAGAGACAGTCAGGCAGAGTGTAGTTCAGGAATAAGGATGCACCGTGAGAGCTCCGCCGGTGTCTCACAATAGAGACAGTGAGGCTGAGTGTAGTTCAGGAATAAGGATGCACCGTGAGAGCTCCGCAGGTGTCTCACAAGAGAGACAGTGAGGCTGAGTGTAGATCAGGAATAAGGATGCACCGTGAGAGCTCCGCCGGGGTCTCACAATAGAGACAGTGAGGCAGAGTGTAGTTCAGGAATAAGAATGCACCGTGAGAGCTCCGCCGGTGTCTCACAATTTAGACAGTGAGGCAGAGTGTAGTTCAGGAATAAGGATGCACCGTGAGAGCTCCGCAGGTGTCTCACAATAGAGACAGTGAGGCATAGTGTAGTTCAGGAATAAGAATGCACCGTGAGAGCCCCTCAGGTGTCTCACAATAGAGACAGTGAAGCAGAGTGTAGTTCAGGAATAAGGATGCACCGTGAGAGCTCCGCAGGTGTCTCACAATAGAGACAGTGAAGCAGAGTGTAGTTCAGGAAAAGGTTGCATCTTGGCAGCTCTGCAGATGTCTCACAATAGAGACAGTGAGGCAGAGTGTAGTTCAGGAATAAGGATGCACTGTGAGAGCTCCGCAGGTGTCTCACAAGAGAGAGAGTGAGGCAGAGTGTATCAGCAATCAGGTGCAACGTGAGAGCTCTGCAGGTGTCTCACAATAGAGACAGTGAGGCAGAGTGCAGTTCAGGAATAAGGATGCACCGTGAGAGCTCCGCAGGTGTCTCACAAGAGAGACAGTGAGACAGAGTGTAGATCTGGAATAAGGATGCACAGTGAGAGCTCCGCAGGTGTCTCACAAGAGAGACAGTGAGACAGAGTGTAGATCAGGAATAAGGATGCATCTTGGGAGCTCTGCAGAAGGCTCACAATAGAGACAGTGAGACAGAGTGTAGATCAGGAATAAGGATGCATCTTGGGAGCTCTGCAGATGTCTCACAATAGAGACAGTGAGGTAGAGTGTAGTTCAGGAATAAGATTGCACCCTGAGAGCTCCGCAGGTGTCTCACAAGAGAGACTATGGGGCAGAGTGTAGTTCAGGTATATGGATGCACCGTGAGAGCTCCGCAGGTGTCTCACAAGAGAGACAGTGAGGCAGAGTGTAGTTGAGGAATAAGATTGCACCGTGAGAGCTCCACAGGTGTCTCAGAAGAGAGACAGTGAGGCAGAGTGTAGTTCAGGAAGAAGGATGCACTGTGAGAGCTCCGCAGGTGTCTCACAAGAGAGAGAGTGAGGCAGAGTGTAGTTCAGGAATAAGGTGCAACGTGAGTGCTCTGCAGGTGTCTCACAATAGAGAAAGTGAGGCAGAGTGTAGTTCAGGAATAAGGATGCACTGTGAGAGCTCCGCAGGTGTCTCACACGAGAGACAGTGAGACAGAGTGTAGATCAGGAATAAGAATGCATCTTGGGAGCTCTGCAGATGTCTCACAATAGAGACTGTGAGGCAGAGTGTACTTCAGGAATAAGGATGCACCGTGAGAGCTCCGCAGGTGTCTCACAATAGAGACTGTGAGGCAGAGTGTAGTTCAGGAATAAGGATGCACATTGAGAGCTCTGCAGGTGTCTCACAAGAGAGACAGTGAGGTAGAGTGTAGTTCAGGAATAAGGATGCCCTGTGAGAGCTCCGCAGGTGTCTCACAATAGAGACAGTGAGGCAGAGTGTAGATCAGGAATAAAGATGCAACGTGAGAGCTCCACCGGTGTCTCACAAGAGAGACAGTGAGGCAGAGTGTAGTACAGGAATAAGGATGCACCGTGAGAGCTCCGCAGGTGTTTCACAATAGAGACAGTGAGGCAGAGTGTAGTTCAGGAATAAGGTGCACCGTGAGAGCTCCGCCGGTGTCTCACAAGAGAGACAGTGAGGCAGAGTGTAGATCAGGAATAAGGATGCACTGTGAGAGCTCCGCAGGTGTCTAACAAGAGAGACAGTGAGGCAGAGTGTAGATCAGGAATAAGGATGCACTTGGGTGCTCTGCAGATGTCTCACAATAGAGACTGTCAGGCAGAGTGTAGTTCAGGAATAAGGATGCACTGTGAGAGCTCTGCCGGCGTCTCACAAGAGAGACAGTGAGGCAGAGTGTTGTTCAAGAATAAGGATACATCTTGGGAGTTCTGCAGATGTCTCACACGAGAGACAGTGAGACAGAGTGTAGATCAGGAATAAGAATGCATCTTGGGAGCTCTGCAGATGTCTCACAATAGAGACTGTGAGGCAAAGTGTACTTCAGGAATAAGGATGGACCGTGAGAGCTCCGCAGGTGTCTCACAATAGAGACTGTGAGGCAGAGTGTAGTTCAGGAATAAGGATGCACTGTGAGAGCTTTGCCGGTGTCTCACTAGAGAGGCAGTGAGGCAGAGTGCAGTTCAGGAATAAGGATGCACCGTGAGAGCTCCGCCGGTGTCTCACAAGAGAGACAGTGAGGCAGAGTGTAGATCAGGAATAAGATGCACAATGAGAGCTCCGCCGGTGTCTCACAAGAGAGACAGTCAGGCAGAGTGTAGTTCAGGAATAAGGATGCACTGTGAGAGCTTTGCCGGTGTCTCACTAGAGAGACAGTGAGGCAGAGTGCAGTTCAGGAATAAGGATGCACCGTGAGAGCTCCGCAGGTGACTCACAACAGAGACGGTGAGGCAGAGTGTAGTTCAGGAATAAGGATGCACCGTGAGAGCTCTGCAGTTGTCTCACAATAGAGACAGTGAGGCAGAGTGTAGTTCAGGAATAAGGATGCACCGTGAGAGCTCTGCAGGTGTCTCATAAGAGACACAGTGAGTCAGAGTGTAGATCAGGAATAAGGATGAATCTTGGGTGCTCTGCAGATGTCTCACAATAGAGACAGTGAGGCAGAGTGTAGTTCAGGAATAAGGATGCACCGTGAGAGCTCCGCAGGTGTCTCACAATAGAGACTGTGAGGCAGAGTGTAGTTCAGGAATAAGGATGCACCGTGAGCGCTCCCCAGGTGTCTCACAACAGAGACAGTGAGGCATAGTGTAGTTCAGGAATAAGGATGCACCGTGAGAGCTCCGCAGGTGTCTCACAATAGAGACAGTGAAGCAGAGTGTAGTTCAGGAATAAGGATGCACCGTGAGAGCTCGGCAGGTGTCTCACAAGAGAGACAGTGAGGCAGAGTGTAGTTCAGGAATAAGGATGCACTGTGAGAGCTCCGCAGGTGTCTCACAAGAGAGAGAGTGAGGCAGAGTGTATCAGCAATAAGGATGCACCGTGAGAGCTCCGCAGGTGTCTCACAAGAGAGACAGTGAGACAGAGTGTAGATCTGGAATAAGGATGCACCGTGAGAGCTCCGCAGGTGTCTCACAAGAGAGACAGTGAGACAGAGTGTAGATCAGGAATAAGGATGCATCTTGGGAGCTCTGCAGATGTCTCACAATAGAGAAAGTGAGACAGAGTGTAGATCAGGAATAAGGATGCATCTTGAGAGCTCTGCAGATGTCTCACAATAGAGACAGTGAGGTAGAGTGTAGTTCAGGAATAAGATTGCACCGTGAGAGCTCTGCAGGTGTCTCACAATAGAGACAGTGAGGCAGAGTGTAGTTCAGGAATAAGATGCATCTTGGGAGCTCTGCAGATGTCTCACAAGAGAGACGGTGAGGCAGATTGTGGTTCAGGAATAAGGATGCACCGTGAGAGCTCCGCAGGTGTCTCACAATAGAGACAGTCAGGCAGAGTGTAGTTCAGGAATAAGGATGCACCGTGAGAGTTCCGCCGGTGTCTCACAATAGAGACAGTGAGGCTGAGTGTAGTTCAGGAATAAGGATGCACCGTGAGAGCTCCACAGGTGTCTCATAAGAGAGACAGTGAGGCTGAGTGTAGATCAGGAATAAGGATGCACCGTGAGAGCTCCGCCAGGGTCTCACAATAGAGACAGTGTGGCAGAGTGTAGTTCAGGAATAAGAATGCGCCGTGAGAGCTCCGCCGGTGTCTCACAATTTAGACAGTGAGGCAGAGTGTAGTTCAGGAATAAGGATGCGCCGTGAGAGCTCCGCCGGTGTCTCACAAGAGAGACAGTGAGGCAGAGTGTCGTTCATGAATAAGAATGCGCCGTGAGAGCTCCGCCGGTGTCTCACAAGAGAGACAGTGAGGCAGAGTGTAGATCAAGAATAAGGATGCACCGTGAGTGCTCCGCAGGTGTCTCACAAGAGAGACAGTGAGGCAGAGTGTAGATCAGGAATAAGGATGCACCGTGAGAGCTCCGCCGGTGTCTCACAATAGAGACAGTGAGTCTGAGTGTAGTTCAGGAATAAGGATGCACCGTGAGAGCTCCGCAGGTGTCTCACAAGAGAGACAGTGAGGCTGAGTGTAGATCAGGAATAAGGATGCACCGTGAGAGCTCCGCCGGTGTCTCACAATAGAGACAGTGAGGCAGAGTGTAGTTCAGGAATAATGATGCACCGTGAGATCTCCGCCGGTGTCTCACAAGAGAGACAGTGAGGCAGTGTGTAGTTCAGGAATAAGGATGCACCGTGAGACCTCCGCCGGTGTCTCACAATAGAGACAGTGAGGCAGTGTGTAGTTCAGGAATAAGGATGCACCTTGAGAGCTCCACAGGTGTCTCACAATAGAGACAGTGAGGTTGAGTGTAGTTCAGGAATAAGGATGCACTGTGAGAGCTCCGCAGGTGACTCACAAGAGAGACAGTGAGGCAGAGTGTAGTTCAGGAATAAGGATGCATCTTGGAAGCTCTGCCGATGTCTCACAATGGAGACTGTCAGGCAGAGTGTAGTTCAGGAATAAGAATGCACCGTGAGAGCTCCGCAGGTGTCTCACAAGAGAGACAGTGAGGCAGAGTGTAGATCAGGAATAAGGATGAATCTTGGGTGCTCTGCAGATGTCTCACAATAGAGACAGTGAGGCAGAGTGTAGTTCAGGAATAAGGATGCACCGTGAGAGCTCCGCAGGTGTCTCACAATAGAGACTGTGAGGCAGAGTGTAGTTCAGGAATAAGGATGCACCGTGAGAGCTCCCCAGGTGTCTCACAACAGAGACAGTGAGGCATAGTGTAGTTCAGGAATAAGGATGCACCGTGAGAGCTCCGCAGGTGTCTCACAATAGAGACAGTGAAGCAGAGTGTAGTTCAGGAATAAGGATGCACCGTGAGAGCTCCGCAGGTGTCTCACAAGAGAGACAGTGAGGCAGAGTGTAGTTCAGGAATAAGGATGCACTGTGAGAGCTCCGCAGGTGTCTCACAAGAGAGAGAGTGAGGCAGAGTGTATCAGCAATAAGGATGCACCGTGAGAGCTCCGCAGGTGTCTCACAAGAGAGACAGTGAGACAGAGTGTAGATCTGGAATAAGGATGCACCGTGAGAGCTCCGCAGGTGTCTCACAAGAGAGACAGTGAGACAGAGTGTAGATCAGGAATAAGGATGCATCTTGGGAGCTCTGCAGATGTCTCACAATAGAGAAAGTGAGACAGAGTGTAGATCAGGAATAAGGATGCATCTTGAGAGCTCTGCAGATGTCTCACAATAGAGACAGTGAGGTAGAGTGTAGTTCAGGAATAAGATTGCACCGTGAGAGCTCTGCAGGTGTCTCACAATAGAGACAGTGAGGCAGAGTGTAGTTCAGGAATAAGGATGCACCGTGAGAGCTCCACAGGTGTCTTACAAGAAAGACAGTCAGGCAGAGTGTAGTTCAGGAATGAGGATGCACATTGAGAGCTCCGCAGGGGTCTCACAATAGAGACAGTGAGGCAGAGTGTAGTTCAGGAATAAGATGCATCTTGGGATCTCTGCAGATGTCTCACAAGAGAGACAGTGAGGCAGATTGTGGTTCAGGAATAAGGATGCACTGTGAGAGCTCCGCAGGTGTCTCACAATAGAGACAGTCAGGCAGAGTGTAGTTCAGGAATAAGGATGCACCGTGAGAGCTCCGCCGGTGTCTCACAATAGAGACAGTGAGGCTGAGTGTAGTTCAGGAATAAGGATGCACCGTGAGAGCTCCGCAGGTGTCTCACAAGAGAGACAGTGAGGCTGAGTGTAGATCAGGAATAAGGATGCACCGTGAGAGCTCCGCCGGGGTCTCACAATAGAGACAGTGAGGCAGAGTGTAGTTCAGGAATAAGAATGCACCGTGAGAGCTCCGCCGGTGTCTCACAATTTAGACAGTGAGGCAGAGTGTAGTTCAGGAATAAGGATACACCGTGAGAGCTCCGCCGGTGTCTCACAAGAGAGACAGTGAGGCAGAGTGTCGTTCATGAATAAGAATGCGCCGTGAGAGCTCCGCCGTTGTCTCACAAGAGAGACAGTGAGGCAGAGTGTAGATCAGGAATAAGGATGCACCGTGAGAGCTCCGCAGGTGTCTCACAAGAGAGACAGTGAGGCAGAGTGTAGATCAGGAATAAGGATGCACCGTGAGAGCTCCGCCGGTGTCTCACAATAGAGACAGTGAGGCTGAGTGTAGTTCAGGAATAAGGATGCACCGTGGGAGCTCCGCAGGTGTCTCACAAGAGAGACAGTGAGGCTGAGTGTAGATCAGGAATAAGGATGCACCGAGAGAGCTCCGCCGGTGTCTCACAATAGAGACAGTGAGGCAGAGTGTAGTTCAGGAATAATGATGCACCGTGAGATCTCCGCCGGTGTCTCACAAGAGAGACAGTGAGGCAGTGTGTAGTTCAGGAATAAGGATGCACCGTGAGAGCTCCGCCGGTGTCTCACAATAGAGACAGTGAGGCAGTGTGTAGTTCAGGAATAAGGATGCACCTTGAGAGCTCCACAGGTGTCTCACAATAGAGACAGTGAGGTTGAGTGTAGTTCAGGAATAAGGATGCACTGTGAGAGCTCCGCAGGTGACTCACAAGAGAGACAGTGAGGCAGAGTGTAGTTCAGGAATAAGGATGCATCTTGGAAGCTCTGCCGATGTCTCACAATGGAGACTGTCAGGCAGAGTGTAGTTCAGGAATAAGAATGCACCATGAGAGCTCCGCCGGTGTCTCACAAGAGAGACAGTGAGGCAGAGTGTAGATCAGGAATAAGGATGCACCGTGAGAGCTCTGCAGGTGTCTCACAAGAGAGACAGTGAGGCAGAGTGTAGTTCAGGAATAAGGATGCACCGTGAGAGCTCCACAGGTGTCTCACAAGAGAGACAGTGAGGCTGAGTGTAGATCAGGAACAAGGATGCACCGTCAGAGCTCCGCCGGTGTGTCACAAGAGAGATAGTGAGGCAGAGTGTAGTTCAGGAATAAGAATGCACCGTTAGAGCTCCGCCGGTGTCTCACAAGAGAGACAGTGAGGCAGAGTGTAGATCAGGAATAAGGATGCACCGTGAGTGCTCTGCAGGTGTCTCACAATAGAGACAGTGAGACAGAGTGTAGATCAGGAATAAGGATGCACCGTGAGAGCTCCGCAGGTGTCTCACAATAGAGACAGTGAGGCAGAGTGTAGTTCAGGAATAAGGATGCACCGTGAGAGCTCCGCAGGTGTCTCACAATAGAGACAGTGAAGCAGAGTGTAGTTCAGGAATAAGGATGCACCGTGAGAGCTCCGCAGGTGTCTCACAAGAGAGAGAGTGAGGCAGAGTGTATCAGCAATATGGTGCAACGTGAGAGCTCTGCAGGTGTCTCACAATAGAGACAGTGGGGCAGAGTGTAGTTCAGGAATAAGGATGCACTGTGAGAGCTCCGCAGGTGTCTCACAAGAGAGACAGTGAGACAGAGTGTAGATCTGGAATAAGGATGCACCGTGAGAGCTCCGCAGGTGTCTCACAAGAGAGACAGTGAGACAGAGTGTAGATCAGGAATAAGGATGCATCTTGGGAGCTCCGCAGATGTCTCACAATAGAGAAAGTGAGACAGAGTGTAGATCAGGAATAAGGATGCATCTTGGGAGCTCTGCAGATGTCTCACAATAGAGACAGTGAGGTAGAGTGTAGTTCAGGAATAAGATTGCACCGTGAGAGCTCTGCAGGTGTCTCACAATAGAGACAGTGAGGCAGAGTGTAGTTCAGGAATAAGGATGCACCGTGAGAGCTCCGCCGGTGTCTCACAAGAGAGACAGTGAGGCAGAGTGTAGTTCAGGAATAAGGATGCACCGTGAGAGCTCCACAGGTGTCTTACAAGAAAGACAGTCAGGCAGAGTGTAGTTCAGGAATGAGGATGCACATTAAGAGCTCCGCAGGTGTCTCACAATAGAGACAGTGAGGCAGAGTGTAGTTCAGGAATAAGATGCATCTTGGGAGCTCTGCAGATGTCTCACAAGAGAGACAGTGAGGCAGATTGTGGTTCAGGAATAAGGATGCACCGTGAAAGCTCCGCAGGTGTCTCACAATAGAGACAAGTAGACAGAGTGTAGTTCAGGAATAAGGATGCACCGTGAGAGCTCCACCGGTGTCTCACAATAGAGACAGTGAGGCTGAGTGTAGTTCAGGAATAAGGATGCACCGTGAGAGCTCCGCAGGTGTCTCACTAGAGAGACAGTGAGGCTGAGTGTAGATCAGGAATAAGGATGCACCGTGAGAGCTCCGCCGGGGTCTCACAATAGAGACAGTGAGGCAGAGTGTAGTTCAGGAATAAGAATGCACCGTGAGAGCTCCGCCGGTGTCCCATAATTTAGACAGTGAGGCAGAGTGTAGTTCAGGAATAAGGATGCACCGTGAGAGCTCCGCAGGTGTCTCACAATAGAGACAGTGAGGCATAGTGTAGTTCAGGAATAAGGATGCACCGTGAGAGCCCCGCAGGTGTCTCACAATAGAGACAGTGAAGCAGAGTGTAGTTCAGGAATAAGGATGCACCGTGAGAGCTCCGCAGGTGTCTCACAATAGAGACCGTGAAGCAGAGTGTAGTTCAGGAATAAGGATGCATCTTGGCAGCTCTGCAGATGTCTCACAATAGAGACAGTGAGGCAGAGTGTAGTTCAGGAATAAGGATGCACTGTGAGAGCTCCGCAGGTGTCTCACAAGAGAGAGAGTGAGGCAGAGTGTATCAGCAATAAGGTGCAACGTGAGAGCTCTGCAGGTGTCTCACAATAGAGACAGTGAGGCAGAGTGTAGTTCAGGAATAAGGATGCACCGTGAGAGCTCCGCAGGTGTCTCACAAGAGAGACAGTGAGACAGAGTGTAGATCTGGAATAAGGATGCACCGTGAGAGCTCCGCAGGTGTCTCACAAGAGAGACAGTGAGACAGAGTGTAGATCAGGAATAAGGATGCATCTTGCAAGCTCTGCAGAAGGCTCACAATAGAGACAGTGAGACAGAGTGTAGATCAGGAATAAGGATGCATCTTGGGAGCTCTGCAGATGTCTCACAATAGAGACAGTGAGGTAGAGTGTAGTTCAGGAATAAGATTGCACCGTGAGAGCTCCGCAGGTGTCTCACAAGAGAGACTATGGGGCAGAGTGTAGTTCAGGTATATGGATGCACCGTGAGAGCTCCGCAGGTGTCTCACAAGAGAGACAGTGAGGCAGAGTGTAGTTGAGGAATAAGATTGCACCGTGAGAGCTCCACAGGTGTCTCACAAGAGAGACAGTGAGGCAGAGTGTAGTTCAGGAAGAAGGATGCACTGTGAGAGCTCCGCAGGTGTCTCACAAGAGAGAGAGTGAGGCAGAGTGTAGTTCAGGAATAAGGTGCAACGTGAGTGCTCTGCAGGTGTCTCACAATAGAGACAGTGAGGCATAGTGTAGTTCAGGAATAAGGATGCAACGTGAGAGCCCCGCAGGTGTCTCACAATAGAGACAGTGAAGCAGAGTGTAGTTCAGGAATAAGGATGCACCGTGAGAGCTCTGCAGGTGTCTCACAACAGAGACAGTGAGGCATAGTGTAGTTCAGGAATAAGGATGCACCGTGAGAGCTCCGCAGGTGTCTAACAATAGAGACAGTGAAGCAGAGTGTAGTTCAGGAATAAGGATGCACCGTGAGAGCTCCGCAGGTGTCTCACAAGAGAGACAGTGAGACAGAGTGTAGATCTGGAATAAGGATGCACCGTGAGAGCTCCGCAGGTGTCTCACAAGAGAGACAGTGAGACAGAGTGTAGATCAGGAATAGGGATGCACCTTGGGAGCTCCGCAGATGTCTCACAATAGAGAAAGTGAGACAGAGTGTAGATCAGGAATAAGGATGCATCTTGGGAGCTCTGCAGATTTCTCACAATAGAGACAGTGAGGTAGAGTGTAGTTCAGGAATAAGATTGCACCGTGAGAGCTCTGCAGGTGTCTCACAATAGAGACAGTGAGGCAGAGTGTAGTTCAGGAATAAGGATGCACCGTGAGAGCTCCGCCAGTGTCTCACAAGAGAGACAGTGAGGCAGAGTGTAGTTCAGGAATAAGGATGCACCGTGAGAGCTCCACAGGTGTCTTACAAGAAAGACAGTCAGGCAGAGTGTAGTTCAGGAATGAGGATGCACATTGAGAGCTCCGCAGGTGTCTCACAATAGAGACAGTGAGGCAGAGTGTAGTTCAGGAATAAGATGCATCTTGGGAGCTCTGCAGATGTCTCACAAGAGAGACAGTGAGGCAGATTGTGGTTCAGGAATAAGGATGCACCGTGAGAGCTCCGCAGGTGTCTCACAATAGAGACAGTCAGACAGAGTGTAGTTCAGGAATAAGGATGCACCGTGAGAGCTCTGCCGATGTCTCACAATGGAGACTGTCAGGCAGAGTGTAGTTCAGGAATAAGAATGCACCATGAGAGCTCCGCCGGTGTCTCACAAGAGAGACAGTGAGGCAGAGTGTAGATCAGGAATAAGGATGCACCGTGAGAGCTCTGCAGGTGTCTCACAAGAGAGACAGTGAGGCAGAGTGTAGTTCAGGAATAAGGATGCACCGTGAGAGCTCCACAGGTGTCTCACAAGAGAGACAGTGAGGCTGAGTGTAGATCAGGAACAAGGATGCACCGTCAGAGCTCCGCCGGTGTGTCACAAGAGAGATAGTGAGGCAGAGTGTAGTTCAGGAATAAGAATGCACCGTTAGAGCTCCGCCGGTGTCTCACAAGAGAGACAGTGAGGCAGAGTGTAGATCAGGAATAAGGATGCACCGTGAGTGCTCTGCAGGTGTCTCACAATAGAGACAGTGAGACAGAGTGTAGATCAGGAATAAGGATGCACCGTGAGAGCTCCGCAGGTGTCTCACAATAGAGACAGTGAGGCAGAGTGTAGTTCAGGAATAAGGATGCACCGTGAGAGCTCCGCAGGTGTCTCACAATAGAGACAGTGAAGCAGAGTGTAGTTCAGGAATAAGGATGCACCGTGAGAGCTCCGCAGGTGTCTCACAAGAGAGAGAGTGAGGCAGAGTGTATCAGCAATAAGGTGCAACGTGAGAGCTCTGCAGGTGTCTCACAATAGAGACAGTGGGGCAGAGTGTAGTTCAGGAATAAGGATGCACTGTGAGAGCTCCGCAGGTGTCTCACAAGAGAGACAGTGAGACAGAGTGTAGATCTGGAATAAGGATGCACCGTGAGAGCTCCGCAGGTGTCTCACAAGAGAGACAGTGAGACAGAGTGTAGATCAGGAATAAGGATGCATCTTGGGAGCTCCGCAGATGTCTCACAATAGAGAAAGTGAGACAGAGTGTAGATCAGGAATAAGGATGCATCTTGGGAGCTCTGCAGATGTCTCACAATAGAGACAGTGAGGTAGAGTGTAGTTCAGGAATAAGATTGCACCGTGAGAGCTCTGCAGGTGTCTCACAATAGAGACAGTGAGGCAGAGTGTAGTTCAGGAATAAGGATGCACCGTGAGAGCTCCGCCGGTGTCTCACAAGAGAGACAGTGAGGCAGGGTGTAGTTCAGGAATAAGGATGCACCGTGAGAGCTCCACAGGTGTCTTACAAGAAAGACAGTCAGGCAGAGTGTAGTTCAGGAATGAGGATGCACATTGAGAGCTCCGCAGGTGTCTCACAATAGAGACAGTGAGGCAGAGTGTAGTTCAGGAATAAGATGCATCTTGGGAGCTCTGCAGATGTCTCACAAGAGAGACAGTGAGGCAGATTGTGGTTCAGGAATAAGGATGCACCGTGAAAGCTCCGCAGGTGTCTCACAATAGAGACAAGTAGACAGAGTGTAGTTCAGGAATAAGGATGCACCGTGAGAGCTCCGCCGGTGTCTCACAATAGAGACAGTGAGGCTGAGTGTAGTTCAGGAATAAGGATGCACCGTGAGAGCTCCGCAGGTGTCTCACTAGAGAGACAGTGAGGCTGAGTGTAGATCAGGAATAAGGATGCACCGTGAGAGCTCCGCCGGGGTCTCACAATAGAGACAGTGAGGCAGAGTGTAGTTCAGGAATAAGAATGCACCGTGAGAGCTCCGCCGGTGTCCCACAATTTAGACAGTGAGGCAGAGTGTAGTTCAGGAATAAGGATGCACCGTGAGAGCTCCGCAGGTGTCTCACAATAGAGACAGTGAGGCATAGTGTAGTTCAGGAATAAGGATGCACCGTGAGAGCCCCGCAGGTGTCTCACAATAGAGACAGTGAAGCAGAGTGTAGTTCAGGAATAAGGATGCACCGTGAGAGCTCCGCAGGTGTCTCACAATAGAGACAGTGAAGCAGAGTGTAGTTCAGGAATAAGGATGCATCTTGGCAGCTCTGCAGATGTCTCACAATAGAGACAGTGAGGCAGAGTGTAGTTCAGGAATAAGGATGCACTGTGAGAGCTCCGCAGGTGTCTCACAAGAGAGAGAGTGAGGCAGAGTGTATCAGCAATAAGGTGCAACGTGAGAGCTCTGCAGGTGTCTCACAATAGAGACAGTGAGGCAGAGTGTAGTTCAGGAATAAGGATGCACCGTGAGAGCTCCGCAGGTGTCTCACAAGAGAGACAGTGAGACAGAGTGTAGATCTGGAATAAGGATGCACCGTGAGAGCTCCGCAGGTGTCTCACAAGAGAGACAGTGAGACAGAGTGTAGATCAGGAATAAGGATGCATCTTGCAAGCTCTGCAGAAGGCTCACAATAGAGACAGTGAGACAGAGTGTAGATCAGGAATAAGGATGCATCTTGGGAGCTCTGCAGATGTCTCACAATAGAGACAGTGAGGTAGAGTGTAGTTCAGGAATAAGATTGCACCGTGAGAGCTCCGCAGGTGTCTCACAAGAGAGACTATGGGGCAGAGTGTAGTTCAGGTATATGGATGCACCGTGAGAGCTCCGCAGGTGTCTCACAAGAGAGACAGTGAGGCAGAGTGTAGTTCAGGAATAAGGATGCACCGTGAGAGCTCCGCAGGTGTCTCACAATAGAGACAGTGAGGCTGAGTGTAGTTCAGGAATAAGGATGCACCGTGAGAGCTCCGCAGGTGTCTCACAAGAGAGACAGTGAGGCTGAGTGTAGATCAGGAATAAGGATGCACCGTGAGAGCTCTGCCGGGGTCTCACAATAGAGACAGTGAGGCAGAGTGTAGTTCAGGAATAAGAATGCACTGTGAGAGCTCCGCCGGTGTCTCACAATTTAGACAGTGAGGCAGAGTGTAGTTCAGGAATAAGGATGCACCGTGAGAGCTCCGCAGGTGTCTCACAATAGAGACAGTGAAGCAGAGTGTAGTTCAGGAATAAGGATGCATCTTGGCAGCTCTGCAGATGTCTCACAATAGAGACAGTGAGGCAGAGTGTAGTTCAGGAATAAGGATGCACTGTGAGAGCTCCGCAGGTGTCTCACAAGAGAGAGAGTGAGGCAGAGTGTATCAGCAATAAGGTGCAACGTGAGAGCTCTGCAGGTGTCTCACAATAGAGACAGTGAGGCAGAGTGTAGTTCAGGAATAAGGATGCACCGTGAGAGCTCCGCAGGTGTCTCACAAGAGAGACAGTGAGACAGAGTGTAGATCTGGAATAAGGATGCACCGTGAGAGCTCCGCAGGTGTCTCACAAGAGAGACAGTGAGACAGAGTGTAGATCAGGAATAAGGATGCACTGTGAGTGCTCCGCAGGTGTCTCACAATAGAGACAGTGAGACAGAGTGTAGATCAGGAATAAGGATGCACCGTGAGAGCTCCGCAGGTGTCTCACAATAGAGACAGTGAGGCAGAGTGTAGTTCAGGAATAAGGATGCACCGTGAGAGCTCCGCAGGTGTCTCACAATAGAGACAGTGAAGCAGAGTGTAGTTCAGGAATAAGGATGCACCGTGAGAGCTCCGCAGGTGTCTCACAATAGAGACAGTGAAGCAGAGTGTAGTTCAGGAATAAGGATGCATCTTGGCAGCTCTGCAGATGTCTCACAATAGAGACAGTGAGGCAGAGTGTAGTTCAGGAATAAGGATGCACTGTGAGAGCTCCGCAGGTGTCTCACAAGAGAGAGAGTGAGGCAGAGTGTATCAGCAATAAGGTGCAACGTGAGAGCTCTGCAGGTGTCTCACAATAGAGACAGTGAGGCAGAGTGTAGTTCAGGAATAAGGATGCACCGTGAGAGCTCCGCAGGTGTCTCACAAGAGAGACAGTGAGACAGAGTGTAGATCTGGAATAAGGATGCACCGTGAGAGCTCCGCAGGTGTCTCACAAGAGAGACAGTGAGACAGAGTGTAGATCAGGAATAAGGATGCATCTTGCAAGCTCTGCAGAAGGCTCACAATAGAGACAGTGAGACAGAGTGTAGATCAGGAATAAGGATGCATCTTGGGAGCTCTGCAGATGTCTCACAATAGAGACAGTGAGGTAGAGTGTAGTTCAGGAATAAGATTGCACCGTGAGAGCTCCGCAGGTGTCTCACAAGAGAGACTATGGGGCAGAGTGTAGTTCAGGTATATGGATGCACCGTGAGAGCTCCGCAGGTGTCTCACAAGAGAGACAGTGAGGCAGAGTGTAGTTGAGGAATAAGATTGCACCGTGAGAGATCCACAGGTGTCTCACAAGAGAGACAGTGAGGCAGAGTGTAGTTCAGGAAGAAGGATGCACTGTGAGAGCTCCGCAGGTGTCTCACAAGAGAGAGAGTGAGGCAGAGTGTAGTTCAGGAATAAGGTGCAACGTGAGTGCTCTGCAGGTGTCTCACAATAGAGACAGTGAGGCATAGTGTAGTTCAGGAATAAGGATGCACCGTGAGAGCCCCGCAGGTGTCTCACAATAGAGACAGTGAAGCAGAGTGTAGTTCAGGAATAAGGATGCACCGTGAGAGCTCCGCAGGTGTCTCACAACAGAGACAGTGAGGCATAGTGTAGTTCAGGAATAAGGATGCACCGTGAGAGCTCCGCAGGTGTCTAACAATAGAGACAGTGAAGCAGAGTGTAGTTCAGGAATAAGGATGCACCGTGAGAGCTCCGCAGGTGTCTCACAAGAGAGACAGTGAGACAGAGTGTAGATCTGGAATAAGGATGCACCGTGAGAGCTCCGCAGGTGTCTCACAAGAGAGACAGTGAGACAGAGTGTAGATCAGGAATAGGGATGCACCTTGGGAGCTCCGCAGATGTCTCACAATAGAGAAAGTGAGACAGAGTGTAGATCAGGAATAAGGATGCATCTTGGGAGCTCTGCAGATGTCTCACAATAGAGACAGTGAGGTAGAGTGTAGTTCAGGAATAAGATTGCACCGTGAGAGCTCTGCAGCTGTCTCACAATAGAGACAGTGAGGCAGAGTGTAGTTCAGGAATAAGGATGCACCGTGAGAGCTCCGCCAGTGTCTCACAAGATAGACAGTCAGGCAGAGTGTAGTTCAGGAATGAGGATGCACATTGAGAGCTCCGCAGGTGTCTCACAATAGAGACAGTGAGGCAGAGTGTAGTTCAGGAATAAGATGCATCTTGGGAGCTCTGCAGATGTCTCACAAGAGAGACAGTGAGGCAGATTGTGGTTCAGGAATAAGGATGCACCGTGAGAGCTCCGCAGGTGTCTCACAATAGAGACAGTCAGACAGAGTGTAGTTCAGGAATAAAGATGCACCGTGAGAGCTCCGCCGGTGTCTCACAATAGAGACAGTGAGGCTGAGTGTAGTTCAGGAATAAGGATGCACCGTGAGAGCTCCGCAGGTGTCTCACAAGAGAGACAGTGAGGCTGAGTGTAGATCAGGAATAAGGATGCACCGTGAGAGCTCTGCCGGGGTCTCACAATAGAGACAGTGAGGCAGAGTGTAGTTCAGGAATAAGAATGCACTGTGAGAGCTCCGCCGGTGTCTCACAATTTAGACAGTGAGGCAGAGTGTAGTTCAGGAATAAGGATGCACCGTGAGAGCTCCGCAGGTGTCTCACAATAGAGACAGTGAAGCAGAGTGTAGTTCAGGAATAAGGATGCATCTTGGCAGCTCTGCAGATGTCTCACAATAGAGACAGTGAGGCAGAGTGTAGTTCAGGAATAAGGATGCACTGTGAGAGCTCCGCAGGTGTCTCACAAGAGAGAGAGTGAGGCAGAGTGTATCAGCAATAAGGTGCAACGTGAGAGCTCTGCAGGTGTCTCACAATAGAGACAGTGAGGCAGAGTGTAGTTCAGGAATAAGGATGCACCGTGAGAGCTCCGCAGGTGTCTCACAAGAGAGACAGTGAGACAGAGTGTAGATCTGGAATAAGGATGCACCGTGAGAGCTCAGCAGGTGTCTCACAAGAGAGACAGTGAGACAGAGTGTAGATCAGGAATAAGGATGCATCTTGCGAGCTCTGCAGAAGGCTCACAATAGAGACAGTGAGACAGAGTGTAGATCAGGAATAAGGATGCATCTTGGGAGCTCTGCAGATGTCTCACAATAGAGACAGTGAGGTAGAGTGTAGTTCAGGAATAAGATTGCACCGTGAGAGCTCCGCAGGTGTCTCACAAGAGAGACTATGGGGCAGAGTGTAGTTCAGGTATATGGATGCACCGTGAGAGCTCCGCAGGTGTCTCACAAGAGAGACAGTGAGGCAGAGTGTAGTTGAGGAATAAGATTGCACCGTGAGAGCTCCACAGGTGTCTCACAAGAGAGACAGTGAGGCAGAGTGTAGTTCAGGAAGAAGGATGCACTGTGAGAGCTCCGCAGGTGTCTCACAAGAGAGAGAGTGAGGCAGAGTGTAGTTCAGGAATAAGGTGCAACGTGAGTGCTCTGCAGGTGTCTCACAATAGAGACAGTGAGGCATAGTGTAGTTCAGGAATAAGGATGCACTGTGAGAGCTCCGCAGGTGTCTCACACGAGAGACAGTGAGACAGAGTGTAGATCAGGAATAAGGATGCATCTTGGGAGCTCTGCAGATGTCTCACAATAGAGACAGTGAGGTAGAGTGTAGTTCAGGAATAAGATTGCACCGTGAGAGCTCCGCAGGTGTCTCACAAGAGAGACTATGGGGCAGAGTGTAGTTCAGGTATATGGATGCACCGTGAGAGCTCCGCAGGTGTCTCACAAGAGAGACAGTGAGGCAGAGTGTAGTTGAGGAATAAGATTGCACCGTGAGAGCTCCACAGGTGTCTCACAAGAGAGACAGTGAGGCAGAGTGTAGTTCAGGAAGAAGGATGCACTGTGAGAGCTCCGCAGGTGTCTCACAAGAGAGAGAGTGAGGCAGAGTGTAGTTCAGGAATAAGGTGCAACGTGAGTGCTCTGCAGGTGTCTCACAATAGAGACAGTGAGGCATAGTGTAGTTCAGGAATAAGGATGCACCGTGAGAGCCCCGCAGGTGTCTCACAATAGAGACAGTGAAGCAGAGTGTAGTTCAGGAATAAGGATGCACCGTGAGAGCTCCGCAGGTGTCTCACAATAGAGACAGTGAAGCAGAGTGTAGTTCAGGAATAAGGATGCAACTTGGCAGCTCTGCAGATGTCTCACAATAGAGACAGTGAAGCAGAGTGTAGTTCAGGAATAAGGATGCACTGTGAGAGCTCCGCAGGTGTCTCACAAGAGAGAGAGTGAGGCAGAGTGTATCAGCAATAAGGTGCAACGTGAGAGCTCTGCAGGTGTCTTACAATAGAGACAGTGAGGCAGAGTGTAGTTCCGGAATAAGGATGCACCGTGAGAGCTCCACAGGTATCTCACAAGAGAGACAGTGAGACAGAGTGTAGATCTGGAATAAGGATGCACCGTGAGAGCTCCGCAGGTGTCTCACAAGAGAGACAGTGAGACAGAGTGTAGATCAGGAATAAGGATGCATCTTGGGAGCTCTGCAGAAGGCTCACAATAGAGACAGTGAGACAGAGTGTAGATCAGGAATAAGGATGCATCTTGGGAGCTCTGCAGATGTCTCACAATAGAGACAGTGAGGTAGAGTGTAGTTCAGGAATGAGATTGCACCGTGAGAGCTCCGCAGGTGTCTCACAAGAGAGACTATGGGGCAGAGTGTAGTTCAGGTATATGGATGCACCGTGAGAGCTCCGCAGGTGTCTCACAAGAGAGACAGTGAGGCAGGGTGTAGTTGAGGAATAAGATTGCACCGTGAGAGCTCCACAGGTGTCTCACAAGAGAGACAGTGAGGCAGAGTGTAGTTCAGGAAGAAGGATGCACTGTGAGAGCTCCGCAGGTGTCTCACAAGAGAGAGAGTGAGGCAGAGTGTAGTTCAGGAATAAGGTGCAACGTGAGTGCTCTGCAGGTGTCTCACAATAGAGACAGTGAGGCAGAGTGTAGTTCAGGAATAAGGATGCACTGTGAGAGCTCCGCAGGTGTCTCACACGAGAGACAGTGAGACAGAGTGTAGATCAGGAATAAGAATGCATCTTGGGAGCTCTGCAGATGTCTCACAATAGAGACTGTGAGGCAGAGTGTACTTCAGGAATAAGGATGCACCGTGAGAGCTCCGCAGGTGTCTCACAATAGAGACTGTGAGGCAGAGTGTAGTTCAGGAATAAGGATGCACATTGAGAGCTCCGCAGGTGTCTCACAAGAGAGACAGTGAGGTAGAGTGTAGTTCAGGAATAAGGATGCCCTGTGAGAGCTCCGCAGGTGTCTCACAATAGAGACAGTGAGGCAGAGTGTAGATCAGGAATAAAGATGCAACGTGAGAGCTCCACCGGTGTCTCACAAGAGAGACAGTGAGGCAGAGTGTAGTACAGGAATAAGGATGCACCGTGAGAGCTCCGCAGGTGTTTCACAAGAGAGACAGTGAGGCAGAGTGTAGTTCAGGAATAAGGATGCACCGTGAGAGCTCCGCAGGTGTCTCACAATAGAGACAGTGAGGCAGAGTGTAGTTCAGGAATAAGGTGCACCGTGAGAGCTCCGCCGGTGTCTCACAAGAGAGACAGTGAGGCAGAGTGTAGATCAGGAATAAGGATGCACTGTGAGAGCTCCGCAGGTGTCTAACAAGAGAGACAGTGAGGCAGAGTGTAGATCAGGAATAAGGATGCACTTGGGTGCTCTGCAGATGTCTCACAATAGAGACTGTCAGGCAGAGTGTAGTTCAGGAATAAGGATGCACTGTGAGAGCTCTGCCGGCGTCTCACAAGAGAGACAGTGAGGCAGAGTGTTGTTCAAGAATAAGGATACATCTTGGGAGTTCTGCAGATGTCTCACAATAGAGACAGTGAGGCAGACTGTAGATCAGGAATAAGGATGCATCTTGGGAGCTCTGCAGATGTCTCACAATAGAGACAGTGAGGCAGAGTGTAGTTCAGGAATAAGGATGCACTGTGAGAGCTCCGCAGGTGTCTCACAAGAGAGAGAGTGAGCTAGAGTGTAGTTCAGGAATAAGGTGCAACGTGAGTGCTCTGCAGGTGTCTCACAATAGAGACAGTGAGGCAGAGTGTAGTTCACGAATAAGGATGCACCGTGAGAGCTCCGCAGGTGTCTCACACGAGAGACAGTGAGACAGAGTGTAGATCAGGAATAAGAATGCATCTTGGGAGCTCTGCAGATGTCTCACAATAGAGACTGTGAGGCAAAGTGTACTTCAGGAATAAGGATGGACCGTGAGAGCTCCGCAGGTGTCTCACAATAGAGACTGTGAGGCAGAGTGTAGTTCAGGAAAAAGGATGCACTGTGAGAGCTTTGCCGGTGTCTCACTAGAGAGGCAGTGAGGCAGAGTGCAGTTCAGGAATAAGGATGCACCGTGAGAGCTCCGCCGGTGTCTCACAAGAGAGACAGTGAGGCAGAGTGTAGATCAGGAATAAGATGCACAATGAGAGCTCCGCCGGTGTCTCACAAGAGAGACAGTCAGGCAGAGTGTAGTTCAGGAATAAGGATGCACTGTGAGAGCTTTGCCGGTGTCTCACTAGAGAGACAGTGAGGCAGAGTGCAGTTCAGGAATAAGGATGCACCGTGAGAGCTCCGCAGGTGACTCACAACAGAGACGGTGAGGCAGAGTGTAGTTCAGGAATAAGGATGCACCGTGAGAGCTCTGCAGTTGTCTCACAATAGAGACAGTGAGGCAGAGTGTAGTTCAGGAATAAGGATGCACCGTGAGAGCTCTGCAGGTGTCTCATAAGAGACACAGTGAGTCAGAGTGTAGATCAGGAATAAGGATGAATCTTGGGTGCTCTGCAGATGTCTCACAATAGAGACAGTGAGGCAGAGTGTAGTTCAGGAATAAGGATGCACCGTGAGAGCTCCGCAGGTGTCTCACAATAGAGACTGTGAGGCAGAGTGTAGTTCAGGAATAAGGATGCACCGTGAGCGCTCCCCAGGTGTCTCACAACAGAGACAGTGAGGCATAGTGTAGTTCAGGAATAAGGATGCACCGTGAGAGCTCCGCAGGTGTCTCACAATAGAGACAGTGAAGCAGAGTGTAGTTCAGGAAGAAGGATGCACCGTGAGAGCTCGGCAGGTGTCTCACAAGAGAGACAGTGAGGCAGAGTGTAGTTCAGGAATAAGGATGCACTGTGAGAGCTCCGCAGGTGTCTCACAAGAGAGAGAGTGAGGCAGAGTGTATCAGCAATAAGGATGCACCGTGAGAGCTCCGCAGGTGTCTCACAAGAGAGACAGTGAGACAGAGTGTAGATCTGGAATAAGGATGCACCGTGAGAGCTCCGCAGGTGTCTCACAAGAGAGACAGTGAGACAGAGTGTAGATCAGGAATAAGGATGCATCTTGGGAGCTCTGCAGATGTCTCACAATAGAGAAAGTGAGACAGAGTGTAGATCAGGAATAAGGATGCATCTTGAGAGCTCTGCAGATGTCTCACAATAGAGACAGTGAGGTAGAGTGTAGTTCAGGAATAAGATTGCACCGTGAGAGCTCTGCAGGTGTCTCACAATAGAGACAGTGAGGCAGAGTGTAGTTCAGGAATAAGGATGCACCGTGAGAGCTCCACAGGTGTCTTACAAGAAAGACAGTCAGGCAGAGTGTAGTTCAGGAATGAGGATGCACATTGAGAGCTCCGCAGGGGTCTCACAATAGAGACAGTGAGGCAGAGTGTAGTTCAGGAATAAGATGCATCTTGGGAGCTCTGCAGATGTCTCACAAGAGAGACGGTGAGGCAGATTGTGGTTCAGGAATAAGGATGCACCGTGAGAGCTCCGCAGGTGTCTCACAATAGAGACAGTCAGGCAGAGTGTAGTTCAGGAATAAGGATGCACCGTGAGAGTTCCGCCGGTGTCTCACAATAGAGACAGTGAGGCTGAGTGTAGTTCAGGAATAAGGATGCACCGTGAGAGCTCCACAGGTGTCTCATAAGAGAGACAGTGAGGCTGAGTGTAGATCAGGAATAAGGATGCACCGTGAGAGCTCCGCCAGGGTCTCACAATAGAGACAGTGTGGCAGAGTGTAGTTCAGGAATAAGAATGCGCCGTGAGAGCTCCGCCGGTGTCTCACAATTTAGACAGTGAGGCAGAGTGTAGTTCAGGAATAAGGATGCGCCGTGAGAGCTCCGCCGGTGTCTCACAAGAGAGACAGTGAGGCAGAGTGTCGTTCATGAATAAGAATGCGCCGTGAGAGCTCCGCCGGTGTCTCACAAGAGAGACAGTGAGGCAGAGTGTAGATCAGGAATAAGGATGCACCGTGAGAGCTCCGCAGGTGTCTCACAAGAGAGACAGTGAGGCAGAGTGTAGATCAGGAATGAGGATGCACCGTGAGAGCTCCGCCGGTGTCTCACAATAGAGACAGTGAGTCTGAGTGTAGTTCAGGAATAAGGATGCACCGTGAGAGCTCCGCAGGTGTCTCACAAGAGAGACAGTGAGGCTGAGTGTAGATCAGGAATAAGGATGCACCGTGAGAGCTCCGCCGGTGTCTCACAATAGAGACAGTGAGGCAGAGTGTAGTTCAGGAATAATGATGCACCGTGAGATCTCCGCCGGTGTCTCACAAGAGAGACAGTGAGGCAGTGTGTAGTTCAGGAATAAGGATGCACCGTGAGACCTCCGCCGGTGTCTCACAATAGAGACAGTGAGGCAGTGTGTAGTTCAGGAATAAGGATGCACCTTGAGAGCTCCACAGGTGTCTCACAATAGAGACAGTGAGGTTGAGTGTAGTTCAGGAATAAGGATGCACTGTGAGAGCTCCGCAGGTGACTCACAAGAGAGACAGTGAGGCAGAGTGTAGTTCAGGAATAAGGATGCATCTTGGAAGCTCTGCCGATGTCTCACAATGGAGACTGTCAGGCAGAGTGTAGTTCAGGAATAAGAATGCACCGTGAGAGCTCCGCCGGTGTCTCACAAGAGAGACAGTGAGGCAGAGTGTAGATCAGGAATAAGGATGAATCTTGAGTGCTCTGCAGATGTCTCACAATAGAGACAGTGAGGCAGAGTGTAGTTCAGGAATAAGGATGCACCGTGAGAGCTCCGCAGGTGTCTCACAATAGAGACTGTGAGGCAGAGTGTAGTTCAGGAATAAGGATGCACCGTGAGAGCTCCCCAGGTGTCTCACAACAGAGACAGTGAGGCATAGTGTAGTTCAGGAATAAGGATGCACCGTGAGAGCTCCGCAGGTGTCTCACAATAGAGACAGTGAAGCAGAGTGTAGTTCAGGAATAAGGATGCACCGTGAGAGCTCCGCAGGTGTCTCAAAAGAGAGACAGTGAGGCAGAGTGTATCAGCAATAAGGTGCAACGTGAGAGCTCTGCAGGTGTCTCACAATAGAGACAGTGAGGCAGAGTGTAGTTCAGGAATAAGGATGCACTGTGAGAGCTCCGCAGGTGTCTCAAAAGAGAGACAGTGAGACAGAGTGTAGATCTGGAATAAGGATGCACCGTGAGAGCTCCGCAGGTGTCTCACAAGAGAGACAGTGAAACAGAGTGTAGATAAGGAATAAGGATGCATCTTGGGAGCTCCGCAGATGTCTCACAATAGAGAAAGTGAGACAGAGTGTAGATCAGGAATAAGGATGCATCTTGGGAGCTCTGCAGATGTCTCACAATAGAGACAGTGAGGTAGAGTGTAGTTCAGGAATAATATTGCACCGTGAGAGCTCTGCAGGTGTCTCACAATAGAGACAGTGAGGCAGAGTGTAGTTCAGGAATAAGGATGCACCGTGAGAGCTCCGCCGGTGTCTCACAAGAGAGACAGTGAGGCAGAGTGTAGTTCAGGAATAAGGATGCACCGTGAGAGCTCCACAGGTGTCTTACAAGAAAGACAGTCAGGCAGAGTGTAGTTCAGGAATGAGGATGCACATTGAGAGCTCCGCAGGTGTCTCACAATACAGAAAGTGAGACAGAGTGTAGATCAGGAATAAGGATGCATCTTGGGAGCTCTGCAGATGTCTCACAATAGAGACAGTGAGGTAGAGTGTAGTTCAGGAATAATATTGCACCGTGAGAGCTCTGCAGGTGTCTCACAATAGAGACAGTGAGGCAGAGTGTAGTTCAGGAATAAGGATGCACCGTGAGAGCTCCGCCGGTGTCTCACAAGAGAGACAGTGAGGCAGAGTGTAGTTCAGGAATAAGGATGCACCGTGAGAGCTCCACAGGTGTCTTACAAGAAAGACAGTCAGGCAGAGTGTAGTTCAGGAATGAGGATGCACAATGAGAGCTCCGCAGGTGACTCACAAGAGAGACAGTGAGGCAGAGTGTAGTTCAGGAATAAGGATGCATCTTGGAAGCTCTGCCGATGTCTCACAATGGAGACTGTCAGGCAGAGTGTAGTTCAGGAATAAGAATGCACCGTGAGAGCTCCGCCGGTGTCTCACAAGAGAGACAGTGAGGCAGAGTGTAGATCAGGAATAAGGATGAATCTTGAGTGCTCTGCAGATGTCTCACAATAGAGACAGTGAGGCAGAGTGTAGTTCAGGAATAAGGATGCACCGTGAGAGCTCCGCAGGTGTCTCACAATAGAGACTGTGAGGCAGAGTGTAGTTCAGGAATAAGGATGCACCGTGAGAGCTCCCCAGGTGTCTCACAACAGAGACAGTGAGGCATAGTGTAGTTCAGGAATAAGGATGCACCGTGAGAGCTCCGCAGGTGTCTCACAATAGAGACAGTGAAGCAGAGTGTAGTTCAGGAATAAGGATGCACCGTGAGAGCTCCGCAGGTGTCTCAAAAGAGAGACAGTGAGGCAGAGTGTATCAGCAATAAGGTGCAACGTGAGAGCTCTGCAGGTGTCTCACAATAGAGACAGTGAGGCAGAGTGTAGTTCAGGAATAAGGATGCACTGTGAGAGCTCCGCAGGTGTCTCAAAAGAGAGACAGTGAGACAGAGTGTAGATCTGGAATAAGGATGCACCGTGAGAGCTCCGCAGGTGTCTCACAAGAGAGACAGTGAAACAGAGTGTAGATAAGGAATAAGGATGCATCTTGGGAGCTCCGCAGATGTCTCACAATAGAGAAAGTGAGACAGAGTGTAGATCAGGAATAAGGATGCATCTTGGGAGCTCTGCAGATGTCTCACAATAGAGACAGTGAGGTAGAGTGTAGTTCAGGAATAATATTGCACCGTGAGAGCTCTGCAGGTGTCTCACAATAGAGACAGTGAGGCAGAGTGTAGTTCAGGAATAAGGATGCACCGTGAGAGCTCCGCCGGTGTCTCACAAGAGAGACAGTGAGGCAGAGTGTAGTTCAGGAATAAGGATGCACCGTGAGAGCTCCACAGGTGTTTTACAAGAAAGACAGTCAGGCAGAGTGTAGTTCAGGAATGAGGATGCACATTGAGAGCTCCGCAGGTGTCTCACAATACAGAAAGTGAGACAGAGTGTAGATCAGGAATAAGGATGCATCTTGGGAGCTCTGCAGATGTCTCACAATAGAGACAGTGAGGTAGAGTGTAGTTCAGGAATAATATTGCACCGTGAGAGCTCTGCAGGTGTCTCACAATAGAGACAGTGAGGCAGAGTGTAGTTCAGGAATAAGGATGCACCGTGAGAGCTCCGCCGGTGTCTCACAAGAGAGACAGTGAGGCAGAGTGTAGTTCAGGAATAAGGATGCACCGTGAGAGCTCCACAGGTGTCTTACAAGAAAGACAGTCAGGCAGAGTGTAGTTCAGGAATGAGGATGCACAATGAGAGCTCCGCAGGTGTCTCACAAGAGAGACAGTGAGGCAGATTGTGGTTCAGGAATAAGGATGCACCGTGAGAGCTCCGCAGGTGTCTCACAATAGAGACAGTCAGGCAGAGTGTAGTTCAGGAATAAGGATGCACCGTGAGAGCTCCGCCGGTGTCTCACAATAGAGACAGTGAGGCTGAGTGTAGTTCAGGAATAAGGATGCACCGTGAGAGCTCCGCAGGTGTCTCACAAGAGAGACAGTGAGGCTGAGTGTAGATCAGGAATAAGGATGCACCGTGAGAGCTCCGCCGGGGTCTCACAATAGAGACAGTGAGGCAGAGTGTAGTTCAGGAATAAGAATGCACCGTGAGAGCTCCGCCGGTGTCTCACAATTTAGACAGTGAGGCAGAGTGTAGTTCAGGAATAAGGATGCACCGTGAGAGCTCCGCAGGTGTCTCACAATAGAGACAGTGAGGCATAGTGTAGTTCAGGAATAAGAATGCACCGTGAGAGCCCCTCAGGTGTCTCACAATAGAGACAGTGAAGCAGAGTGTAGTTAAGGAATAAGGATGCACCGTGAGAGCTCCGCAGGTGTCTCACAATAGAGACAGTGAAGCAGAGTGTAGTTCAGGAAAAGGTTGCATCTTGGCAGCTCTGCAGATGTCTCACAATAGAGACAGTGAGGCAGAGTGTAGTTCAGGAATAAGGATGCACTGTGAGAGCTCCGCAGGTGTCTCACAAGAGAGAGAGTGAGGCAGAGTGTATCAGCAATCAGGTGCAACGTGAGAGCTCTGCAGGTGTCTCACAATAGAGACAGTGAGGCAGAGTGCAGTTCAGGAATAAGGATGCACCGTGAGAGCTCCGCAGGTGTCTCACAAGAGAGACAGTGAGACAGAGTGTAGATCTGGAATAAGGATGCACAGTGAGAGCTCCGCAGGTGTCTCACAAGAGAGACAGTGAGACAGAGTGTAGATCAGGAATAAGAATGCATCTTGGGAGCTCTGCAGAAGGCTCACAATAGAGACAGTGAGACAGAGTGTAGATCAGGAATAAGGATGCATCTTGGGAGCTCTGCAGATGTCTCACAATAGAGACAGTGAGGTAGAGTGTAGTTCAGGAATAAGATTGCACCGTGAGAGCTCCGCAGGTGTCTCACAAGAGAGACTATGGGGCAGAGTGTAGTTCAGGTATATGGATGCACCGTGAGAGCTCCGCAGGTGTCTCACAAGAGAGACAGTGAGGCAGAGTGTAGTTGAGGAATAAGATTGCACCGTGAGAGCTCCACAGGTGTCTCACAAGAGAGACAGTGAGGCAGAGTGTAGTTCAGGAAGAAGGATGCACTGTGAGAGCTCCGCAGGTGTCTCACAAGAGAGAGAGTGAGGCAGAGTGTAGTTCAGGAATAAGGTGCAACGTGAGTGCTCTGCAGGTGTCTCACAATAGAGACAGTGAGGCAGAGTGTAGTTCAGGAATAAGGATGCACTGTGAGAGCTCCGCAGGTGTCTCACACGAGAGACAGTGAGACAGAGTGTAGATCAGGAATAAGAATGCATCTTGGGAGCTCTGCAGATGTCTCACAATAGAGACTGTGAGGCAGAGTGTACTTCAGGAATAAGGATGCACCGTGAGAGCTCCGCAGGTGTCTCACAATAGAGACAGTGAGGCAGAGTGTAGTTCAGGAATAAGGATGCACCGTGAGAGCTCCGCCGGTGTCTCACAAGAGAGACAGTGAGGCAGAGTGTAGTTCAGGAATAAGGATGCACCGTGAGAGCTCCACAGGTGTCTTACAAGAAAGACAGTCAGGCAGAGTGTAGTTCAGGAATGAGGATGCACAATGAGAGCTCCGCAGGTGTCTCACAAGAGAGACAGTGAGGCAGATTGTGGTTCAGGAATAAGGATGCACCGTGAGAGCTCCGCAGGTGTCTCACAATAGAGACAGTCAGGCAGAGTGTAGTTCAGGAATAAGGATGCACCGTGAGAGCTCCGCCGGTGTCTCACAATAGAGACAGTGAGGCTGAGTGTAGTTCAGGAATAAGGATGCACCGTGAGAGCTCCGCAGGTGTCTCACAAGAGAGACAGTGAGGCTGAGTGTAGATCAGGAATAAGGATGCACCGTGAGAGCTCCGCCGGGGTCTCACAATAGAGACAGTGAGGCAGAGTGTAGTTCAGGAATAAGAATGCACCGTGAGAGCTCCGCCGGTGTCTCACAATTTAGACAGTGAGGCAGAGTGTAGTTCAGGAATAAGGATGCACCGTGAGAGCTCCGCAGGTGTCTCACAATAGAGACAGTGAGGCATAGTGTAGTTCAGGAATAAGAATGCACCGTGAGAGCCCCTCAGGTGTCTCACAATAGAGACAGTGAAGCAGAGTGTAGTTAAGGAATAAGGATGCACCGTGAGAGCTCCGCAGGTGTCTCACAATAGAGACAGTGAAGCAGAGTGTAGTTCAGGAAAAGGTTGCATCTTGGCAGCTCTGCAGATGTCTCACAATAGAGACAGTGAGGCAGAGTGTAGTTCAGGAATAAGGATGCACTGTGAGAGCTCCGCAGGTGTCTCACAAGAGAGAGAGTGAGGCAGAGTGTATCAGCAATCAGGTGCAACGTGAGAGCTCTGCAGGTGTCTCACAATAGAGACAGTGAGGCAGAGTGCAGTTCAGGAATAAGGATGCACCGTGAGAGCTCCGCAGGTGTCTCACAAGAGAGACAGTGAGACAGAGTGTAGATCTGGAATAAGGATGCACAGTGAGAGCTCCGCAGGTGTCTCACAAGAGAGACAGTGAGACAGAGTGTAGATCAGGAATAAGAATGCATCTTGGGAGCTCTGCAGAAGGCTCACAATAGAGACAGTGAGACAGAGTGTAGATCAGGAATAAGGATGCATCTTGGGAGCTCTGCAGATGTCTCACAATAGAGACAGTGAGGTAGAGTGTAGTTCAGGAATAAGATTGCACCGTGAGAGCTCCGCAGGTGTCTCACAAGAGAGACTATGGGGCAGAGTGTAGTTCAGGTATATGGATGCACCGTGAGAGCTCCGCAGGTGTCTCACAAGAGAGACAGTGAGGCAGAGTGTAGTTGAGGAATAAGATTGCACCGTGAGAGCTCCACAGGTGTCTCACAAGAGAGACAGTGAGGCAGAGTGTAGTTCAGGAAGAAGGATGCACTGTGAGAGCTCCGCAGGTGTCTCACAAGAGAGAGAGTGAGGCAGAGTGTAGTTCAGGAATAAGGTGCAACGTGAGTGCTCTGCAGGTGTCTCACAATAGAGACAGTGAGGCAGAGTGTAGTTCAGGAATAAGGATGCACTGTGAGAGCTCCGCAGGTGTCTCACACGAGAGACAGTGAGACAGAGTGTAGATCAGGAATAAGAATGCATCTTGGGAGCTCTGCAGATGTCTCACAATAGAGACTGTGAGGCAGAGTGTACTTCAGGAATAAGGATGCACCGTGAGAGCTCCGCAGGTGTCTCACAATAGAGACTGTGAGGCAGAGTGTAGTTCAGGAATAAGGATGCACATTGAGAGCTCCGCAGGTGTCTCACAAGAGAGACAGTGAGGTAGAGTGTAGTTCAGGAATAAGGATGCCCTGTGAGAGCTCCGCAGGTGTCTCACAATAGAGACAGTGAGGCAGAGTGTAGATCAGGAATAAAGATGCAACGTGAGAGCTCCACCGGTGTCTCACAAGAGAGACAGTGAGGCAGAGTGTAGTACAGGAATAAGGATGCACCGTGAGAGCTCCGCAGGTGTTTCACAAGAGAGACAGTGAGGCAGAGTGTAGTTCAGGAATAAGGATGCACCGTGAGAGCTCCGCAGGTGTCTCACAATAGAGACAGTGAGGCAGAGTGTAGTTCAGGAATAAGGTGCACCGTGAGAGCTCCGCCGGTGTCTCACAAGAGAGACAGTGAGGCAGAGTGTAGATCAGGAATAAGGATGCACTGTGAGAGCTCCGCAGGTGTCTAACAAGAGAGACAGTGAGGCAGAGTGTAGATCAGGAATAAGGATGCACTTGGGTGCTCTGCAGATGTCTCACAATAGAGACTGTCAGGCAGAGTGTAGTTCAGGAATAAGGATGCACTGTGAGAGCTCTGCCGGCGTCTCACAAGAGAGACAGTGAGGCAGAGTGTTGTTCAAGAATAAGGATACATCTTGGGAGTTCTGCAGATGTCTCACAATAGAGACAGTGAGGCAGACTGTAGATCAGGAATAAGGATGCATCTTGGGAGCTCTGCAGATGTCTCACAATAGAGACAGTGAGGCAGAGTGTAGTTCAGGAATAAGGATGCACTGTGAGAGCTCCGCAGGTGTCTCACAAGAGAGAGAGTGAGCTAGAGTGTAGTTCAGGAATAAGGTGCAACGTGAGTGCTCTGCAGGTGTCTCACAATAGAGACAGTGAGGCAGAGTGTAGTTCACGAATAAGGATGCACCGTGAGAGCTCCGCAGGTGTCTCACACGAGAGACAGTGAGACAGAGTGTAGATCAGGAATAAGAATGCATCTTGGGAGCTCTGCAGATGTCTCACAATAGAGACTGTGAGGCAAAGTGTACTTCAGGAATAAGGATGGACCGTGAGAGCTCCGCAGGTGTCTCACAATAGAGACTGTGAGGCAGAGTGTAGTTCAGGAAAAAGGATGCACTGTGAGAGCTTTGCCGGTGTCTCACTAGAGAGGCAGTGAGGCAGAGTGCAGTTCAGGAATAAGGATGCACCGTGAGAGCTCCGCCGGTGTCTCACAAGAGAGACAGTGAGGCAGAGTGTAGATCAGGAATAAGATGCACAATGAGAGCTCCGCCGGTGTCTCACAAGAGAGACAGTCAGGCAGAGTGTAGTTCAGGAATAAGGATGCACTGTGAGAGCTTTGCCGGTGTCTCACTAGAGAGACAGTGAGGCAGAGTGCAGTTCAGGAATAAGGATGCACCGTGAGAGCTCCGCAGGTGACTCACAACAGAGACGGTGAGGCAGAGTGTAGTTCAGGAATAAGGATGCACCGTGAGAGCTCTGCAGTTGTCTCACAATAGAGACAGTGAGGCAGAGTGTAGTTCAGGAATAAGGATGCACCGTGAGAGCTCTGCAGGTGTCTCATAAGAGACACAGTGAGTCAGAGTGTAGATCAGGAATAAGGATGAATCTTGGGTGCTCTGCAGATGTCTCACAATAGAGACAGTGAGGCAGAGTGTAGTTCAGGAATAAGGATGCACCGTGAGAGCTCCGCAGGTGTCTCACAATAGAGACTGTGAGGCAGAGTGTAGTTCAGGAATAAGGATGCACCGTGAGCGCTCCCCAGGTGTCTCACAACAGAGACAGTGAGGCATAGTGTAGTTCAGGAATAAGGATGCACCGTGAGAGCTCCGCAGGTGTCTCACAATAGAGACAGTGAAGCAGAGTGTAGTTCAGGAATAAGGATGCACCGTGAGAGCTCGGCAGGTGTCTCACAAGAGAGACAGTGAGGCAGAGTGTAGTTCAGGAATAAGGATGCACTGTGAGAGCTCCGCAGGTGTCTCACAAGAGAGAGAGTGAGGCAGAGTGTATCAGCAATAAGGATGCACCGTGAGAGCTCCGCAGGTGTCTCACAAGAGAGACAGTGAGACAGAGTGTAGATCTGGAATAAGGATGCACCGTGAGAGCTCCGCAGGTGTCTCACAAGAGAGACAGTGAGACAGAGTGTAGATCAGGAATAAGGATGCATCTTGGGAGCTCTGCAGATGTCTCACAATAGAGAAAGTGAGACAGAGTGTAGATCAGGAATAAGGATGCATCTTGAGAGCTCTGCAGATGTCTCACAATAGAGACAGTGAGGTAGAGTGTAGTTCAGGAATAAGATTGCACCGTGAGAGCTCTGCAGGTGTCTCACAATAGAGACAGTGAGGCAGAGTGTAGTTCAGGAATAAGGATGCACCGTGAGAGCTCCACAGGTGTCTTACAAGAAAGACAGTCAGGCAGAGTGTAGTTCAGGAATGAGGATGCACATTGAGAGCTCCGCAGGGGTCTCACAATAGAGACAGTGAGGCAGAGTGTAGTTCAGGAATAAGATGCATCTTGGGAGCTCTGCAGAGGTCTCACAAGAGAGACGGTGAGGCAGATTGTGGTTCAGGAATAAGGATGCACCGTGAGAGCTCCGCAGGTGTCTCACAATAGAGACAGTCAGGCAGAGTGTAGTTCAGGAATAAGGATGCACCGTGAGAGTTCCGCCGGTGTCTCACAATAGAGACAGTGAAGCTGAGTGTAGTTCAGGAATAAGGATGCACCGTGAGAGCTAAACAGGTGTCTCATAAGAGAGACAGTGAGGCTGAGTGTAGATCAGGAATAAGGATGCACCGTGAGAGCTCCGCCAGGGTCTCACAATAGAGACAGTGTGGCAGAGTGTAGTTCAGGAATAAGAATGCGCCGTGAGAGCTCCGCCGGTGTCTCACAATTTAGACAGTGAGGCAGAGTGTAGTTCAGGAATAAGGATGCGCCGTGAGAGCTCCGCCGGTGTCTCACAAGAGAGACAGTGAGGCAGAGTGTCGTTCATGAATAAGAATGCGCCGTGAGAGCTCCGCCGGTGTCTCACAAGAGAGACAGTGAGGCAGAGTGTAGATCAGGAATAAGGATGCACCGTGAGAGCTCCGCAGGTGTCTCACAAGAGAGACAGTGAGGCAGAGTGTAGATCAGGAATAAGGATGCACCGTGAGAGCTCCGCCGGTGTCTCACAATAGAGACAGTGAGTCTGAGTGTAGTTCAGGAATAAGGATGCACCGTGAGAGCTCCGCAGGTGTCTCACAAGAGAGACAGTGAGGCTGAGTGTAGATCAGGAATAAGGATGCACCGTGAGAGCTCCGCCGGTGTCTCACAATAGAGACAGTGAGGCAGAGTGTAGTTCAGGAATAATGATGCACCGTGAGATCTCCGCCGGTGTCTCACAAGAGAGACAGTGAGGCAGTGTGTAGTTCAGGAATAAGGATGCACCGTGAGACCTCCGCCGGTGTCTCACAATAGAGACAGTGAGGCAGTGTGTAGTTCAGGAATAAGGATGCACCTTGAGAGCTCCACAGGTGTCTCACAATAGAGACAGTGAGGTTGAGTGTAGTTCAGGAATAAGGATGCACTGTGAGAGCTCCGCAGGTGACTCACAAGAGAGACAGTGAGGCAGAGTGTAGTTCAGGAATAAGGATGCATCTTGGAAGCTCTGCCGATGTCTCACAATGGAGACTGTCAGGCAGAGTGTAGTTCAGGAATAAGAATGCACCGTGAGAGCTCCGCCGGTGTCTCACAAGAGAGACAGTGAGGCAGAGTGTAGATCAGGAATAAGGATGAATCTTGGGTGCTCTGCAGATGTCTCACAATAGAGACAGTGAGGCAGAGTGTAGTTCAGGAATAAGGATGCACCGTGAGAGCTCCGCAGGTGTCTCACAATAGAGACTGTGAGGCAGAGTGTAGTTCAGGAATAAGGATGCACCGTGAGAGCTCCCCAGGTGTCTCACAACAGAGACAGTGAGGCATAGTGTAGTTCAGGAATAAGGATGCACCGTGAGAGCTCCGCAGGTGTCTCACAATAGAGACAGTGAAGCAGAGTGTAGTTCAGGAATAAGGATGCACCGTGAGAGCTCCGCAGGTGTCTCACAAGAGAGACAGTGAGGCAGAGTGTAGTTCAGGAATAAGGATGCACTGTGAGAGCTCCGCAGGTGTCTCACAAGAGAGAGAGTGAGGCAGAGTGTATCAGCAATAAGGATGCACCGTGAGAGCTCCGCAGGTGTCTCACAAGAGAGACAGTGAGACAGAGTGTAGATCTGGAATAAGGATGCACCGTGAGAGCTCCGCAGGTGTCTCACAAGAGAGACAGTGAGACAGAGTGTAGATCAGGAATAAGGATGCATCTTGGGAGCTCTGCAGATGTCTCACAATAGAGAAAGTGAGACAGAGTGTAGATCAGGAATAAGGATGCATCTTGAGAGCTCTGCAGATGTCTCACAATAGAGACAGTGAGGTAGAGTGTAGTTCAGGAATAAGATTGCACCGTGAGAGCTCTGCAGGTGTCTCACAATAGAGACAGTGAGGCAGAGTGTAGTTCAGGAATAAGGATGCACCGTGAGAGCTCCACAGGTGTCTTACAAGAAAGACAGTCAGGCAGAGTGTAGTTCAGGAATGAGGATGCACATTGAGAGCTCCGCAGGGGTCTCACAATAGAGACAGTGAGGCAGAGTGTAGTTCAGGAATAAGATGCATCTTGGGATCTCTGCAGATGTCTCACAAGAGAGACAGTGAGGCAGATTGTGGTTCAGGAATAAGGATGCACTGTGAGAGCTCCGCAGGTGTCTCACAATAGAGACAGTCAGGCAGAGTGTAGTTCAGGAATAAGGATGCACCGTGAGAGCTCCGCCGGTGTCTCACAATAGAGACAGTGAGGCTGAGTGTAGTTCAGGAATAAGGATGCACCGTGAGAGCTCCGCAGGTGTCTCACAAGAGAGACAGTGAGGCTGAGTGTAGATCAGGAATAAGGATGCACCGTGAGAGCTCCGCCGGGGTCTCACAATAGAGACAGTGAGGCAGAGTGTAGTTCAGGAATAAGAATGCACCGTGAGAGCTCCGCCGGTGTCTCACAATTTAGACAGTGAGGCAGAGTGTAGTTCAGGAATAAGGATACACCGTGAGAGCTCCGCCGGTGTCTCACAAGAGAGACAGTGAGGCAGAGTGTCGTTCATGAATAAGAATGCGCCGTGAGAGCTCCGCCGGTGTCTCACAAGAGAGACAGTGAGGCAGAGTGTAGATCAGGAATAAGGATGCACCGTGAGAGCTCCGCAGGTGTCTCACAAGAGAGACAGTGAGGCAGAGTGTATATCAGGAATAAGGATGCACCGTGAGAGCTCCGCCGGTGTCTCACAATAGAGACAGTGAGGCTGAGTGTAGTTCAGGAATAAGGATGCACCGTGGGAGCTCCGCAGGTGTCTCACAAGAGAGACAGTGAGGCTGAGTGTAGATCAGGAATAAGGATGCACCGAGAGAGCTCCGCCGGTGTCTCACAATAGAGACAGTGAGGCAGAGTGTAGTTCAGGAATAATGATGCACCGTGAGATCTCCGCCGGTGTCTCACAAGAGAGACAGTGAGGCAGTGTGTAGTTCAGGAATAAGGATGCACCGTGAGAGCTCCGCCGGTGTCTCACAATAGAGACAGTGAGGCAGTGTGTAGTTCAGGAATAAGGATGCACCTTGAGAGCTCCACAGGTGTCTCACAATAGAGACAGTGAGGTTGAGTGTAGTTCAGGAATAAGGATGCACTGTGAGAGCTCCGCAGGTGACTCACAAGAGAGACAGTGAGGCAGAGTGTAGTTCAGGAATAAGGATGCATCTTGGAAGCTCTGCCGATGTCTCACAATGGAGACTGTCAGGCAGAGTGTAGTTCAGGAATAAGGATGCACCGTGAGAGCTCCACAGGTGTCTCACAAGAGAGACAGTGAGGCTGAGTGTATATCAGGAACAAGGATGCACCGTCAGAGCTCCGCCGGTGTGTCACAAGAGAGATAGTGAGGCAGAGTGTAGTTCAGGAATAAGAATGCACCGTTAGAGCTCCGCCGGTGTCTCACAAGAGAGACAGTGAGGCAGAGTGTAGATCAGGAATAAGGATGCACTGTGAGTGCTCTGCAGGTGTCTCACAATAGAGACAGTGAGACAGAGTGTAGATCAGGAATAAGGATGCACCGTGAGAGCTCCGCAGGTGTCTCACAATAGAGACAGTGAGGCAGAGTGTAGTTCAGGAATAAGGATGCATCTTGGGAGCTCTGCAGATTTCTCACAATAGAGACTGTCAGGCAGAGTGTAGTTCAGGAATAAGAATGCATTGTGTGAGCTCCGCCGGTGTCTCACAAGAGAGACAGTGAGGCAGAGTGTCGTTCAAGAATAAGGATGTACTGTGAGAGCTCCGCAGGTGTCTCACAAGAGAGACAGTAAGGCAGAGTGTAGATCAGGAATAAGGATGCACCGTGAGAGCTCTGCAGATGTCTCACAATAGGACAGTGAGGCAGAGTGTAGCTCAGGAATGAGGATGCACTGTGAGAGCTCCGCAGGTGTCTCACAAGAGAGACAGTGAGGACGAGTGTAGTTCAAGAATAAGGATTCACAGTGAGAGCTCCGCCGGTGTCTCACTAGAGAGACAGTGAGGTAGAGTGTAGTTCAGGAATGAGGTGCAACGTGAGAGCACCGCCGGTGTCTCACAATAGAGACAGTGAGACAGAGTGTAGTTCAGGAATAAGGATTCATCTTGGGAGCTCTGCAGATGTCTCACAATAGAGACTGTCAGAAAGAGTGTAGTTCAGGAATAAGGATGCATTGTGAGAGCTCCACCGGTGTCTCACAAGAGAGACAGTGAGGCAGAGTGTAGATCAGGAATAAGGATGCACCGTGAGAGCTCCGCAGGTGTCTCACAAGAGAGACAGTGAGGTTGCGTGTAGTTCAGGAATAAGGATGCACCGTGAGAGTTCCGCAGGTGTCTCACAAGAGAGACAGTGAGGTTGAGTGTAGTTCAGGAATAAGGATGCACCGTGAGAGCTCCGCAGATGTTTCACAATAGAGACAGTGAGGCTGAGTGTAGTTCAGGAATGAGAATGCACGGTGAGAGCTCCGCAGGTGTCTCACAAGAGAGACAGTGAGGCAGAGTGTAGTTCAGGAATGAGGATGCACTGTGAGAGCTCCGCAGGTGTCTCACAAGAGAGACAGTGATGCAGAGTGTAGTTCAGGAATAAGGATGCACCGTGAGAGCTCCGCAGGTGTCTCACAAAAGAGACAATGAGGCAGAGTGTAGTTCAGGAATAAGGATGCACCGTGAGAGCTCCGCAGGTGTCTCACAAAAGAGACATTGAGGCAGAGTGTAGTTCAGGAATAAGGATGCACCGTGAGAGCTCCGCAGGTGTCTCACAAGAGAGACAGTGAATCAGAGTGTAGTTCATGAATAAGGATGCACCGTGAGAGCTCTGCAGGTGTCTCACAATAGAGACAGTGAGGTAGAGTGTAGTTCAGGAATAAGGATGCTCATTGAGAGCCCCGCTGGTGTCTCACAAGAGAGACAGTGAGGCAGAGTGTTGTTCAAGAATAAGGATGCACTGTGAGAGCTCTGCAAGTGTCTCACAAGAGAGACAGTGAGGCAGAGTGTAGATCAGGAATAAGGATGTATCTTGGGAGCTCTGCAGATGTCTCACAATAGAGACAGTTAGGCAGAGTGTAGTTGAGGAATAAGGATGCACCGTGAGAGCTCCGCAGGTGTCTCACAAGAGAGACAGTGAGGCAGAGTGTAGTTCAGGAATAAGGTGCAACGTGAGAGCTCCGCAGGTGTCTCACAATAGAGACAGTGAGGCAGAGTGTAGTTTAGGAATAAGGATGCCCTGTGAGAGATCCGCAGGTGTCTCACAAGAGAGACTGTCAGGCAGAGTGTAGTTCAGGAATAAGGATGCACAGTGAGAGCTCTGCAGGTGTCTCACAATAGAGACAGTGAGGCAGAGTGTAGTTCAGGAATAAGGATGCACTGTGAGAGCTCCGCAGGTGTCTCACAAGAGAGATATTGAGGCAGAGTGTCGTTCAAGTATAAGGATGCACCGTGAGAGCTCCGCCGGTGTCTCACAAGAGAGACAGTGAGGTAGAGTGTAGTTTAGGAATGAGGTGCAACGTGAGAGCTCCGCAGGTGTCTCACAAGAGAGACAGTGAGGCAGAGTGTAGTTCAGGAATAATGATTCATCTTGGGAGCTCTGCAGATGTCTCACAATAGAGACTGTCAGAGTGTAGTTCAGGAATAAGGATGCATTGTGAGAGCTCCGCCGGTGTCTCACAAGAGAGACAGTGAGGCAGAGTGTAGATCAGGAATAAGGATGCACCGTGAGAGCTCCGCAGGTGTCTCACAAGAGAGACAGTGAGGTTGAGTGTAGTTCAGGAATAAGGATGCACCGTGAGAGCTCCGCAGGTGTTTCACAAGAGAGACAGTGAGGTTGAGTGTAGTTCAGGAATAAGGTTGTACCATGAGAGCTCCGAGTCTGCCAACCCCTCAGACAGGTTTCTGCCCTCCTGGGGTCCAGCCAGGCTTGGCCCAGGAAGGCAGAACAAAGGACTTCCTCAGAGAGAGGGTGTTACTCCATCTCCCTTTGGAAAATGGTGACAGGGCTGGGGAGGAGTAGCCTCCCCCAGCTTCTGGAAATGCTTTGATGAGCACAGATGGTGCCCATCTCTGCATAAGCCAGTCTACACCAGATCAGGGATCCCCCAGCCCTGCTCTGGCGCGAAACTAGACAAAGGAAAGGGGAGTGACCACTCCCCTGACATGCACCTCCCAGGGGAGGTGCCCAGAGCTCCTACAGCGTGCCCCAGACCTCTGCCATCTTGGATTCAGAGGTGTGCTGGCACACTGGACTGCTCTGAGTGGCCAGGGCCAGCAGGTGACGTCAGAGACTCCTTCTGATAGGCTCTTATCTGTCTTACAAGCCTATCCTCCTTCCTAGGTAGCCAAACCTCCTTTTCTGGCTATTTAGGGTCTCTGCTTTGGGGGATTCTTCAGATACTGAATGCAAGAGCTCACCAGAGTTCCTCTGCATCTCCCTCTTCACCTTCTGCCAAAGGATCGACCGCTGACTGCTCAGGACGCCTGCAAAACTGCAACAAAGAAGCAAAGACGACTACTGCAACCTTGTATCGCTTCATCCTGCCGGCTTTCTCACCTGTTTCCTGGTGGTGCATGCTCTGGGGGTAGCCTGCCTCCTTCTTGCACCAGGAGCTCTGAAGAAATCTCCCGTGGGTCGACGGAATCTTCCCCCTGCAACCGCAGGCAACAAAAGACTGCATCACCAGTCCTCTGGGTCCCCTCTCAGCACAACGAGCATGGTCCCTGGAACTCAGCAACTCTGTCCAAGTGACTCCCACAGTCCAGTGACTCTTCAGTCCAAGTTTGGTGGAGGTAAGTCCTTGCCTCCCCACGCTAGACTGCATTGCTGGGTACTGCGTGATTTTCAGCTGCTCCTGCTCCTGTGCACTCTTCCAGGATTTCCTTCATGCACAGCCAAGCCTGGGTCCCTGTCACTCTAATCTGCAGTGCACACCCTTCTGAGTTGTCTTCCGGAATCGTGGGACTCCCTTTTGTGACTTCCGGTGGACTCCGGTTCACTCCTCTTCCAAGTGCCTGTTCCGGTACTTCTGCAGGTGCTGCCTGCTTCTGTGAGGGCTTCCTGACTTGCTGGGCGCCCCCTCTGTCTCCTCATCCAAGTGGCGACATCCTGGTCCGTCCTGGGCCACAGCAGCATCCAAAAACCCTAACTGCGACCCTTGCAGCTAGCAAGGCTTGTTTGCAGTCTTTCTGCGTGGGAACACCTCTGCAAGCTTCTGGGACATCCATCCTCCAAAGGGGAAGTTCCTAGTCCTCTTTGTTGTTGCAGAACACAAAGCTTCTTCCATCCAGTGGCAGCTTTTTTGCACCCTCAGCTGGCATTTCCTGGGCATCTGCCCACTCTCAACACTGTCGCGACTCTTGGACTTTGTCCCCTTGTCTTACAGGTACTCAGGTCCGGAAATCCACTGTTGTTGCATTGCTGGTGTTGGTCTTCCTTGCAGAATCCCCCGTGCACCGTGAGAGCTCCGCAGGTGTCTCTCAAGAGAGACAGTGAGGTAGAGTGTAGTTCAGGAATAAGGATGCATCGTGAGAGGTCCGCAGGTGTCTCACAATAGAGACTGTCAGGCAGAGTGTAGTTCAGGAATAAGGATGCTCCGTGAGAGCTCCGCAGATGTCTCACAATAGAGACAGTGAGGCAGAGTGTAGTTATTTAAAGAAATATATCCTTGTCTCTAAGTGTTACGCTAAAATCCAGCACCAAACGCCAGACTTGCATTTTGCGTAATTACCTGTTATTTCATGTAGTTTTTCCAAAATGTTATGTAACTACACAAAAGCAAATGCTACGTTTTTGCCTTGATACACTTTATGGGGCCTTCATATACTACAACAATTAATGACAATGAATTCTCATTTGTTGCTTTCTCCTCTCCGCCGAGTAAACCCCACAGGCGGGAGCAGCATCTGCGGTTCATTCTTTGTTGTCCTTGCACAATCTCTGCATGGGTGTGTAAGGAGCCCCTTCTATGGTGGGAAGACTGGGCCCCCTCCACAATGTGGGCGCTGTGGGGCCTTGTGTGACCCCCCTAGGGTGGGGCTGTCACAAGGGGCCGCTCTTCATGACACAACAGCTAGTGGGGTGCATGCCCCCCCACCTTGTTAGCCAGCTCTCTCTTTCCTACTGCCTCTCAGCCCACGTTAGCACCTTTCGCCCGCCCCCCTTGCACTGACACCTTCCATGTATGCATTCACACAGGCATTACTCATGCATCACACAAGCATCACAAGTGCAGCCCTAGTCGGGGCAGTGGGGTCCTGCTCCCTTCCGGTCCTCCCGACACACTGTCGGACCCTGTGGATGACATATGCACCCACTTTTCCAGCTCTTCTTGGTGAGCTAAGTTAGGCTATAAAAGCCAAGGGTCAGATTTATCAATATTTCTCACAACGCAGCAAGGTGACATGCTGCAGTGCGTCAGAGGGAGAGGACTGTAATGCGCCATATTTAACAGTATGCGTTGGTTTCCTATCCTCTCCTTGAGCTGCCTCACCTCTTGCCGCCCAGCGCAAAGTCAGGCACCTTAAGTCATTATTCAAGGGTGCCAACTTTGCAGGCTAGATTGTTTTTGTTCAGAGAAGCCCCCTTTTCTTGCACAAAACAACCATCTTAGGTTTTTCCTCTTTCTATGTGTGCTGCACAATGTACCATGCCTAGAAAGAGGAAAGAAAGAGGAGAGATAAAGATATTACATCTCTTTGCGCCTCCCCTGGGAAGGCATAGTAATTTGACACATTCCCACTCATGGTAAATCTGGAAATCAGGGAAATCTGGAAATGCACCAAAATCCATGGGTGAATCTGTGGGAACACCCACTCTCCATACATGGAACGCCTCTCTGGGGCAGAGCAGCGCAACGCAGCAAATTGTGCTGCCTCGAGTTACTCCAGATTCACTATCATTACTCCAGATTTACCAAGCAACACAGGGCCATGCAAGTTGGCTTTGCGTGACCTGGTAACTCTGACTTTAGTGTTGCGTTAGTCTTGCGTGACGCAAGGAAACACAAACAGTTGATAAATCTAGCCCCAAATGGCCAAACCAGAAACTCTCCTTTCATGAGGCTTGTGTGGATCTCACTGGCCAGTAAGGCAGCATCCAGGAAAAAAGAACGGCACCCCTACAATTCATTCTCTACTCACCTTTCTTCACTATTATTATCTCTCCTTTTCAACACTCTGTCCCACCAGAAATATGCAGGCAGAGACTTCTCAATTTTTCTCAATTTAATGTGAAATGTTGTGTTGGTTCTGCCTCTTTTGGCCTCCTATTTCAGCATTGTAGTACTTTCAGGGTATATATTTCTACGATTTAAGGATTCTAGTGTCAAAGAGCAAGGGTAATGGAGCCAGAATTTAAAGCACTAGTGAACATCTCACTCTTGAAGCTCGAGCCCTTATGAGCGCTAGTGAACATCTCACACTTGAAGCTAAAGATCGTAAGAGTCCTGGTGAACATCTCAGATTTAAAGCTAAAGATCGTAAGAGCGCTTCCCTTTTCCAAAAAATATCTTGTTTAATAATTTTAATCAGGTTATTGTACTACATAGTGGCAGATAAATATGGGTGTGTACCAGATGGGGCATCTGATACTAAAGGATGACTTAAGGAACAAGCATGCCCAGTGACAATAGGGAGTAAAGAAGGTATAGATAATTCGAACATACAAACATTTTGGAAATTGCAGCAATTATTTATATTTTTCCATACTTTAGCCTTATCTCCTGAATTCTCTATATATTCAAACCAAAGCTTCTTAAATTCAACAGAGAACTGATACTTAATGCTGAGGGAATCTGTAAAATTAACTCTCCTTTGAATTTTGGAAACTTAAGTTTCTCTAAAGAGATCCTTGCTTTCTTCTTATTCCATAAAATGTTTGATAACATTCCATCTAACTACTTAAAGACAATACAGGGACAGCCAGTGGGCAGCATAAATAATGAAAAATTAATTATCAATAGAAATATCATCTTAATGGTGTCTAGTCTACCGCACTAGAATATAAAGACACCGCCTTTCAAACATAAAGGTCAGGGTTTCGTGAATGGATGGGTAAGGGGAATCACAGGAAGGGAGGGACAAACAAACACAACATTCATCCGGTTGAGGTGGACCGCATTGCATCTCTTCTGTAAGGAGGATGACAGTTCAGGTAACAAATGCAAACAGTCCTTAAGCCACCAGACCAATGTTATTTAGTTGGGTTGTTTGTATGTGGGCTTGAAAAATGAAAATTAGGGAGGACACACAGTTGAAAAAATAGTTATAAAAAGAAAACATATATTCTATACAGATGGGTCCAGGTATCTGCATTCTTCAGATGTTGTCCATCTTGGGAGCAGGGCTGAACCTCAAAGTTGAACAGCTATGGAGCATTCTTGTGACAGAGAAGATGGCCTGGTGAATGCAAAAATAAAATGTCAATGTTGTAGGAGGCTGGCCTGGTGTGTAATAGGTACCTATGGTACGTACAACTTATACCAGGTCCAGTTATCCCTTATTTGTGAAATGTAGGCAGTGTCTACAAGCCAGGCTCTCTAGAGGTAGCTGTAGCTGAGCAGCCAAGGCTTATCTAGGAGACATACAAAGCTCATGCAATACCACTGTAGTCACACAGTACTCACACACATGAAAGAAAATACTTTGTGTTACAAGAATAACGATATTTTATTTTGGTGACACAAATGCCAAAAATCCCATAGAGACTATACTCCCTTAGGAGGTAAGTAATACACGAGTATGCAAACAGGTACTAGAAAACAGTGCAAATAGTGAAAATCACAATAATTATAAAGGGGACTAGGGGGAACACAAACCATATACTAAGAAAGTGAAATGCGGGTGTCAGTGTCCCACCTAGGCAAGTGTAGTGTAGTGTGTAGAGGGGTGCTGGGAGTATTAGAAAACACCAAAGGTAAGTAATAGAACCCACCCCAGAGCCCAGGAAAGCAGAAGTAAATCATAGAACACACAAGAAAAGAGATTATGCAAGAACCAGAAGACATTGCAAGACACCAACAGTGGATTCCTTGACCTGAAGACCTGTGAAAGAAGGGGACCAAGTCCAAGAAGAGTTCAGGGAGAACAGGAGCCCCTGCTAACCCAGATGAAGGTGCAAAAGAAGAACTACCGGTGAGGAACAACAGTCAGTACTGCATCCAAGAAGATGGATGCAGGTTCCTGGTTGATGCAATTGATGTCCCACGCCAGATGGAAGATTGCAGTCTAGTTTGCATTGCTGGATTCTGCCACAAGATTTGGCTCACGCAAAGCTCACAGTTAGCGGAAAATGGCGCTGTCCGGGACCAGGAGGGACCAGGTCGACTCTACCCAGGAGGAGGAGTCAGAGACGTCTCTCAGCAACTCAGAGAGCCCATAGAAGGCCAATAGCACGGGGATAAAGGAGGTTCAAAGGGCCCCTGACACTAGCCTGGACGATGAACTGCCCACCACCTCCGCCTGCGCTAGTGGACAGGAGGCACCGTCACAGGACCACCACACCAGCACCCCACCCCCTGCAGAGGGAGAACCACCCCGCAAACGATCCCTGAGATCCAGGACAAAGACAGAGAACAATGCCAAGATCCCCGCCAAGAAATGAGACAACCCTGAATGTCATCCTTCTGTCCCACTTTGTCACCCTGTCCATCCTTAAACTGCCCCAGCTCCACTTCCTATGCCCATTTGGGCAATGCACCTGTGAGACTAATAGACTGGACTCTGCTATGGACATTCCTTCAACATCACCCCTCACCATTTTGCAACCCCCTCCAATATTGAGCACTAAAATAAATACCCTTGAAGCACAAAACAATCTGGAGTCAGTCTGTGATGTCGGAATAGTGTATTAGCAGTTACTGTGGCAAAAAGCTCTTTCAATTGTAATGTCAACATACCTATGTCACACAGCTCTAGTCCATGAGGAATCAAAGCAGATGTCACACAGTGGGACCCACTTCTGTGAAATCGTAAGGGAAAGTGACAACTCAGTGACCATACAATAGGTAAAATACGACAGACAGTAGAGAGGTAGTAGTGTTAAAGTACATGTAGTAGGCAGGTTTTGTATTCTTACCTGTGTCTCACTGGAAATATTGCAGGATCACTGAGTCCCTGTTGTCCATGTCTTCTTCTTCTGCTTCCTCGTCTTCACTGTCCACAGGCTCCACAGCTGCAACAACACCACCATCTGGACCATCCTCCTACAGAAAAGGCACCTGTCATCGCAAAGCTAAGTTGTGAAGCATACAGCAGGCCATGATGATCTGGCACACCTTCTTTGGTGAGTAGAATAGGGATCCACCTGTCATATGGAGGCACCTGAACCTGGCCTTCAGGAGGCCGAAGGTCCGCTCGATTATCCGCCGTGTTCGCCCATGGGCCTCATGTAGGAGGCTGGACTGGCTTGTAGTGAGTACCAAGGGGTACTTGCACCTTGCACCAGGCCCAGTTATCCCTTATTAGTGTATAGGGTGTCTAGCAGCATAGGCTGATAGATAATGGTAGCTTAGCAGAGCAGCTTAGGCTGAACTAGGAGACGTGTGAAGCTACTACAGTACCACGAGTGTCACTTGCACAATAGCATAAGAAAACACAATACACAGTTATACTAAAAATAAAGGTACTTTATTTTTATGACAATATGCCAAAGTATCTTAGAGTGTACCCTCAGTAAGAGGATAGCAAATATACACAAGTTATATGTACACAATACCAAAAATATGCAGTATAGTCTTAGAAAACAGTGCAAACAATGTATAGTTACAATAGGATGCAATGGGGACACATAGGGATAGGGGCAACACAAACCATATACTCCAAAAGTGGAATGTGAACCACGAATGGACCCCAAACCTATGTGACCTTGTAGAGGGTCGCTGGGACTATTAGAAAATAGTGAGAGTTAGAAAAATAGCCCTCCCCAAGACCCTGAAAAGTGAGTGCAAAGTGCACTGAAGTTCCCCAAAAGACAAAGAAGTCGTGATAGAGGAATAATGCAGGAAAGACACAAACCAACAATGCAACAACTGTGGATTTCCAATCTAGGGTACCTGTGGAACAAGGGGACCAAGTCCAAAAGTCACAAGCAAGTCGGAGATGGGCAAATGCCCAGGAAATGCCAGCTGTGGGTGCAAAGAAGCTTCTACTGGACAGAAGAAGCTGAGGTTTCTGCAGGAACAAAAAGGGCTAGAGACGTTCCCTTTGGTGGACGGATTCCACTCGCCGTGGAGAGTTGTGCAAAAGTGATTCCCCGCCGAAAGAACGCCAACAAGCTTTGCTAGCTGCAAATCGTGCGGTTATTGTTTTTGGATGCTGCTGTGGCCCAGGAGGGACCAGGAGGTTGCAAATTGGACCAGGAGATAGAGGGGACATCGAGCAAGACAAAGAGCTCTCTTAGCAGCAAGTAGCACCCAGAGAAGTGCCAGAAACAGGCACTACAAGGATGCGTGAAACGGTGCTCGCTGAAGTTGCACAAAGGAGTCCCACGTCGCCGGAGACCAACTTAGAAAGTCGTGCAATGCAGGTTAGAGTGCAGTGGAACTAAGCTTGGCTGTGCACAAAGGATTTCCGCCGGAAGTGCACGGAAGCCGGAGTATTTGCAAAAGACACAGTTTCCAACAATGCAGTCTGGCGTGGGGAGGCAAGGACTTACCTCCACCAAACTTGGACTGAAGAGTCACTGGACTGTGGGAGTCACTTGGACAGAGTTGCTGGATTCGAGGGACCTCGCTCGTCGTGCTGAGAGGAGACCCAAGGGACCGGTAATGCAGCTTTTTGGTGCCTGCGGTAGCAGGGGGAAGATTCCGTCGACCCACGGGAGATTTCTTCGGAGCTTCTAGTGCAGAGAGGAGGCAGACTACCCCCACAGCATGCACCACCAGGAAAACAGTCGAGAAGGCGGCAGGATCAGCGTTACAGAGTTGCAGTAGTCGTCTTTGCTACTATGTTGCAGTTTTGCAGGCTTCCAGCGCAGTCAGCAGTCGATTCCTTGGCAGAAGGTGAAGAGAGAGATGCAGAGGAACTCTGATGAGCTCTTGCATTCGTTATCTAAAGTTTCCCCAGAGACAGAGACCCTAAATAGCCAGAAAAGAGGGTTTGGCTACCTAGGAGAGAGGATAGGCTACTAACACCTGAAGGAGCCTATCAGAAGGAGTCTCTGACGTCACCTGGTGGCACTGGCCACTCAGAGCAGTCCAGTGTGCTGGCAGCACCTCTGTTTCCAAGATGGCAGAGGTCTGGAGCACACTGGAGGAGCTCTGGACACCTCCCAGGGGAGGTGCAGGTCAGGGGAGTGGTCACTCCCCTTTCCTTTGTCCAGTTTCGCGCCAGAGCAGGGCTAAGGGGTCCCCTGAACCGGTGTAGACTGGCTTATGCAGAATTGGGCACATCTGTGCCCAAGAAAGCATTTCCAGAGGCTGGGGGAGGCTACTCCTCCCCTGCCTTCACACCATTTTCCAAAGGGAGAGGGTGTAACACCCGCTCTCAGAGGAAGTCCTTTGTTCTGCCATCCTGGGACAAGCCTGGCTTGACCCCAGGGGGGCAGAAACCTGTCTGAGCGGTTGGCAGCAGCAGCAGCTGCAGTGAAACCCCAGGAAAGGCAGTTTGGCAGTACCAGGGTCTGTGCTAAAGACCACTGGGATCATGGAATTGTGCCAACAATGCCAGAATGGCATAGAGGGGGCAATTCCATGATCTTAGACATGTTACATGGCCATATTCGGAGTTACCATTGTGAAGCTACATATAGGTAGTGACCTATATGTAGTGCACGCGTGTAATGGTGTCCCTGCACTCACAAAGTTCAGGGAATTGGCCCTGAACAATGTGGGGGCACCTTGGCTAGTGAGGGAAAAGAGACAGTGAGGCAGAGTGCAGTTCAGGAATAAGGATGCACCGTGAGAGCTCCGCAGGTGTCTCACAATAGAGACTGTGAGGCAGAGTGTAGTTCAGGAATAAGGATGCACCGTGAGAGCTCCGCAGGTGTCTCACAATAGAGACAGTGAGGCATAGTGTAGTTCAGGAATAAGGATGCACCGTGAGAGCCCAGCAGGTGTCTCACAATAGAGACAGTGAAGCAGAGTGTAGTTCAGGAATAAGGATGCACCGTGAGAGCTCCGCAGGTGTCTCACAATAGAGACAGTGAAGCAGAGTGTAGTTCAGGAATAAGGATGCATCTTGGCAGCTCTGCAGATGTCTCACAATAGAGACAGTGAGGCAGAGTGTAGTTCAGGAATAAGGATGCACTGTGAGAGCTCCGCAGGTGTCTCACAAGAGAGAGAGTGAGGCAGAGTGTATCAGCAATAAGGTGCAACGTGAGAGCTCTGCAGGTGTCTTACAATAGAGACAGTGAGGCAGAGTGTAGTTCAGGAATAAGGATGCACCGTGAGAGCTCCGCAAGTGTCTCACAAGAGAGACAGTGAGACAGAGTGTAGATCTGGAATAAGAATGCACCGCAAGATATCCGCAGGTGTCTCACAAGAGAGACAGTGAGGTAGAGTGTAGTTCAGGAATAAGGATGCACCGTGAGAGCTCTGCAGGTGTCTCACAAGAGAGACAGTGAGGCAGAGTGTTGTTCAGGAATAAGAATGCACTGTGAGATATCCGCAGGCGTCTCACAAGAGAGACAGTGAGGCAGAGTGTAGTTCAGGAATAAGGATGCCCTGTGGGAGCTCCGCAGGTGTCTCACAGGAGAGACAGTGAGGCTGAGTGTAATTCAGGAATAATAATGCACCGTGATAGCTCCGCAGGTGTCTCACAATAGAGACAGTGAGGCAGAGTGTAGTTCAGGAACAAGGATGCAACGTGAGAGCTCCACCGGTGTCTCACAAGAGAGACAGTGAGGCAGAGTGTAGTACAGGAATAAGGATGCGCCGTGAGAGCTTCGCAGGTGTCTCACAAGAGATTCAGTGAGGCAGAGTGTAGTACAGGAATAAGGATGCACCGTGAGAGCTTCGCAGGTGTCTCACAAGAGAGACAGTGAGGCAGAGTGTAGTTCAGGAATAAGGATGCACCGTGAGAGCTTCGCAGGTGTCTCACAAGAGAGACAGTGAGGCAGAGTGTAGTTCAGGAATAAGGATGCACCGTGAGAGCTCTGCAGGTGTCTCACAAGAGAGACAGCGAGGCAGAGTGTAGTTCAGGAATAAGGATGCAACGTGAGAGCTCCGCAGGTGTCTCACAATAGAGACAGTGAGGCAGAGTGTAGTGCAGGAATAAGAATGCACTGTGAGATATCCGCAGGCGTCTCACAAGAGAGACAGTGAGGCAGAGTGTACTTCAGGAATAAGGTGCACCGTGAGAGCTCCGCCGGTGTCTCACAAGAGAGACAGGGAGGCAGACTGTCGTTCAAGAATAAGGATGCACTGTGAGAGCTCTGCAGGTGTCTTACAAGAGAGACAGTGAGGCAGAGTGTAGTTCAGGCATAAGGATGCACAGTGAGAGCTCCGCAGGTGACTCACAATAGAGACAGTGAGGCTGCGTGTAGTTGAGGAATAAGGATGCACCGTGAGAGCTCCGCAGGTGTCTCTCAAGAAAGACAGTGAGACAGAGTGTAGATCAGGAATAAGAATGCATCTTGGGAGCTCTGCAGATGTCTCACAATAGAGAATGTGATGCAGAGTGTACTTCAGGAATAAGGATGCACCGCGAGAGCTCCGCAGGTGTCTCACAATAGAGACTGTGAGGCAGAGTGTAGTTCAGGAATAAGGATGCACATTGAGAGCTCCGCAGGTGTCTCACAAGAGAGACAGTGAGGTAGAGTGTAGTTCAGGAATAAGGATGCCCTGTGAGAGCTCCGCAGGTGTCTCACAATAGAGACAGTGAGGCAGAGTGTAGTTCAGGAATAAGGATGCACCGTGAGAGCTCCGCAGGTGTGTCACAAGAGAGACTATGAGGCAGAGTGTAGTTCAGGAATAAGGATGCACATTGAGAGCTCCGCAGGTGTCTCACAAGAGAGACAGTGAGGTAGAGTGTAGTTCAGGAATAAGGATGCCCTGTGAGAGCTCTGCAGGTGACTCACAATAGAGACAGTGAGGCTGCGTGTAGTTCAGGAATAAGGATGCACCGTGAGAGCTCCGCAGGTGTCTCACAAGAGAGACAGTGAGGCAGAGTGTAGATCAGGAATAAGGATGCATCTTGGGTGCTCTGCAGATGTCTCACAATAGAGACTGTCAGGCAGAGTGTACTTCAGGAATAAGGATGCACCGTGAGAGCTCTGCCGGTGTCTCACAAGAGAGACAGTGAGGCAGAGTGTCGTTCAAGAATAAGGATGCATCTTGGGAGCTCTGCAGATGTCTCACAATAGAGACAGTGAGGCAGAGTGTATATCAGGAATAAGGATGCATCTTGGGAACTCTGCAGATGTCTCACAATAGAGACAGTGAGGCAGAGTGTAGTTCAGGAATAAGGATGCACTGTGAGAGCTCCGCAGGTGTCTCACAAGAGAGAGAGTGAGGCAGAGTATAGTTCAGGAATAAGGATGCGCCGTGAGAGCTCCGCAGGTGTCTCACAAGAGAGACAGTGAGGCTGAGTGTAGTTCAGGAATATGGATGCACCGTGAGAGCTCCGCAGGTGTCTCACAAGAGAGACTGTCAGGCAGAGTGTAGTTCAGGAATAAGGATGCACCGTGAGAGCTCCGCCGGTGTCTCACAATAGAGACAGTGAGGCAGAGTGTCGTTCAGGAATAAGGATGCACCGTGAGAGCTCCGCAGGTGTCTCACAAGAGAGACAGTGAGGTAGAGTGTAGTTCAGGAATAAGGATGCACCGTGAGTGCTCCGTAGGTGTCTCACAAGAGAGACAGTGAGGCAGAGTGTAGTTCAGGAATAAGAATGCACTGTGAGATATCCGCAGGCGTCTCACAAGAGAGACAGTGAGGCAGAGTGTAGTTCAGGAATAAGGATGCCCTGTGGGAGCTCCACAGGTGTCTCACAAGAGAGACAGTGAGGCTGAGTGTAATTCAGGAATAATAATGCACCGTGATAGCTCCGCAGGTGTCTCACAATAGAGACAGTGAGGCAGAGTGTAGTTCAGGAATAAGGATGCAACGTGAGAGCTCCACCGGTGTCTCACAAGAGAGACAGTGAGGCAGAGTGTAGTACAGGAATAAGGATGCGCCGTGAGAGCTCTGCAGCTGTCTCACAAGAGAGACAGTGAGGCAGAGTGTAGTTCAGGAATAAGGATGCACCGTGAGAGTTCCACAGGTGTCTCACAAGAGAGACAGTGAGGCAGAGTGTAGTTCAGGAATAAGGATGCACCGTGAGAGCTCCGCAGGTGTCTCACAATAGAGACAGTGAGGCAGAGTGTAGTTCAGGAATAAGAATGCACTGTGAGATATCCGCAGGCGTCTCACAAGAGAGACAGTGAGGTAGAGTGTACTTCAGGAATAAGGTGCACCGTGAGAGCTCCGCCGGTGTCTCACAAGAGAGACAGTGAGGCAGACTGTCGTTCAAGAATAAGGATGCACTGTGAGAGCTCTGCAGGTGTCTTACAAGAGAGACAGTGAGGCAGAGTGTAGGTCAGGAATAAGGATGCACCGTGAGAGCTCCGCAGGTGACTCACAATAGAGACAGTGAGGCTGCGTGTAGTTCAGGAATAAGGATGCACCGTGAGAGCTCCGCAGGTGTCTCACAAGAGAGACAGTGAGGCAGAGTGTAGATCAGGAATAAGGATGCATCTTGGGTGCTCTGCAGATGTCTCACAATAGAGACTGTCAGGCAGAGTGTACTTCAGGAATAAGGATGCACCGTGAGAGCTCTGCCGGTGTCTCACAAGAGAGACAGTGAGGCAGAGTGTCGTTCAAAAATAAGGATGCATCTTGGGAGCATTGCAGATGTCTCACAATAGAGACAGTGATGCAGAGTGTAGATCAGGAATAAGGATGCATCTTGGGAGCTCTGCAGATGTCTCACAATAGAGACAGTGAGGCAGAGTGTAGTTCAGGAATAAGGATGCACTGTGAGACCTCCGCAGGTGTCTCACAAGAGAGAGAGTGAGGCAGAGTGTAGTTCAGGAATAAGGATGCACCATGAGAGCTCCGCAGGTGTCTCACAAGAGAGACAGTGAGGCTGAGTGTAGTTCAGGAATAAGGATGCACCGTGAGAGCTCCGCAGGTGTCTCACAAGAGAGACAGTGAGAAAGAGTGTAGATCAGGAATAAGAATGCATCTTGGGAGCTCTGCAGATGTCTCACAATAGAGAATGTGATGCAGAGGGTACTTCAGGAATAAGGATGCACCGCGAGAGCTCCGCAGGTGTCTCACAATAGAGACTGTGAGGCAGAGTGTAGTTCAGGAATAAGGATGCACATTGAGAGCTCCGCAGGTGTCTCACAAGAGAGACAGTGAGGTAGAGTGTAGTTCAGGAATAAGGATGCCCTGTGAGAGCTCCGCAGGTGTCTCACAATAGAGACAGTGAGGCAGAGTGTAGTTCAGGAATAAGGATGCACCGTGAGAGCTCCGCAGGTGTGTCACAAGAGAGACTATGAGGCAGAGTGTAGTTCAGGAATAAGGATGCACATTGAGAGCTCAGCAGGTGTCTCACAAGAGAGACAGTGAGGTAGAGTGTAGTTCAGGAATAAGGATGCCCTGTGAGAGCTCTGCAGGTGACTCACAATAGAGACAGTGAGGCTGCGTGTAGTTCAGGAATAAGGATGCACCGTGAGAGCTCCGCAGGTGTCTCACAAGAGAGACAGTGAGGCAGAGTGTAGATCAGGAATAAGGATGCATCTTGGGTGCTCTGCAGATGTCTCACAATAGAGACTGTCAGGCAGAGTGTACTTCAGGAATAAGGATGCACCGTGAGAGCTCTGCCGGTGTCTCACAAGAGAGACAGTGAGGCAGAGTGTCGTTCAAGAATAAGGATGCATCTTGGGAGCTCTGCAGATGTCTCACAACAGAGACAGTGAGGCAGAGTGTAGATCAGGAATAAGGATGCATCTTGGGAACTCTGCAGATGTCTCACAATAGAGACAGTGAGGCAGAGTGTAGTTCAGGAATAAGGATGCACTGTGAGAGCTCCGCAGGTGTCTCACAAGAGAGAGAGTGAGGCAGAGTGTAGTTCAGGAATAAGGATGCACCGTGAGAGCTCCGCAGGTGTCTCACAAGAGAGACGCTGAGTGTAGTTCAGGAATATGGATGCACCGTGAGAGCTCCGCAGGTGTCTCACAAGAGAGACTGTCAGGCAGAGTGTAGTTCAGGAATAAGGATGCACCGTGAGAGCTCCGCCGGTGTCTCACAATAGAGACAGTGAGGCAGAGTGTAGTTCAGGAATAAGGATGCACCGTGAGAGCTCTGCAGGTGTCTCACAAGAGAGACAGGGGGTCATTCTAAGTCTGGCGGGCGGCGGAGGCCGCCCGCCAGACTTCCCCCTCCGAAATACCGCTCTGCGGTCGAAAGACCGCGGACGGTATTCTAAGTTTTTCCCTGGGCTGGCGGGCGGTCGCCAAAAGACCGCCCGCCAGCCCAGGGAAAAACTCCCTTCCCACGAGGATGCCGGCTCGTAATCGAGCCGGCGGAGTGGGAAGGTGCGACGGGTGCTGTTGCACCCATCGCGTATTTCACTGTCTGCCAAGCAGACAGTGAAATACTTGTAGGGGCCCTCTTACAGGGGCCCCTGCAGTGCCCATCCAGTGGCATGGGCACTGCAGGGGCCCCCAGGGGCCCTGCGACCCCCCCTACCGCCATCCGGTTCCCGGCGGGCGGACCGCCGGGAACTGGATGGCAGTAGGGGGGGTCGGAATCCCTTCGGCGGCGCAGCTAGCTGCGCCGCCTTGGAGGATTCAATAGGGCGGCGGTACACTGGCGGGAGACCGCCAGTGTTGCCGGTCTGACCGCGGCTTTACCGCCGCGGTCAGAATGCCCTGCGGGGCACCGCCGGCCTGTCGGCGGTGCTCCCGCCGACCCTGGCCCCGGCGGTCTAAGACCGTCGGGGTCAGAATGACCCCCACAGTGAGGTACAGTGTAGTTCAGGAATAAGGATGCACCGTGAGAGCTCCGCAGGTGTCTCACAAGAGAGACAGTGAGGCAGAGTGTAGTTCAAGAATAAGAATGCACTGTGAGATATCCGCAGGCGTCTCACAAGAGAGACAGTGAGGCAGAGTGTAGTTCAGGAATAAGGATGCCCTGTGGGAGCTCCACAGGTGTCTCACAAGAGAGACAGTGAGGCTGAGTGTAATTCAGGAATAATAATGCACCGTGATAGCTCCGCAGGTGTCTCACAATAGAGACAGTGAGACAGAGTGTAGTTCAGGAATAAGGATGCAACGTGAGAGCTCCACCGGTGTCTCACAAGAGAGACAGTGAGGCAGAGTGTAGTACAGGAATAAGGATGCGCCGTGAGAGCTTCGCAGGTGTCTCACAAGAGAGACAGTGAGGCAGAGTGTAGTTCAGGAATAAGGATGCACCGTGAGAGTTCCGCAGGTGTCTCACAAGAGAGACAGTGAGGCACAGTGTAGTTCAGGAATAAGGATGCACCGTGAGAGCTCCGCAGGTGTCTCACAATAGAGACAGTGAGGCAGAGTGTAGTTCAGGAATAAGAATGCACTGTGTGATATCCGCAGGCGTCTCACAAGAGAGACAGTGAGGCGGAGTGTACTTCAGGAATAAGGTGCACCGTGAGAGTTCCGCCGGTGTCTCACAAGAGAGACAGTGAGGCAGACTGTCGTTCAAGAATAACGATGCACTGTGAGAGCTCTGCAGGTGTCTTACAAGAGAGACAGTGAGGCAGAGTGTAGTTCAGGAATAAGGATGCACCGTGAGAGCTCCGCAGGTGACTCACAATAGAGACAGTGAGGCTGCGTGTAGTTCAGGAATAAGGATGCACCGTGAGAGCTCCGCAGGTGTCTCACAAGAGAGGCAGAGTGTAGATCAGGAATAAGGATGCATCTTGGGTGCTCTGCAGATGTCTCACAATAGAGACTGTCAGGCAGAGTGTACTTCAGGAATAAGGATGCACCGTGAGAGCTCTGCCGGTGTCTCACAAGAGAGACAGTGAGGCAGAGTGTCGTTCAAGAATAAGGATGCATCTTGGGAGCTCTGCAGATGTCTCACAATAGAGACAGTGAGGCAGAGTGTAGATCAGGAATAAGGATGCATCTTGGGAACTCTGCAGATGTCTCACAATAGAGACAGTGAGGCAGAGTGTAGTTCAGGAATAAGGATGCACTGTGAGAGCTCCGCAGGTGTCTCACAAGAGAGAGAGTGAGGCAGAGTGTAGTTCAGGAATAAGGATGCGCCGTGAGAGCTCCGCAGGTGTCTCAGAAGAGAGACAGTGAGGCTGAGTGTAGTTCAGGAATAAGGATGCGCCGTGAGAGCTCCGCAGGTGTCTCACAAGAGAGACAGTGAGGCTGAGTGTAGTTCAGGAATAAGGATGCCCTGTGAGAGCTCTGCAGGAGTCTCACAAGAGAGACAGTGAGGCAGAGTGTAGTTCAGGAATAAGGATGCACAGTGAGAGCTCCGCAGGTGTCTCACAAGAGAGACAGTGAGGCAGAGTGTAGTTCAGGAATAAGGATGCATCTTGGGAGCTCTGCAGATGTCTCACAATAGAGACTGTCAGGCAGAGTGTAGTTCAGGAATAAGGATGCACTGTGAGAGCTCCGCCGGTGTCTCACAAGAGAGACAGTGAGGTAGAGTGTAGTTCAGGAATAAGAATGCACCGTGAGAGCTGCGCAGGTGTCTCACAAAAGGGACAGTGAGACAGAGTGTAGATCAGGAATAAGAATGCACTTTGAGAGCTCCGCAGGTGTCTCACAATAGAGACAGTGAGGCTGCGTGCAGTTCAGGAATAAGGATGCACCGTGAGAGCTCCGCAGGTGTCTCACAAAAGAGACTGTGAGGGAGAGTGTAGTTCAGGAATAAGGATGCAAAGTGAGAGGTCCGCAGGTGTCTCACAAGAGAGACAGTGAGACAGAGTGTAGTTCATGAATAAGGATGCACTGTGAGAGCTCTGCAGGTGTCTCACAATAGAGACAGTGAGGTAGAGTGCAGTTCAGGAATAAGGATGCACATTGAGAGCTCTGCAGGTGTCTCACAATAGAGACAGTGAGGCAGAGTGTAGTTCAGGAATAAGGATGCACCGTGAGAGCTCCGCAGGTGTCTCACAAGAGAGACAGTGAAGCAGAGTGTAGTTCAGGAATAAGAATGCACCGTGAGATATCCGCAGGCGTCTCACAAGAGAGACAGTGAGGTAGAGTGTAGTTCAGGAATAACGATGCACCGTGAGAGCTCCGCAGATGTCTCACAATAGAGACTGTGAGGCAGAGTGTAGTTCAGGAATAAGGATGCGCTGTGAGTGTAGTTCAGGAATAAGGATGCGCCGTGAGAGCTCTGCAGGTGTCTCACAATAGAGACAGTGAGGTAGAGTGTAGTTCAGGAATAAGGATGCGCCGTGAGAGCTCCGCAGATGTCTCACAATAGAGACTGTGAGGCAGAGTGTAGTTCAGGAATAAGGATGCCCTGTGAGAGCTCCGCAGGTGTCTCACAAGAGAGACAGTGAGGCTGAGTGTAATTCAGGAATAATAATGCACCGTGAGAGCTCCGCAGGTGTCTCACAATAGAGACAGTGAGGCAGAGTGTAGTTCAGGAATAAGGATGCAACGTGAGAGGTCCACCGGTGTCTCACAAGAGAGACAGTGAGGCAGAGTGTAGTACAGGAATAAGGATGCGCCGTGAGAGCTTCGCAGGTGTCTCACAAGAGAGACAGTGAGGCAGAGTGTAGTTCAGGAATAAGGATGCACCGTGAGAGTTCCGCAGGTGTCTCACAAGAGAGACAGTGAGGCACAGTGTAGTTCAGGAATAAGGATGCACCGTGAGAGCTCCGCAGGTGTCTCACAATAGAGACAGTGAGGCAGAGTGTAGTTCAGGAATAAGAATGCACTGTGTGATATCCGCAGGCGTCTCACAAGAGAGACAGTGAGGCGGAGTGTACTTCAGGAATAAGGTGCACCGTGAGAGTTCCGCCGATGTCTCACAAGAGAGACAGTGAGGCAGACTGTCGTTCAAGAATAACGATGCACTGTGAGAGCTCTGCAGGTGTCTTACAAGAGAGACAGTGAGGCAGAGTGTAGTTCAGGAATAAGGATGCACCGTGAGAGCTCCGCAGGTGACTCACAATAGAGACAGTGAGGCTGCGTGTAGTTCAGGAATAAGGATGCACCGTGAGAGCTCCGCAGGTGTCTCACAAGAGAGACAGTGAGGCAGAGTGTAGATCAGGAATAAGGATGCATCTTGGGTGCTCTGCAGATGTCTCACAATAGAGACTGTCAGGCAGAGTGTACTTCAGGAATAAGGATGCACCGTGAGAGCTCTGCCGGTGTCTCACAAGAGAGACAGTGAGGCAGAGTGTCGTTCAAGAATAAGGATGCATCTTGGGAGCTCTGCAGATGTCTCACAATAGAGACAGTGAGGCAGAGTGTAGATCAGGAATAAGGATGCATCTTGGGAACTCTGCAGATGTCTCACAATAGAGACAGTGAGGCAGAGTGTAGTTCAGGAATAAGGATGCACTGTGAGAGCTCCGCAGGTGTCTCACAAGAGAGAGAGTGAGGCAGAGTGTAGTTCAGGAATAAGGATGCGCCGTGAGAGCTCCGCAGGTGTCTCAGAAGAGAGACAGTGAGGCTGAGTGTAGTTCAGGAATAAGGATGCGCCGTGAGAGCTCCGCAGGTGTCTCACAAGAGAGACAGTGAGGCTGAGTGTAGTTCAGGAATAAGGATGCCCTGTGAGAGCTCTGCAGGAGTCTCACAAGAGAGACAGTGAGGCAGAGTGTAGTTCAGGAATAAGGATGCACAGTGAGAGCTCCGCAGGTGTCTCACAAGAGAGACAGTGAGGCAGAGTGTAGTTCAGGAATAAGGATGCATCTTGGGAGCTCTGCAGATGTCTCACAATAGAGACTGTCAGGCAGAGTGTAGTTCAGGAATAAGGATGCACTGTGAGAGCTCCGCCGGTGTCTCACAAGAGAGACAGTGAGGTAGAGTGTAGTTCAGGAATAAGAATGCACCGTGAGAGCTGCGCAGGTGTCTCACAAAAGGGACAGTGAGACAGAGTGTAGATCAGGAATAAGAATGCACTTTGAGAGCTCCGCAGGTGTCTCACAATAGAGACAGTGAGGCTGCGTGCAGTTCAGGAATAAGGATGCACCGTGAGAGCTCCGCAGGTGTCTCACAAAAGAGACTGTGAGGGAGAGTGTAGTTCAGGAATAAGGATGCAAAGTGAGAGGTCCGCAGGTGTCTCACAAGAGAGACAGTGAGACAGAGTGTAGTTCATGAATAAGGATGCACTGTGAGAGCTCTGCAGGTGTCTCACAATAGAGACAGTGAGGTAGAGTGCAGTTCAGGAATAAGGATGCACATTGAGAGCTCTGCAGGTGTCTCACAATAGAGACAGTGAGGCAGAGTGTAGTTCAGGAATAAGGATGCACCGTGAGAGCTCCGCAGGTGTCTCACAAGAGAGACAGTGAAGCAGAGTGTAGTTCAGGAATAAGAATGCACCGTGAGATATCCGCAGGCGTCTCACAAGAGAGACAGTGAGGTAGAGTGTAGTTCAGGAATAACGATGCACCGTGAGAGCTCCGCAGATGTCTCACAATAGAGACTGTGAGGCAGAGTGTAGTTCAGGAATAAGGATGCGCTGTGAGTGTAGTTCAGGAATAAGGATGCGCCGTGAGAGCTCTGCAGGTGTCTCACAATAGAGACAGTGAGGTAGAGTGTAGTTCAGGAATAAGGATGCGCCGTGAGAGCTCCGCAGATGTCTCACAATAGAGACTGTGAGGCAGAGTGTAGTTCAGGAATAAGGATGCCCTGTGAGAGCTCCGCAGGTGTCTCACAAGAGAGACAGTGAGGCTGAGTGTAATTCAGGAATAATAATGCACCGTGAGAGCTCCGCAGGTGTCTCACAATAGAGACAGTGAGGCAGAGTGTAGTTCAGGAATAAGGATGCAACGTGAGAGGTCCACCGGTGTCTCACAAGAGAGACAGTGAGGCAGAGTGTAGTACAGGAATAAGGATGCGCCGTGAGAGCTTCGCAGGTGTCTCACAGAGAGACAGTGAGGCAGAGTGTAGTTCAGGAATAAGGATGCACCGTGAGAGCTCCGCAGGTGTGTCACAAGAGAGACTATGAGGCAGAGTGTAGTTCAGGAATAAGGATGCACATTGAGAGCTCCGCAGGTGTCTCACAAGAGAGACAGTTAGGTAGAGTGTAGTTCAGGAATAAGGATGCCCTGTGAGAGCTCTGCAGGTGACTCACAATAGAGACAGTGAGGCTGCGTGTAGTTCAGGAATAAGGATGCACTGTGAGAGCTCCGCAGGTGTCTCACAAGAGAGATACTGAGGCAGAGTGTAGATCAGGAATAAGGATGCATCTTGGGTGCTCTGCAGATGTCTCACAATAAAGACTGTCGGCGGTGAGTGTACTTCAGGAATAAGGATGCACCGTGAGAGCTCCGCAGGTGACTCACAAGAGAGTAGAGTGCAGTTCAGGAATAAGAATGCACCATGAGAGCTCCGCAGGTGACTCACAAGAGAGCAGAGTGCAGTTCAGGAATAAGGATGCACCGTGAGAGCTCCGCAGGTGACTCACAATAGAGACGGTGAGGCAGAATGTAGTTCAGGAATAAGGATGCACCGTGAGAGCTCTGCAGGTGTCTCACAATAGAGACAGTGAGGTAGAGTGCAGTTCAGGAATAAGGATGCACCGTGAGAGCTCTGCAGGTGTCTCATAAGAGACACAGTGAGTCAGAGTGTAGATCAGGAATAAGGATGAATCTTAGGTGCTCTGCAGATGTCTCACAATAGAGACAGTGAGACATAGGCCCTCATTCTGACCCTGGCGGTCGGTGATAAAGCGGCGGCCAAACTGCCAACAGGCTGGCGGTCCAAAATATGCAATTCTGACCCTGGCGGGAACCGCCAACACAGCCCGCCGCATTAACACTCCGACCGCCACGGCGGAACAAACAAACAGCGCAGCGGTCCCCGCCAACAGCCAGGCGGCAGACAATGTACCGCCCACCCTATCACGACCCACCAATCCGCCACCTTTTCCGGGGCGGGAGCACCGCCGATAAAAACACGGCGGAAACAGACTACGAACGGGAAAACGCTCACCTCCACATACTCCACGCAAGATTCCGGCAGTATGGAACCCGAGTTGCAGGTCATCCCCGCACTCCTATACCTGCTCCTGTACCAGGAGCACGCCCGGCGGCGCGGAAGACATCAGTGAGTACTGCACCTACGACACAGGGGAGGGAAAAGATTACCGGCACACACCCACCCACCCACACCCACTACAACACACACATCAATGCATTCCCACAGATCACTGTCACAACCCACAAACCCCCCCTCCTAAATAATGCAAAGACCAAAAGAAGAGATCTTAAACGGGCAGATATATTGAAAAATGGACAGCAGTAATCCCAATAAATAAATAAACTATGTACAAAATATATACATCTACTAAATGTAGTCCAACCACTGTCCGTGGACCACAGGGGTCCTAAGCAAAGGGGCAAGGCCCAGTCCCACGACAAGAACTCCACGGAGAGAACACTGCAGGGGCATCAGAAAGAAAAAAGGACAGGCACCTCAGGGGGAAGGGAAGGGGGGGCACCTCAGCCACTTGAGTACACGACGCCAGATCCACGAGGGGACTCCATGACCACTGGCCCATCCTGGGGAGAGCAAAGCCACAGTCCAAACAGTCCATACAGTGGGTGGCCTGCCCACTGGGCCATCCTGGGGAGAGCAAAGCCACAGTCCATACAGTCCATACAGTGGGTGGCCTGCCCACTGGGCCATCCTGGGGAGAGCAAAGCCACAGTCCATACAGTGGGTGGCCTGCCCACTGGGCCATCCTGGGGAGAGCAAAGCCACAGTCCATACAGTGGGTGGCCTGCCCACTGGGACATCCTGGGGAGAGCAAAGCCACAGTCCATACAGTCCATACAGTGGGTGGCCTGCCCACTGGGCCATCCTGGGGAGAGCAAAGCCACAGTCAAAACAGTCCATAAAAGACTCCACTGCCACTGGAGGAGGCATGTTGGCCAGAGGACATCCTGCAGCCCTGCCCGAGACAGATCCTGTCCTGCCACGTCTGCCAAAGGGCCAGCGGTTCCTGCCTGGAAGGGACCAGTTCAGCGGTTCTTGCCTTGAAGGGCCCAGTTCAGCGGTTCTTGCCTTGAAGGGCCCAGTTCAGCGGTTCTTGAGACGGCGGTCCCCAGCGGAGCGGTGCTGGAGACGGCGGGGCCCAGTTCAGCGGTTCTTGCCTTGAAGGGCCCAGTTCAGCGGTTCTTGAGACGGCGGTCCCCAGCGGAGCGGTGCTGGAGACGGCGGGGCCCAGTTCAGCGGTTCTTGCCTTGAAGGGCCCAGTTCAGCGGTTCTTGCCTTGAAGGGCCCAGTTCAGCGGTCCTTGCCTTGAAGGGCCCAGTTCATCGGTCCTTGCCTTGAAGGGCCCAGTTCAGCGGTTCTTGCCTTGAAGGGCCCAGTTCAGCGGTTCTTGCCTTGAAGGGCCCAGTTCAGCGGTTCTTGCCTTGAAGGGCCCAGTTCAGCGGTCCTTGCCTTGAAGGGCCCAGTTCAGCGGTCCTTGCCTTGAAGGGCCCAGTTCAGCGGTTCTTGCCTTGAAGGGCCCAGTTCAGCGGTCCTTGCCTTGAAGGGCCCAGTTCAGCGGTCCTTGCCTTGAAGGGCCCAGTTCAGCGGTCCTTGCCTTGAAGGGCCCAGTTCAGCGGTTCTTGAGACGGCGGTCCCCAGCGGAGCGGTGCTGGAGACGGCGGACATTCAATGGCCAACTGCTCATTGCCTGGTGGTGCCCTCCTGGGCAGCGGGGATGGTGCTCCTTCAATGCCCACCTGGGCTGTGGGTGGTGGGGCCCTCCTGGCCAGCTGGGCTGGGTCCTCCCTGGGCAGCGGCTATGGGGGTGGTGGGCTCTCCCGGGGCAGCTGTGCCGGTTCCTCCCGGGGCAGCGGCTATGGGGGTTGCGGGCTCCTCCTGGGCAGCTGTGACGGGTCCTCCATGGGCAGCAGGCCTGCTGCCTGACTTCTCCGCCTTGCTGCCCTTGCCCTCCTTAGTCGGGAGTCTGTGGCCCTTTCCTCCCTTTGGAGCTGTGGCTGTTGACGGTGGCTGGCTAGTGTCCTGGGGGGATATAGAATCCGGGCTCCGGCGGCGGCCCTTCCGCCTTCTGCTCCTCTTCCCAGGGGGTGGGCTGGCTGTCCCCTTGCTGCTGGGCGAAGATCCAGACCTGCGGGCTGGTGGGCTCCAATACCCCTGCACCCTTGTCAAGGGGGCTGCAGGGCTGGTGGTGGCTGAGGTGCTCTTCTTACCCCGACGAGAAGGAGGGGGGGCTCAGGGTCAGGAAAGAAGGTAGCAGTAGAGAGATAGATTTTCTTGGGACAATGGATAGTGGTAGGTACAGTGGGTATGGGAGTGGAGGGAGAGGATGTGGTTGTAGGCGAGACAAGTTTGCTGTCTTTGGGTGCAGGTGCAGGAGCGGGAGGCTGTCGTGAGGTGGATGGCTGTTGGGTGGGTGGGTGGCTGCGTTTGTGTGGTGTGGAAGAGGGGGTGACAGACACAGTGGGAGAGGACACAGGGGACGTGTAAATGGCAGTGGGGGTGGTGACTGCACGTGTGCGGACTGTACTGGAGGGTGTGCTGGTGATGGAAACACTGGCTGATGGTGAGGTGAATGAAGGTGTGAGTGTAGACGTCACAGGGAGGGAGGAGGGAGACGAGGAGGTGGGGGTCACAGAGGTGGTAGTGACTGTTGGCATGTCTGCATCGGAATGTTGCTTGTGTGAATGTCTGCGTGATCTGTGGTGCTTATGTTTGGATGAGCTGCTCTTGGGTGTTGAGGTGTGTGCAGGCTGGTCTGATGGTGTGGGTGGGACAGGCAGAGGAACAGGAAACTGGGAGGAGGGAGTTAGTAGAGGGAGGCAGGAGACAGGGACAATGGCTGCCGTCAGTGCTGAGGCCAGAGCCTGGAACGATCGCTGATGGGCAGCCTGACCCGAATGAATGCCCTCCAGGTACGCATTGCTGCGATGAACCTCCCTCTCCACCCCCTGGATGGCATTCAAAAGGGTAGTCTGCCCAACAATGAGCGTTCGGAGGAGGTCAATGACCTCCTCACTGAGGGCAGCGGGGGTAACAGGGGCAGGGCCTGAGGTGCCTGGGGCGAAGGAGATGCCCGGCTTCCTGGCAGAGCGGGCACGGGGCGAACGCTGAGGGGCTGCTGGGAGGGCGGAGATGGTGCGCTGGGTGGCGGCTGTACCTGTAATGGCGGGGGCACGGATGGTGCCACCCCCGCAAGGGAGCTCCCTTCCGAGGACGTGTCCGTGTCGCTGCAGGGTCCAGTCGTCCCCGTTGTGGAGCTCCCCTCGCCCTCCGTCTCACTGGTCCAGTCAGACTCTGGTGGTCATTCTGACCTCGGCGGTAAAAGGCGCCTACCGCCGGTCAGAAATCCTCCATAATTCCGCCGCGGTCGTGGTAACCCGCCACGGTCATTCTGACCTGCAGCAGCCAAACCTCCGAAAATCCGACAGCCACAACAGACCGCCAGACCAGCGGTCGGCGGAAAAGTGGAGGTGACCAAACCTCCACCGTCACGCCAACAGAAATACGCCCATGCCATTACGACCCACGAATCCACGCGGCGGTCTTTCAAACGCGGTTTTCCATTGGCGGTACACACCGCCGCGGTCAGAATACACACAAACGAACAAAACTCAGCCACATTGGACGATTTGAATTCCACACACCTGATACACATACACACACCACTCCCACACACACAATACAATATAAAACACAAACCCACATCACCCACAAACCCCTATGACCAAAAATTCAGAAAGAAGCACTGAGAGACACATCAGCGATCACAGAATACCATCACACAGAGGCACACTACACCATCACCCACACAATATCCACACACAAAACAACACACACCACCACACTCAACACACTTAACTACACATACTCCACCCCACACATCATACACACCACTCCATGGCACCCCAAAGACACCCCCGCTTCTCAGACGAAGAACTCAGGGTCATGGTGGAGGAAATCGTTCGGGTAGAGCCCCAGCTCTTCGGCACACAGGTCCAATACACCAGCATTGCCCGGAGGAAGGAGCTATGGCAGAGGATTGTCGACAGGGTCAACGCTGTGGGACAGCACCCCAGAAATCGGGAAGACATCAGGAAGCGATGGAACGACCTACGGGGGAAGGTGCGTTCCATGGTATCCAGGCACAACATCGCCGTGCAGAAGACTGGCGGAGGACCCCCACCTCAACCCCCACAATTTACAACATGGGAGGAGGAAGTCTTGAACATCCTGCATCCTGACGGCCTCGCAGGAGTCGCCGGAGGAATGGATTCTGGTAAGTTGAAGGTTCAATACTGCTTCCCCCCCACCTGCATGCCAAATCATACCCCAACCCTCACCCCCATCCTCGAACCCCACCCTCACCCCCACCCCCATCCTCACCCCCACCCTCACCCCCACCACCATCCTCACCCCCACCACCATCCTCACCCCCACCCCCAGCACACCTATTCCCTGCCAATGTCTCACCATCACAACCCACACATCCCAAAACCTAGGCCTGCATGCGTCCACTAAGCATGGACACCCATCACCAAAGCATGCCCAATGCATATACACATCCCCCCCACAAGCCACCCTCACCAAAGCACCCACACACGAATGCCAGCACTTGGGGACACGGGAACCCACAGATACACCCATATGCCACACATTGAAACTATAACCATACCTCTATACCCCTGCAGGACCCGACCGTCAACACACCGCCACGGAGGGCCCAGAATTCTCCACACCCCCCACCCAAGAGGCCGTCAGCGATGACAGCAGCTCTGTCGACCTGGACACTGATGACCAGCCCGGACCATCGGGGACCTCTGGACAGTCGGTTCCCCTCACACAGGCACAGGCCACTACAGACCCAAACCCCTCTGGGAACACCAGCACAGCTCCCACCCAGCGGGCCCATGCCTCTGTCTCCAGGGCGCGTCAATCTGCGGTGTGTCTACCACTACAGGGCACCCAGGATAACCCACCACCCCAACAACAACAGGGACCTGGGGGCAGTGGTAGTGGGCACACTGGCCAGGGGGCAGAGGCCCAGGGAAACAGGGCAACTCGGAGGGCAGCTGTGCGACAGGGGGGGACGGGCCCAGGGAACCCACTCTCCACGAGGCCCTCACCACCATCATGGGAGCATACAACCGCTCCCAGGAGACGATGGCGACGGTACTGGCCCGGTTCCAGGAGATCCAGGTACTGCAGGAGGAACACTATCAGGGGTACAGGGAGGACATCAGAGCCCTCACCTCCACCCTGGTTACCATGGTAGGGCTGCTGCAGGACCTCATCAACACCAGGACGGACACTCAACAACAACAAAGGGCCCCTGCCACTAGCCTGGACCAAGAACAGGCAACCACCTCCGCCGGCGCTAGTGGACAGGAGGCCCCCGCACAACAGCAGCCCACCAGACCCCCACCTCCTGCAGGAGAAGAACCACCCCGCAAGAGGGCCCTGAGATCTCGCAAGAAGACAGAGTAGGATGTCAAGACCCCCGCCAGCAAAGGATACCACCTGATGTCATCCCACTGTCCCACATTGTCACCCTGTCCATCCTTGAACTGCCCATGCTCCATCTCTCCACAGGCCTATGGACAATGCACCTGTGTGACTGTTACTCTGGACTCTGCCATGGACATTCCTTCACCATAGCCCCCACCCACTTGAAACCACCCATCCCATTTTGAGCACTGAAATAAACACCTATTTTGCACAAAACTATCTGGAGTCTGGCTGTGATTTCAAAATAATGTAATTGACATGACAGTGCAAATATGTCCTTGTACATAGTGAAGTCAACAAACAGCTGCCACAAAGCTGTAGTCCATGGGGAAACGAAGCACAGGACTCGTAGTGGGGACCCCAGATCTGAAATAGGGAGGGAAAAGCCACAACTCAGTCATCATACACTGGGGCAAATAGACAGGCAGCAGAGTGTAGTTCAGGAATAAGGATGCACCGTGAGAGCTCCGCAGGTGTCTCACAATACAGACAGTGAGGCAGAGTGTAGTTCAGGAATAAGGATGCACCGTGAGAGCTACGCAGGTGTTTCACAAGAGAGACAGTGAGGCACAGTGTAGTTCAGGAATAAGGATGCACCGTGAGAGCTCCGCAGGTGTCTCACAATAGAGACAGTGAGGCAGAGTGTAGTTCAGTAATAAGAATGCACTGTGAGATATCCGCAGGCGTCTCATAAGAGAGACAGTGAGGCAGAGGGTACTTCAGGAATAAGGTGCACCGTGAGAGCTCCGCCGGTGTCTCACAAGAGAGACAGTGAGGCTGACTGTCGTTCAAGAATAAGGATGCACTGTGAGAGCTCTGCAGGTGTCTCACAAGAGAGACAGTGAGGCAGAGTGTAGATCAGGAATAAGGATGCACTTGGGTGCTCTGCAGATGTCTCACAATAGAGACTGTCAGGCAGAGTGTACTTCAGGAATAAGGATGCACCGTGAGAGCTCCGCAGGTGTCTCACAAGAGAGACAGTGAGGCAGAGTGTAGATCAGGAATAAGGATGCATCTTGGGTGCTCTGCAGATGTCTCACAATAGAGACTGTCAGGCAGAGTGTACTTCAGGAATAAGGATGCACCGTGAGAGCTCTGCCGGTGTCTCACAAGAGAGACAGTGAGGCAGAGTGTTGTTCAAGAATAAGGATACATCTTGGGAGCTCTGCAGATGTCTCACAATAGAGACAGTGAGGCAGAGTGTAGATCAGGAATAAGGATGCATCTTGGGAGCTCTGCAGATGTCTCACAATAGAGACAGTGAGGCAGAGTGTAGTTCAGGAATAAGGATGCACTGTGAGAGCTCCGCAGGTGTCTCACAAGAGAGAGAGTGAGGCAGAGTGTAGTACAGGAATAAGGATGCGCCGTGAGAGCTTCGCAGGTGTCTCACAGAGAGACAGTGAGGCAGAGTGTAGTTCAGGAATAAGGATGCACCGTGAGAGCTCCGCAGGTGTGTCACAAGAGAGACTATGAGGCAGAGTGTAGTTCAGGAATAAGGATGCACATTGAGAGCTCCGCAGGTGTCTCACAAGAGAGACAGTTAGGTAGAGTGTAGTTCAGGAATAAGGATGCCCTGTGAGAGCTCTGCAGGTGACTCACAATAGAGACAGTGAGGCTGCGTGTAGTTCAGGAATAAGGATGCACCGTGAGAGCTCCGCAGGTGTCTCACAAGAGAGATGCTGAGGCAGAGTGTAGATCAGGAATAAGGATGCATCTTGGGTGCTCTGCAGATGTCTCACAATAAAGACTGTCAGGCAGAGTGTACTTCAGGAATAAGGATGCACCGTGAGAGCTCCGCAGGTGACTCACAAGAGAGCAGAGTGCAGTTCAGGAATAAGGATGCACCGTGAGAGCTCCGCAGGTGACTCACAATAGAGACGGTGAGGCAGAATGTAGTTCAGGAATAAGGATGCACCGTGAGAGCTCTGCAGGTGTCTCACAATAGAGACAGTGAGGTAGAGTGCAGTTCAGGAATAAGGATGCACCGTGAGAGCTCTGCAGGTGTCTCATAAGAGACACAGTGAGTCAGAGTGTAGATCAGGAATAAGGATTAATCTTGGGTGCTCTGCAGATGTCTCACAATAGAGACAGTGAGACATAGTGTAGTTCAGGAATAAGGATGCACCGTGAGAGCTACGCAGGTGTTTCACAAGAGAGACAGTGAGGCACAGTGTAGTTCAGGAATAAGGATGCACCGTGAGAGCTACGCAGGTGTTTCACAAGAGAGACAGTGAGGCACAGTGTAGTTCAGGAATAAGGATGCACCGTGAGAGCTCCGCAGGTGTCTCACAATAGAGACAGTGAGGCAGAGTGTAGTTCAGTAATAAGAATGCACTGTGAGATATCCGCAGGCGTCTCATAAGAGAGACAGTGAGGCAGAGGGTACTTCAGGAATAAGGTGCACCGTGAGAGCTCCGCCGGTGTCTCACAAGAGAGACAGTGAGGCTGACTGTCGTTCAAGAATAAGGATGCACTGTGAGAGCTCTGCAGGTGTCTCACAAGAGAGACAGTGAGGCAGAGTGTAGATCAGGAATAAGGATGCACTTGGGTGCTCTGCAGATGTCTCACAATAGAGACTGTCAGGCAGAGTGTACTTCAGGAATAAGGATGCACCGTGAGAGCTTCGCAGGTGTCTCACAAGAGAGACAGTGAGGCAGAGTGTAGATCAGGAATAAGGATGCATCTTGGGTGCTCTGCAGATGTCTCACAATAGAGACTGTCAGGCAGAGTGTACTTCAGGAATAAGGATGCACCGTGAGAGCTCTGCCGGTGTCTCACAAGAGAGACAGTGAGGCAGAGTGTTGTTCAAGAATAAGGATACATCTTGGGAGCTCTGCAGATGTCTCACAATAGAGACAGTGAGGCAGAGTGTAGATCAGGAATAAGGATGCATCTTGGGAGCTCTGCAGATGTCTCACAATAGAGACAGTGAGGCAGAGTGTAGTTCAGGAATAAGGATGCACTGTGAGAGCTCCGCAGGTGTCTCACAAGAGAGAGAGTGAGGCAGAGTGTAGTTCAGGAATAAGGATGCACCGTGAGAGCTCTGCAGGTGTCTCACACGAGAGACAGTGAGACAGAGTGTAGATCAGGAATAAGGATGCACATTGAGAGCTCTGCAGATGTCTCACAATAGAGACTGTGAGGCAGAGTGTACTTCAGGAATAAGGATGCACCGTGAGAGCTCCGCAGGTGTCTCACAATAGAGACTGTGAGGCAGAGTGTAGTTCAGGAATAAGGATGCACATTGAGAGCTCCGCAGGTGTCTCACAAGAGAGACAGTGAGGTAGAGTGTAGTTCAGGAATAAGGATGCCCTGTGAGAGCTCCGCAGCTGTCTCACAATAGAGACAGTGAGACAGAGTGTAGATAAGGAATAATGATGCACCGTGAGAGCTCCGCAGGTGTCTCACAATACAGACAGTGAGGCAGAGTGTAGTTCAGGAATAAGGATGCACCGTGAGAGCTCCGCCGGTGTCTCACAATAGAGACAATGAGGCAGAGTGTAGTTCAGGAATAAGGATGCACTGTGAGAGCTCTGCCGGTGTCTCACTAGAGAGACAGTGAGGCAGAGTGTAGTTCAGGAATAAGGATGCACCGTGAGAGCTCCGCCGGTGTCTCACAAGAGAGACAGTGAGGCAGAGTGTAGATCAGGAATAAGATGCACAATGAGAGCTCCGCCGGTGTCTCACAAGAGAGACAGTCAGGCAGAGTGTAGTTCAGGAATAAGGATGCACCGTGAGAGCTCTGCAGGTGTCTCACAAAAGAGACAGTGAGGCAGAGTGCAGTTCAGGAATAAGGATGCACCGTGAGAGCTCCGCAGGTGACTCACAATAGAGAAGGTGAGGCAGAGTGTAGTTCAGGAATAAGGATGCACCGTGAAAGCTCCGCAGGTGTCTCACAATAGAGACAGTGAGGCAGAGTGTAGTTCAGGAATAAGGATGCACCGTGAGAGCTCTGCAGGTGTCTCATAAGAGACACAGTGAGTCAGAGTGTAGATCAAGAATAAGGATGAATCTTGGGTGCTCTGCAGGTGTCTCACAATAGAGACTGTGAGGCAGAGTGTAGTTCAGGAATAAGGATGCACATTGAGAGCTACGCAGGTGTCTCACAAGAGAGACAGTGAGGTAGAGTGTAGTTCAGGAATAAGGATGCCCTGTGAGAGCTCCGCAGCTGTCTCACAATAGAGACAGTGAGACAGAGTGTAGATCAGGAATAAGGATGCACTGTGAGAGCTCTGCCGGTGTCTCACTAGAGAGACAGTGAGGCAGAGTGTAGTTCAGGAATAAGGATGCACCGTGAGAGCTCCGCCGGTGTCTCACAAGAGAGACAGTGAGGCAGAGTGTAGTTCAGGAATAAGGATGCACCGTCAGAGCTCTGCAGGTGTCTCACAAAAGAGACAGTGAGGCAGAGTGCAGTTCAGGAATAAGGATGCACCGTGAGAGCTCCGCGGGTGACTCACAATAGAGACGGTGAGGCAGAGTGTAGTTCAGGAATAAGGATGCACCGTGAAAGCTCCGCAGGTGTCTCACAATAGAGACAGTGAGGCAGAGTGTAGTTCAGGAATAAGGATGCACCGTGAGAGCTCTGCAGGTGTCTCATAAGAGACACAGTGAGTCAGAGTGTAGATCAAGAATAAGGATGAATCTAGGGTGCTCTGCAGATGTCTCACAATAGAGACAGTGAGGCAGAGTGTAGTTCAGGAATAAGGATGCACCGTGAGAGCTCCGCAGGTGTCTCACAATAGAGACTGTGAGGCAGAGTGTAGTTCAGGAATAAGGATGCGCCGTGAGAGCTCCGCAGTTGTCTCACAATAGAGACAGTGAGGCATAGTGTAGTTCAGGAATAAGGATGCACCGTGAGAGCCCCGCAGGTGTCTCACAATAGAGACAGTGAAGCAGAGTGTAGTTCAGGAATAAGGATGCACCGTAAGAGCTCCGCAGGTGTCTCACAATAGAGACAGTGAAGCAGAGTGTAGTTCAGGAATAGGGATGCATCTTGGCAGCTCTGCAGATGTCTCACAATAGAGACAGTGAGGCAGAGTGTAGTTCAGGAATAAGGATGCACTGTGAGAGCTCCGCAGGTGTCTCACAAGAGAGAGAGTGAGGTAGAGTGTATCAGCAATAAGGTGCAACGTGAGAGCTCTGCAGGTGTCTTACAATAGAGACAGTGAGGCAGAGTGTAGTTCAGGAATAAGGATGCACCGTGAGAGCTCCGCAGGTGTCTCACAAGAGAGACAGTGAGACAGAGTGTAGATCTGGAATAAGGATGCACTGTGAGAGCTCCGCAGGTGTCTCACAAGAGAGACAGTGAGACAGAGTGTAGATCAGGAATAAGGATGCATCTTGGGAGCTCTGCAGAAGTCTCACAATAGAGACAGTGAGACAGAGTGTAGATCAGGAATAAGGATGCATCTTAGGAGCTCTGCAGATGTCTCACAATAGAGACAGTGAGGTAGAGTGTAGTTCAGGAATAAGATTGCACCGTGAGAGCTCCGCAGGTGTCTCACAAGAGAGACTATGGGGCAGAGTGTAGTTCAGGTATATGGATGCACCGTGAGAGCTCCGCAGGTGTCTCACAAGAGAGACAGTGAGGCAGAGTGTAGTTCAGGAATAAGGATGCATCTTGGAAGCTCTGCCGATGTCTCACAATGGAGACTGTCAGGCAGAGTGTAGTTCAGGAATAAGAATGCACCGTGAGTGCTCCGCCGGTGACTCACAAGAGAGACAGTGAGGCAGAGTGTAGATCAGGAATAAGGATGCACCGTGAGAGCTCTGCAGGTGTCTCACAAGAGAGACAGTGAGGCAGAGTGTAGTTCAGGAATAAGGATGCACCGTGAGAGCTCCACAGGTGTCTCACAAGAGAGACAGTGAGGCTGAGTGTAGATCAGGAACAAGGATGCACCGTCAGAGCTCCGCCGGTGTGTCACAAGAGAGATAGTGAGGCAGAGTGTAGTTCAGGAATAAGAATGCACCGTTAGAGCTCCGCCGGTGTCTCACAAGAGAGACAGTGAGGCAGAGTGTAGATCAGGAATAAGGATGCACCGTGAGTGCTCCGCAGGTGTCTCACAATAGAGACAGTGAGACAGAGTGTAGATCAGGAATAAGGATGCACCGTGAGAGCTCCGCAGGTGTCTCACAATAGAGACAGTGAGTGTAGGAAAGTACCATCTTGCCTGGCATGTTACCCCCATTTTTCACTGTATATATGTTGTTTTAGTTGTATGTGTCACTGGGACCCTGGTAACCCAGGGCCCCAGTGCTCATAAGTGTGCCTGAATGTGTTACCTGTGTAGTGACTAACTGTCTCACTGAGGCTCTGCTAACCAGAACCTCAGTGGTTATGCTCTCTCAATTCTTTCCAAATTGTCACTGACAGGCTAGTGACCATTTTTACCAATTTACATTGGCTTACTGGAACACCCTTATAATTCCCTAGTATATGGTACTGAGGTACCCAGGGTATTGGGGTTCCAGGAGATCCCTATGGGCTGCAGCATTTCTTTTGCCACCCATAGGGAGCTCTGACAATTCTTACACAGGCCTGCCACTGCAGCCTGAGTGAAATAACGTCCACGTTATTTCACAGCCATTTTACACTGCACTTAAGTAACTTATAAGTCACCTATATGTCTAACCTTTACCTGGTAAACGTTAGGTGCAAAGTTACTTAGTGTGAGGGCACCCTGGCACTAGCCAAGGTGCCCCCACATTGTTCAGAGCCAATTCCCTGAACTTTGTGAGTGCGGGGACACCATTACACGCGTGCACTACATATAGGTCACTACCTATATGTAGCTTCACAATGGTAATTCCGAATATGGCCATGTAACATGTCTATGATCATGGAATTGCCCCCTCTATGCCATCCTGGCATAGTTGGCACAATCCCATGATCCCAGTGGTCTGTAGCACAGACCCTGGTACTGCCAAACTGCCCTTCCTGGGGTTTCACTGCAGCTGCTGCTGCTGCCAACCCCTCAGACAGGCAGCTGCCCTCCTGGGGTCCAGCCAGGCCTGGCCCAGGATGGCAGAACAAAGAACTTCCTCTGAGAGAGGGTGTGACACCCTCTCCCTTTGGAAAATGGTGTGAAGGCAGGGGAGGAGTAGCCTCCCCCAGCCTCTGGAAATGCTTTGTTGGGCACAGATGTGCCCAATTCTGCATAAGCCAGTCTACACCGGTTCAGGGACCCCTTAGCCCCTGCTCTGGCGCGAAACTGGACAAAGGAAAGGGGAGTGACCACTCCCCTGACCTGCACCTCCCCTGGGAGGTGTCCAGAGCTCCTCCAGTGTGCTCCAGACCTCTGCCATCTTGGAAACAGAGGTGCTGCTGGCACACTGGACTGCTCTGAGTGGCCAGTGCCACCAGGTGACGTCAGAGACTCCTGCTGATAGGCTCCTTCAGGTGTTAGTAGCCTATCCTCTCTCCTAAGTAGCCAAACCCTCTTTTCTGGCTATTTAGGGTCTCTGTCTCTGGGGAAACTTTAGATAACGAATGCAAGAGCTCATCCGAGTTCCTCTGCATCTCTCTCTTCACCTTCTGATAAGGAATCGACTGCTGACCGCGCTGGAAGCCTGCAAACCTGCAACATAGTAGCAAAGACGACTACTGCAACTCTGTAACGCTGATCCTGCCGCCTTCTCGACTGTTTTCCTGCTTGTGCATGCTGTGGGGGTAGTCTGCCTCCTCTCTGCACCAGAAGCTCCGAAGAAATCTCCCGTGGGTCGACGGAATCTTCCCCCTGCAACCGCAGGCACCAAAAAGCTGCATTACCGGTCTCTTGGGTCTCCTCTCAGCACGACGAGCGAGGTCCCTCGAATCCAGCGACTCTGTCCAAGTGAACCCCACAGTCCAGTGACTCTTCAGTCCAAGTTTGGTGGAGGTAAGTCCTTGCCTCACCTCGCTGGGCTGCATTGCTGGGAACCGCGACTTTTGCAGCTACTCCGGCCCCTGTGCACTTCCGGCGGAAATCCTTTGTGCACAGCCAAGCCTGGGTCCACGGCACTCTAACCTGCATTGCACGACTTTCTAAGTTGGTCTCCGGCGACGTGGGACTCCTTTGTGCAACTTTGGCGAGCACCGTTTCACGCATCCTCGTAGTGCCTGTTTCTGGCACTTCTCCGGGTGCTACCTGCTTCAGTGAGGGCTCTTTGTCTTGCTCGACGTCCCCTCTCTCTTCAGGTCCAATTAGCGACCTCCTGGTCCCTCCTGGGCCCCAGCAGCGTCCAAAAACGCCAAACGCACGATTTGCGACTAGCAAGGCTTGTTGGCGTCCTTTTGGCGGGAAAACACTTCTGCACGACTCTCCAAGGCGAGCGGGATCCGTCCACCAAAGGGGAAGTCTCTAGCCCTTTTCGTTCCTGCAGAAACCTCAGCTTCTTCTGTCCAGTAGAAGCTTCTTTGCACCGGCAGCTGGCATTTCCTGGGCATCTGCCCATCTCCGACTTGCTTGTGACTTTTGGACTTGGTCCCCTTATTCCACAGGTACCCTAGATTGGAAATCCACAGTTGTTGCATTGTTGGTTTGTGTCTTTCCTGCATTATTCCTCTAACACGACTTCTTTGTCCTTAGGGGAACTTTAGTGCACTTTGCACTCACTTTTCAGGGTCTTGGGGAGGGTTATTTTTCTAACTCTCACTATTTTCTAATAGTCCCAGCGACCCTCTACAAGGTCACATAGGTTTGGGGTCCATTCGTGGTTCGCATTCCACTTTTGGAGTATATGGTTTGTGTTGCCCCTATCCCTATGTTTCCCCATTGCATCCTATTGTAACTATACATTGTTTGCACTGTTTTCTAAGACTATACTGCATATTTTTGCTATTGTGTATATATATCTTGTGTATATTTCCTATCCTCTCACTGAGGGTACACTCTAAGATACTTTGGCATATTGTCATAAAAATAAAGTATAACTGTGTATTGTGTTTTCTGTGCATATGACACTAAGTGGTACTGTAGTAGCTTCACACGTCTCCTAGTTCAGCCTAAGCTGCTCTGCTAAGCTACCATTATCTATCAGCCTAAGCTGCTAGACACCCTATACACTAATAAGGGATAACTGGGCCTGGTGCAAGGTGCAAGTACCCCTTGGTACTCACTACAAGCCAGTCCAACCTCCTACATTGGTTGTGCAGTGGTGGGATAAGTGCTTGAGACTACTTACCACTCTTCTCATTGTACTTTTCATAAGAGAAAAATATACAAAACAAGGTCAGTGTATATACACATAGCCAAAAAGTTTTGCATTTCCTCTTTTCACTCTTTTCTAAGTGCTGAAAAGTACTTCAAACTTTCAAAAAGTTCTTAAAAGTTTAAAAAGTTTTTTTTCTGTCTTTCCAAAAAGTTCTGAAAACTTTTTTCTCTTTTTCTATCACTTTAACTCTCTCTAAAAATGTCTGGCACAGGCCAAAATGTTGATCTGTCCAAACTTGCATATGACAACCTTAGCTGGAAAAGAGCAAGGAGTCTCTGTATAGAGAGAGGTTTGAGTGTAGGGAAGAATCCTTTCTTGGAACTGTTACTTAACATGCTTAGAGAACAGGATAAGGCCATAGGTGCCTCATCTGTTGAAAAAGTACCGAATAGTTCTCAATCTGATTCAGGGACTCCCCCAGGAAATGATTCAGGAAAGAAACTTCCTAGCCTGCCCATTACTAGACAATCTAGCATAGATGGTAATGATGATGAGCCACACCATATAAATAGTGTTGTCTCACATCATAGCAAAAGCATTTATTCTCACCATACTGGTAGTAATGTTTCTGTAAACCAAGCTGTTAGGGTGGCTTCTGTAAGGGACAGGTCTCCTTCTGTTCATTCCCATCATAGCTCTGTTTCTAGAAATGTCCCTCCCACCAACCCTGATGACAGAATGTTAGAGAGGGAACTCAATAAGTTGAGGGTGGAACAAACCAGACTGAAGCTTAAAAAGCAACAGCTGGATTTGGATAGACAGTCTTTTGAACTAGAGAAGGAAAGACAGAAGTTGGGTTTAGAAACCCATGGTGGCAGCAGCAGTATTCCCCATAGTCATCCTGCAAAAGAGCATGATTCCAGGAATCTGCACAAGATAGTTCCCCCTTATAAGGAGGGGGATGACATTAACAAGTGGTTTGCTGCGCTTGAGAGGGCCTGTGTTGTACAGGATGTCCCTCAAAGGCAGTGGGCTGCTATCCTATGGCTATCATTTAGTGGAAAAGGTAGGGATAGGCTCCTTACTGTGAAAGAAAATGATGCTAATAATTTCCAAGTTCTTAAGAATGCACTCCTGGATGGTTATGGCTTAACCACTGAACAGTACAGGATAAAGTTCAGAGAGACCAAAAAGGAGTCTTCACAAGACTGGGTTGATTTCATTGACCATTCAGTGAAGGCCTTGGAGGGGTGGTTACATGGCAGTAAAGTTACTGATTATGACAGCCTGTATAACTTGATCCTGAGAGAGCATATTCTTAATAATTGTGTGTCTGATTTGTTGCACCAGTACTTGGTGGACTCTGATCTGACCTCTCCCCAAGAATTGGGAAAGAAGGCAGACAAATGGGTCAGAACAAGAGTGAACAGAAAAGTTCATACAGGGGGTGACAAAGATGGCAACAAAAAGAAGGATGGTAAGTCTTCTGACAAGGGTGGGGACAAATCTAAAAATGAGTCTTCATCAGGCCCACAAAAACACTCTGGTGGGGGTGGTGGGCCCAAATCCTCTTTTAATCAGAACAAGGAAAAGAAACCATGGTGCTATTTATGTAAAATAAAAGGCCATTGGACAACAGATCCCAGTTGTCCAAAGAAAGGCACCACTGCTCCTACCACTACAACCCCTACTGCTACACCTAGTGTCCCTACTAATAGCAGTGGTAGTGGGAGCAAACCTACTAATAGCCAATCCAAGGGAGTAGCTGGGCTCACTTTTGGTAATTTAGTTGGGGTTGGCCTTGTTAGGGAGGCCACAGAGGCTGTGTTAGTCTCTGAGGGGGCTATTGATCTAGCCACCTTAGTTGCTTGTCCCCTTAATATGGATAAGTACAAGCAGCTACCCCTAATAAATGGTGTTGAGGTTCAGGCCTACAGGGACACAGGTGCCAGTGTCACAATGGTGATTGAGAAACTGGTGCACCCTGAACAACACATACTTGGACACCAGTACCAAGTAACCGATGCTCACAACATAACACAAAGCCACCCCATGGCTGTTGTAAATCTCAACTGGGGGGGGGGTAACTGGTCCAAAGAAAGTTGTGGTAGCCACAGATTTACCTGTAGACTGTCTACTAGGGAATGATTTGGAGACATCAGCTTGGTCAGATGTGGAGTTGGAGGCCCATGCAGCAATGCTGGGCATCCCAGGGCATATTTTTGCTTTGACAAGGGCTCAGGCCAAAAAGCAAAAAGGACAGGGAAGCTTGGATCCTGGAACAATGGACCAAGTGCTCCCTAAAGCTAGGGCTAGTAGAAGCAAACCACTTCCTACTATCCCTCCCTCTACAGTGGATTCAACTTCTGAGGAAGAAGAATTCCCTCCCTGTGCAGAACCTACACCAGAGGAGCTGGAAGCAGACACTGCTGAGCTTTTGGGTGAAGGGGGGCCTGCCAGAGAGGAGCTGAGTGTGGCACAGCAAACCTGTCCCACATTAGAGGGTCTCAGACAGCAAGCTGTCAAACAGGCTAATGGGGATGTCAGTGACTCTCACAGAGTTTACTGGGAGGACAACCTCTTGTACACTGAGCATAGGGATCCTAAACCTGGAGCTGCCAGGAGATTAGTGATTCCTCAGGAGTACAGAAAGTTCCTCCTAACACTGGCACATGACATTCCCTTAGCTGGGCATCTAGGACAAATGAAAACTTGGGACAGGCTTGTTCCCCTGTTTCATTGGCCTAGAATGTCTGAGGACACAAAGGAATTTTGTAAGTCCTGTGAAACCTGTCAAGCCAGTGGCAAGACAGGTGGCACCCCAAAGGCACCCCTTATCCCACTGCCTGTGGTTGGGGTTCCCTTTGAAAGGGTAGGGGTTGACATAGTTGGCCCCCTTGACCCTCCTACTGCTTCAGGCAATAGGTTTATCTTGGTGGTAGTGGACCATGCCACAAGATATCCTGAAGCTATTCCTTTAAGGACCACTACAGCTCCTGCAGTGGCAAAGGCCCTCCTGGGAATATTTTCCAGGGTGGGCTTCCCAAAGGAAGTAGTATCAGACAGAGGAAGCAATTTCATGTCTGCATACTTAAAGGCCATGTGGAAGGAGTGTGGTGTAACGTACAAGTTCACAACACCCTGTCATCCACAAACAAATGGACTGGTGGAGAGATTTAATAAAACTCTCAAAGGCATGATTATGGGTCTCCCTGAAAAACTCCGCAGGAGATGGGATATCCTTCTACCATGCCTCCTTTTTGCCTACAGGGAGGTACCCCAAAAAGGAGTGGGCTTCAGCCCCTTTCAACTTCTTTTTGGACACCCTGTTAGGGATCCACTCACACTTGTAAAGGAGGGTTGGGAACAACCTTTAAAAGCTCCTAAGCAGGATATTGTGGACTATGTACTTGGCCTCAGATCAAGGATGGCTGAGTACATGAAAAAGGCCAGTAAAAACCTTCAGGCCAGCAAAGAGCTCCAGAAGCAATGGCATGATCAGAAGGCTGTTTTGGTTCAGTACCAACCAGGGAAGAAAGTGTGGGTCTTGGAGCCTGTGGCCCCAAGAGCACTCCAAGATAAATGGAGTGGACCCCACACAATTGTTGAAAAGAAGGGTGAAGTCACCTACTTGGTTGACTTAGGCACTGCCAGGAGTCCCCTTAGGGTGCTCCATGTCAACCGCCTGAAACCCTACTATGACAGGGCTGATCTCACCCTGCTCATGGCAACTGATGAGGGACAGGAAGAAGACAGTGATCCTCTACCTGATCTCTTCTCTTCCACAGAACAAGATGCTCTTGTGGAAGGTGTAGTTTTGGCTGATTGTCTTACTGCTGAGCAGAAAGATAATTGCATAAATCTCCTAGATCAATTCTCTGAACTCTTCTCTACTGTGCCAGGTACCACTTCTTGGTGTGAGCACACTATAGATACTGGAGACAGTTTACCTGTCAAAAGTAAGATCTATAGGCAGCCTGACCATGTCAGGGGCTGCATAAAGCAAGAGGTCCAGAAAATGTTAGAACTAGGAGTGGTTGAGCACTCTGACAGTCCATGGGCTTCTCCTGTGGTACTGGTACCAAAACCCCATACCAAAGATGGAAAGAAGGAAATGCGGTTTTGTGTAGACTATAGAGGTCTCAACTTGGTAACCAAAACTGATGCTCACCCTATACCCAGGGCAGATGAGGTCATAGATACACTGGCATCTGCCAAGTATCTAAGCACTTTTGATTTGACTGCAGGGTATTGGCAGATCAAATTGTCAGAAGATGCTAAACCTAAGACTGCATTTTCTACCATTGGAGGACATTACCAGTTTACTGTAATGCCTTTTGGTTTGAAAAATGCACCTGCCACTTTTCAGAGGTTGGTGAACACAGTCCTGCAAGGGCTGGAAGCTTTCAGTGCAGCATATTTGGACGATATAGCTGTCTTTAGCTCCAGCTGGGATGATCACCTGGTCCACCTATGGAAAGTTTTGGAGGCTCTGCAAAAGGCAGGCCTCACTATCAAGGCTTCAAAGTGCCAGATAGGGCAGGGTAAGGTGGTTTATCTGGGACACCTTGTTGGTGGGGAACAGATTGGACCACTTCAGGGGAAAATCCAAACTATTATTGATTGGGTTCCCCCTACCACTCAGACTCAGGTGAGAGCCTTCCTAGGCCTCACTGGGTATTACAGGAGGTTCATTAAGAACTATGGCTCCATTGCAGCCCCTCTTAATGACCTCACATCCAAGAAAATGCCTAAAAAGGTATTATGGACAGCAAACTGTCAGAAAGCTTTCGAGGAGCTGAAGCAGGCCATGTGCTCTGCACCTGTCCTGAAAAGCCCTTGTTACTCTAAAAAATTCTATGTCCAAACTGATGCATCTGAATTAGGAGTAGGGGCAGTCCTATCACAACTTAATTCTGAGGGCCAGGATCAACCTGTTGCTTTTATTAGAAGAAGGTTGACCCCTAGAGAAAAGCGTTGGTCTGCCATTGAGAGGGAGGCCTTTGCTGTGGTCTGGGCTCTGAAGAAGTTGAGGCCATACCTGTTTGGCACTCACTTCATTGTTCAGACAGACCACAAACCTCTACTTTGGCTAAAACAAATGAAAGGTGAAAATCCTAAATTGTTGAGGTGGTCCATATCCCTACAGGGAATGGACTATACAGTGGAACATAGACCTGGGAGTAGCCACTCCAATGCAGATGGACTCTCCAGATATTTCCACTTAGACAATGAAGACTCATCAGGTCATGGCTAGTCTTATTGTCCTTCGTTTGGGGGGGGGGGGGTTTGTAGGAGGCTGGACTGGCTTGTAGTGAGTACCAAGGGGTACTTGCACCTTGCACCAGGCCCAGTTATCCCTTATTAGTGTATAGGGTGTCTAGCAGCTTAGGCTGATAGATAATGGTAGCTTAGCAGAGCAGCTTAGGCTGAACTAGGAGACGTGTGAAGCTACTACAGTACCACTTAGTGTCATATGCACAATATCATAAGAAAACACAATACACAGTTATACTAAAAATAAAGGTACTTTATTTTTATGACAATATGCCAAAGTATCTTAGAGTGTACCCTCAGTGAGAGGAGAGGAAATATACACAAGATATATATACACAATAGCAAAAATATGCAGTATAGTCTTAGAAAACCGTGCAAACAATGTATAGTTACAATAGGATGCAATGGGGAAACATAGGGATAGGGGCAACACAAACCATATACTCCAAAAGTGGAATGCGAACCACGAATGGACCCCAAACCTATGTGACCTTGTAGAGGGTCGCTGGGACTATTAGAAAATAGTGAGAGTTAGCAAAATAACCCTCCCCAAGACCCTGAAAAGTGAGTGCAAAGTGCACTAAAGTTCCCCTAAGGACAGAGAAGTTGTGTTAGAGGAATAATGCAGGAAAGACACAAACCAGCAATGCAACAACTGTGGATTTCCAATCTAGGGTACCTGTGGAACAAGGGGACCAAGTCCAAAAGTCACAAGCACGTCGGAGATGGGCAGATGCCCAGGAAATGCCAGCTGCGGGTGCAAAGAAGCTTCGACTGGACAGAAGAAGCTGAGGTTTCTGCAGGAACGAAAAGGGCTAGAGACTTCCCCTTTGGTGGACGGATCCCCCTCGCCTTGGAGAGTCGTGCAGAAGGGACGCCAACAAGCCTTTCTAGACGCAAATCGTGCGTTTGGCGTTTTTGGACGCTGCTGGGGCCCAGGAGGGACCAGGAGGTCGCAAATTGGACCTGAAGAGAGAGGGGACGTCGAGCAAGACAAAGAGCCCTCACTGAAGCAGGTAGCACCCGGAGAAGTGCCAGAAACAGGCACTACGAGGATGCGTGAAACGATGCTCGCCGGAGTTGCACAAAGGAGTCCCACGTCGCCGGAGACCAACTTAGAAAGTCGTGCAATGCAGGTTAGAGTGCCGTGGACCCAGGCTTGGCTGTGCACAAAGGATTTCCGCCGGAAGTGCACAGGGGCCGGAGTAGCTGCAAAGTCACGGTTCCCAGCAATGCAGTCTAGCGAGGTGAGGCAAGGACTTACCTCCACCAAACTTGGGCTGAAGAGTCACTGGACTGTGGGGGTCACTTGGACAGAGTCGCTGGATTCGAGGGACCTCGCTCGTCGTGCTGAGAGGAGACCCAAGGGACCGGTAATGCAGCTTTTTGGTGCCTGCGGTTGCAGGGGGAAGATTCCGTCGACGCACGGGAGATTTCTTCGGAGCTTCTGGTGCAGAGAGGAGGCAGGCTACCCCCACAGCATGCACAAGCAGGAAAACAGTCGAGAAGGCGGCAGGATCAGCGTTACAGAGTTGCAGTAGTCGTCTTTGCTACTATGTTGCAGGTTTGCAGGCTTCCAGCGCGGTCAGCGGTCGATTCCTTATCAGAAGGTGAAGAGAGAGATGCAGAGGAACTCGGCTGAGCTCATGCATTCGTTATCTGAAGTTTCCCCAGAGACAGAGACCCTAAATAGCCAGAAAAGAGGGTTTGGCTACCTAGGAGAGAGGATAGGCTAGCAACACCTGAAGAAGCCTATCACAAGGAGTCTCTGACGTCACCTGGTGGCACTGGCCACTCAGAGCAGTCCAGTGTGCCAGCAGCACCTCTGTTTCCAAGATGGCAGAGGTCTGGAGCACACTGGAGGAGCTCTGGACACCTCCCAGGGGAGGTGCAGGTCAGGGGAGTGGTCACTCCCCTTTCCTTTGTCCAGTTTCACGCCAGAGCAGGGCTAAGGGGTCCCCTGAACCGGTGTAGACTGGCTTATGCAGAATTGGGCACATCTGTGCCCAACAAAGCATTTCCAGAGGCTGGGGGAGGCTACTCCTCCCCTGCCTTCACACCATTTTCCAAAGGGAGAGGGTGTCACACCCTCTCTCAGAGGAAGTTCTTTGTTCTGCCATCCTGGGCCAGGCCTGGCTGGACCCCAGGAGGGCAGCTGCCTGTCTGAGGGGTTGGCAGCAGCAGCAGCTGCAGTGAAACCCCAGGAAGGGCAGTTTGGCAGTACCAGGGTCTGTGCTACAGACCACTGGGATCATGGGATTGTGCCAACTATGCCAGGATGGCATAGAGGGGGCAATTCCATGATCATAGACATGTTACATGGCCATATTCGGAGTTACCATTGTGAAGCTACATATAGGTAGTGACCTATATGTAGTGCACGCGTGTAATGGTGTCCCCGCACTCACAAAGTTCAGGGAATTGGCTCTGAACAATGTGGGGGCACCTTGGCTAGTGCCAGGGTGCCCTCACACTAAGTAACTTTGCACCTAACCTTTACCAGGTAAAGGTTAGACATATAGGTGACTTATAAGTTACTTAAGTGCAGTGTAAAATGGCTGTGAAATAACGTGGACGTTATTTCACTCAGGCTGCAGTGGCAGGCCAGTGTAAGAATTGTCAGAGCTCCCTATGGGTGGCAAAAGAACTGCTGCAGCCCGTAGGGATCTCCTGGAACCCCAATACCCTGGGTACCTCAGTACCATATACTAGGGAATTATAAGGGTGTTCCAGTAAGCCAATGTAAATTGGTAAAATTGGTCACTAGCCTGTTAGTGACAATTTGAAAGTAATGAGAGAGCATAACCACTGAGGTTCTGGTTGGCAGAGCCTCAGTGAGACAGTTAGGCACCACACAGGGAACATATACATGCACACCTATGAGCACTGGGGCCCTGTGTGACAGGGTCCCAGTGACACATACATATAGGCCACAAACCTATGAGCACTGGGGTCCTGACCAGCAGGATCCCAGTGACACATAACAAACATACTGAAAACATAGTGTTTTCACTATGAGCACTGAGGCCTGGCTATCAGGATCCCAGTGAGACAGTGAAAACAGTGACAAACACCCTGACATACACTCACAAACAGGCCAAAAGTGGGGGTAACAAGGCTAGAAAGAGGCTACCTTCTCACACAACCCCCCCACCCCCCCAAACGAAGGACAATAAGGCTAACCTTGGCCAGTTGAGACTTTATTGTCTAAGTGGTGATAAGTAGAGAGTAGCTCTGCAATAGACTGGTTACTCCCTTTATCATCCACTATATGGTTACTTCCCTGTGGGGATGTAAACCACCCTGTTTGAAGTTTTTTAGCTAACCAACAATGTGAAGATGTATTTTCAGAGTTTCTATCAGTAAGTTTTAGTTTAGAGCAGTGGGAATTATCCACTGAACCTATTTGTAATGATGGAAATGCCAGACAGGGATGCTGTCTCAGTAAAGCCATAGCTGGGCAAAAACTTTGTCCATTTGGCTGGAAGAGAGAACAGGGATGCTGTTTCTCTTGAGTTGGAGCAGGGCAGGGATGCTGTCCTATGAGCTCCACACTAGGGCAGGGATGCTGTCCTAAGTGTTGTGAGGCAGTACAGGGTTTCTGCACTAAAGTTTCTCTGGGAGGGTTGGAGGGATGCTCCATGTTAACTAAAATGGTGCTCTTTTTGTCACCAATGTTAGTTATCCCACAGAGAGGTACTTCTACCTCAGGGAGTCCAGCTATGCCAGCTGATGATTCCCTTGGAACAGGTGCCACCCCAGGAGAGGTTTCTCCCACCACAGGAATGGTATCCTGAATGGTAGGGTGGTTAGGGGATACTGTGATACCCTTTTTACCTGTTGATGGAGAGGGATCCTGAGTTTTCAGGCCTTCTCTCCTTTGCTTTTTCATTTCAGTAGAAATGAGAGGGAACAATTCCTCAGGGATGCCCAGCATGGCTGCATGGGCATAAAACTCTACATCAGCCCAACCTGAGGCCTCTAGGTCATTACCTAAGAGACAGTCTACAGGTAAGCTAGGTGATACCACCACCTGCTTAGGGCCAGTAACTCCACCCCAACTCAACTGAATTATAGCTAAGGGAAGAAACTTAGTGAAGTTATGGACATCAATAATCTTATACTGTTGTCCAATGATGTGTTGTTCAGGAGGCACTAGGTTTTCAGTCACCAAAGTGAAACTGGCACCTGTGTCCCTGTAGGCCAAGGCCTCAACACCATTTATTGAAACTGTCTGCCTGTACTTATCCATTGTAAGGGGACAAGCAGCCAGTGTGGCAAGGCCAATGCCACTAGGTGTGACAGAAACTGTCTTGGGACTGATTACATCAGTTTCCACTATGGACCCATAAGTGAACCCAACTACACCCTTTGCTTGACTGTTGCCAGCAGTCCCACCACTAGTACCACTACTGCTAGGGGCACTAGAGCTTGATGTATTAGTGGTGGTAGGCTCAGGGGGTTTACCTGGACAGGACTTATCCCCTGGCCTATGGCCTCTGTTTTTACACACAAAGCACCAAGGCTTTTTAATGTGTGCAGGTTGGGAAGAAGAGGAAGAATTTGTTTTATCCCCACCCTCTGAAGAGTGTTTAAGATTTGAAGTGGGATCTTTGGTTTTACCCTTATCCCCATGCTTATCTTGAGATTTTTCACCATCTTTCTTCTTATTGCCCTCTTTGTCACCCCCTGTATGAACTTTTCTGTTCACCCTTGTGTAGGAAAGTACCATCTTCCTGGCATGTTACCCCCATTTTTCACTGTATATATGTTGTTTTAGTTGTATGTGTCACTGGGACCCTGGTAACCCAGGGCCCCAGTGCTCATAAGTGTGCCAGAATGTGTTACCTGTGTAGTGACTAACTGTCTCACTGAGGCTCTGCTAATCAGAACATCAGTGGTTATGCTCTCTCATTTCTTTCTAAATTGTCACTAACAGGCTAGTGACCATTTTTACCAATTTACATTGGCTTACTGGAACACCCTTATAATTCCCTAGTATATGGTACTGAGGTACCCAGGGTATTGGGGCTCCAGGAGATCCCTATGGGCTGCAGCATTTCTTTTGCCACCCATAGGGAGCTCTGACCATTCTTACACAGGCCTGCCCCTGCAGCCTGAGTGAAATAACGTCCACGTTATTTCACAGCCATTTTACACTGCACTTAAGTAACTTATAAGTCACCTATATGTCTAACCTTTACCTGGTAAACGTTAGGTGCAAAGTTACTTAGTGTGAGGGCACCCTGGCACTAGCCAAGGTGCCCCCACATTGTTCAGAGCCAATTCACTGAACTTTGTGAGTGCGGGGACACCATTACACGCGTGCACTACATATAGGTCACTACCTATATGTAGCTTCACCATGGTAACTCCGAATATGGCCATGTAACATGTCTATGATCATGGAATTGCCCCCTCTATGCCATCCTGGCATTGTTGGTACAATTCCATGATCCCAGTGGTCTGTAGCACAGACCCTGGTACTGCCAGACTGCCCTTCCTGGGGTTTCTCTGCAGCTGCTGCTGCTGCCAACCCCTCAGACAGGCAGCTGCCCTCCTGGGGTCCAGCCAGGCCTGGCCCAGGATGGCAGAACAAAGAACTTCCTCTGAGAGAGGGTGTGACACCCTCTCCCTTTGGAAAATGGTGTGAAGGCAGGGGAGGAGTAGCCTCCCCCAGCCTCTGGAAATGCTTTGTTGGGCACAGATGTGCCCAATTCTGCATAAGCCAGTCTACACCGGTTCAGGGACCCCTTAGCCCCTGCTCTGGCGCGAAACTGGACAAAGGAAAGGGGAGTGACCACTCCCCTGACCTGCACCTCCCCTGGGAGGTGTCCAGAGCTCCTCCAGTGTGCTCCAGACCTCTGCCATCTTGGAAACAGAGGTGCTGCTGGCACACTGGACTGCTCTGAGTGGCCAGTGCCACCAGGTGACGTCAGAGACTCCTTGTGATAGGCTCCTTCAGGTGTTAGTAGCCTTTCCTCTCTCCTAGGTAGCCAAACCCTCTTTTCTGGCTATTTAGGGTCTCTGTCTCTGGGGAAACTTTAGATAACGAATGCATGAGCTCAGCCGAGTTCCTCTGCATCTCCCTCTTCACCTTCTGATAAGGAATCGACCGCTGACCGCGCTGGAAGCCTGCAAACCTGCAACATAGTAGCAAAGACGACTACTGCAACTCTGTAACGCTGATCCTGCCGCCTTCTCGACTGTTTTCCTGCTTGTGCATGCTGTGGGGTAGTCTGCCTCCTCTCTGCACCAGAAGCTCCGAAGAAATCTCCCGTGGGTCGACGGAATCTTCCCCCTGCAACCGCAGGCACCAAAAAGCTGCATTACCGGTCCCTTGGGTCTCCTCTCAGCACGACGAGCGAGGTCCCTCGAATCCAGCGATACCGTCCAAGTGACCCCCACAGTCCAGTGACTCTTCAGCCCAAGTTTGGTGGAGGTAAGTCCTTGCCTCACCTCGCTGGGCTGCATTGCTGGGAACCGCGACTTTGCAAGCTACTCCGGCCCCTGTGCACTTCCGGCGGAAATCCTTCGTGCACAGCCAAGCCTGGGTCCACGGCACTCTAACCTGCATTGCACGACTTTCTAAGTTGGTCTCCGGCGACGTGGGACTCCTTTGTGCAACTTCGGCGAGCACCGTTTCACGCATCCTCGTAGTGCCTGTTTCTGGCACTTCTCCGGGAGCAACCTGCTTCAGTGAGGGCTCTTTGTCTTGCTCGACGTCCCCTCTCTCTGCAGGTCCAATTTGCGACCTCCTGGTCCCTCCTGGGCCCCAGCAGCGTCCAAAAACGCCAAACGCACGATTTGCGTGTAGCAAGGCTTGTTGGCGTCCATCCGGCGGGAAAACACTTCTGCACGACTCTCCAAGGCGTGGGGGATCCATCCTCCAAAGGGGAAGTCTCTAGCCCTTGTCGTTCCTGCAGTATTCACAGTTCTTCAGCCTAGTAAGAGCTTCTTTGCACCAACCGCTGGCATTTCTTGGGCATCTGCCCATCTCCGAGTTGCTTGTGACTTTTGGACTTGGTCCCCTTGTTCCACAGGTACCCTCAGTCAGGAATCCATCGTTGTTGCATTGCTGATTTGTGTTTTCCTTGCATTTTCCCTCTAACACGACTATTTTGTCCTTAGGGGAACTTTAGTGCACGTTGCACTCACTTTTCAGGGTCTTGGGGAGGGTTATTTTTCTAACTCTCACTATTTTCTAATAGTCCCAGCGACCCTCTACAAGGTCACATAGGTTTGGGGTCCATTCGTGGTTCGCATTCCACTTTTGGAGTATATGGTTTGTGTTGCCCCTATCCCTATGTTTCCCCATTGCATCCTATTGTAACTATACATTGTTTGCACTGTTTTCTAAGACTATACTGCATATTTTTGCTATTGTGTATATATATCTTGTGTATATTTCCTATCCTCTCACTGAGGGTACACTCTAAGATACTTTGGCATATTGTCATAAAAATAAAGTACCTTTATTTTTAGTATAACTGTGTATTGTGTTTTCTTATGATATTGTGCATATGACACTAAGTGGTACTGTAGTAGCTTCACACGTCTCCTAGTTCAGCCTAAGCTGCTCTGCTAAGCTACCATTATCTATCAGCCTAAGCTGCTAGACACCCTATACACTAATAAGGGATAACTGGGCCTGGTGCAAGGTGCAAGTACCCCTTGGTACTCACTACAAGCCAGTCCAGCCTCCTACACCTTGTTCTGACCCATTTGTCTGCCTTCTTTCCCAATTCTTGGGGAGAGGTCAGATCAGAGTCTACCAGGTACTGGTGCAACAAATCAGACACACAATTATTAAGTATATGCTCTCTCAGGATTGTGTTATACAGGTTTTCATAATCAGTAACTTTACTGCCATGTAACCACCCCTCCAAGGCCTTCACTGAATGGTCAATGAAATCAACCCAGTCTTGTGAAGACTCCTTTTTGGTCTCTCTGAACTTTATCCTGTACTGTTCAGTGGTTAAGCCATAACCATCCAGGAGTGCATTCTTAAGAACTGTAAAATTATTAGCATCATTTTCTTTCACAGTAAGGAGCCTATCCCTACCTTTTCCACTAAATGATAGCCATAGGAAAGCAGCCCACCGCCTTTGAGGGACATCCTGTACAACACAGGCCCTCTCAAGTGCAGCAAACCACTTGTTAATGTCATCCCCCTCCTTATAAGGGGGAACTATCTTGTGCAGATTCCTGGAATCATGCTCTTTTGCAGGATGACTATGGGGAATACTGCTGCTGCCACCATGGGTATCTAAACCCAACTTCTGTCTTTCCTTCTCTAATTCAAAAGACTGTCTATCCAAATCCAGCTGTTGCTTTTTAAGCTTCAGTCTGGTTTGTTCCACCCTCAACTTATTGAGTTCCCTCTCTAACATTCTGTCATCAGGGTTGGTGGGAGGGACATTTCTAGAAACAGAGCTATGATGGGAATGAACAGAAGGAGACCTGTCCCTTACAGAAGCCACCCTAACAGCTTGGTTTACAGAAACATTACTACCAGTATGGTGAGAATAAATGCTTTTGCTATGATGTGAGACAACACTATTTATATGGTGTGGCTCATCATCATTACCATCTATGCTAGATTGTCTAGTAATGGGCAGCCTAGGAAGTTTCTTTCCTGAATCTTTTCCTGGGGGAGTCCCTGAATCAGATTGAGAACTATTAGGTACTTTTTCAACAGATGAGGCACCTATGGCCTTATCCTGTTCTCTAAGCATATTAAGTAAGAGTTCCAAGGAAGGATTCTTCCCTACACTCAAACCTCTCTCTATACAGAGACTCCTTGCTCTTTTCCAGCTAAGGTTGTCATATGCAAGTTTGGACAGATCAACAGTTTGGCCTGTGCCAGACATTTTTAGAGAGAGTTAAAGTGATAGAAAAAGATAAAAAAGTTTTCAGAACTTTTTGGAAAGACAGAAAAAAACTTTTTAAACTTTTAAGAACTTTTTGAAAGTTTAGGAGTACTTTTCAGCACTTAGAAAAGAGTGAAAAGAGGAAATGCAAAACTTTTTGGCTATGTGTATATACACTGACCTTGTTTTGTATATTTTTCTCTTATGAAAAGTACAATGACAAGAGTGGTAAGTAGTCTCAAGCACTTATCCCACCACTGCACAACCAATGTAGGAGGCTGGACTGGCTTGTAGTGAGTACCAAGGGGTACTTGCACCTTGCACCAGGGCCAGTTATCCCTTATTAGTGTATAGGGTGTCTAGCAGCTTAGGCTGATAGATAATGGTAGCTTAGCAGAGCAGCTTAGGCTGAACTAGGAGACGTGTGAAGCTACTACAGTACCACTTAGTGTCATATGCACAATATCATAAGAAAACACAATACACAGTTATACTAAAAATAAAGGTACTTTATTTTTATGACAATATGCCAAAGTATCTTAGAGTGTACCCTCAGTGAGAGGATAGGAAATATACACAAGATATATATACACAATAGCAAAAATATGCAGTATAGTCTTAGAAAACCGTGCAAACAATGTATAGTTACAATAGGATGCAATGGGGAAACATAGGGATAGGGGCAACACAAACCATATACTCCAAAAGTGGAATGCGAACCACGAATGGACCCCAAACCTATGTGACCTTGTAGAGGGTCGCTGGGACTATTAGAAAATAGTGAGAGTTAGCAAAATAACCCTCCCCAAGACCCTGAAAAGTGAGTGCAAAGTGCACTAAAGTTCCCCTAAGGACAGAGAAGTCGTGTTAGAGGAATAATGCAGGAAAGACACAAACCAGCAATGCAACAACTGTGGATTTCCAATCTAGGGTACCTGTGGAACAAGGGGACCAAGTCCAAAAGTCACAAGCACGTCGGAGATGGGCAGATGCCCAGGAAATGCCAGCTGCGGGTGCAAAGAAGCTTCGACTGGACAGAAGAAGCTGAGGTTTCTGCAGGAACGAAAAGGGCTAGAGACTTCCCCTTTGGTGGACGGATCCCCCTCGCCTTGGAGAGTCGTGCAGAAGTGTTTTCCCGCCGAAAGGACGCCAACAAGCCTTTCTAGACGCAAATCGTGTGTTTGGCGTTTTTGGACGCTGCTGGGGCCCAGGAGGGACCAGGAGGTCGCAAATTGGACCTGAAGAGAGAGGGGACGTCGAGCAAGACACAGAGCCCTCACTGAAGCAGGTAGCACCCGGAGAAGTGCCAGAAACAGGCACTACGAGGATGCGTGAAACGGTGCTCGCCGGAGTTGCACAAAGGAGTCCCACGTCGCCGGAGACCAACTTAGAAAGTCGTGCAATGCAGGTTAGAGTGCCGTGGACTCAGGCTTGGCTGTGCACAAAGGATTTCCGCCGGAAGTGCACAGGGGCCGGAGTAGCTGCAAAGTCGCGGTTCCCAGCAATGCAGCCCAGCGAGGTGAGGCAAGGACTTACCTCCACCAAACTTGGGCTGAAGAGTCACTGGACTGTGGGGGTCACTTGGACAGAGTCGCTGGATTCGAGGGACCTCGCTCGTCGTGCTGAGAGGAGACCCAAGGGACCGGTAATGCAGCTTTTTGGTGCCTGCGGTTGCAGGGGGAAGATTCCGTCGACCCACAGGAGATTTCTTCGGAGCTTCTAGTGCAGAGAGGAGGCAGACTACCCCCACAGCATGCACCACCAGGAAAACAGTCGAGAAGGCGGCAGGATCAGCGTTACAGAGTTGCAGTAGTCGTCTTTGCTACTATGTTGCAGTTTTGCAGGCTTCCAGCGCGGTCAGCAGTCGATTCCTTGGCAGAAGGTGAAGAGAGAGATGCAGAGGAACTCTGATGAGCTCTTGCATTCGTTATCTAAAGTTTCCCCAGAGACAGAGACCCTAAATAGCCAGAAAAGAGGGTTTGGCTACCTAGGAGAGAGGATAGGCTACTAACACCTGAAGGAGCCTATCAGAAGGAGTCTCTGACGTCACCTGGTGGCACTGGCCACTCAGAGCAGTCCAGTGTGCTGGCAGCACCTCTGTTTCCAAGATGGCAGAGGTCTGGAGCACACTGGAGGAGCTCTGGACACCTCCCAGGGGAGGTGCAGGTCAGGGGAGTGGTCACTCCCCTTTCCTTTGTCCAGTTTCGCGCCAGAGCAGGGCTAAGGGGTCCCCTGAACCGGTGTAGACTGGCTTATGCAGAATTGGGCACATCTGTGCCCAAGAAAGCATTTCCAGAGGCTGGGGGAGGCTACTCCTCCCCTGCCTTCACACCATTTTCCAAAGGGAGAGGGTGTAACACCCTCTCTCAGAGGAAGTCCTTTGTTCTGCCATCCTGGGACAAGCCTGGCTTGACCCCAGGGGGGCAGAAACCTGTCTGAGGGGTTGGCAGCAGCAGCAGCTGCAGTGAAACCCCAGGAAAGGCAGTTTGGCAGTACCAGGGTCTGTGCTAAAGACCACTGGGATCATGGAATTGTGCCAACAATGCCAGAATGGCATAGAGGGGGCAATTCCATGATCTTAGACATGTTACATGGCCATATTCGGAGTTACCATTGTGAAGCTACATATAGGTAGTGACCTATATGTAGTGCACGCGTGTAATGGTGTCCCCGCACTCACAAAGTTCAGGGAATTGGCCCTGAACAATGTGGGGGCACCTTGGCTAGTGCCAGGGTGCCCTCACACTAAGTAACTTTGCACCTAACCTTTACCAGGTAAAGGTTAGACATATAGGTGACTTATAAGTTACTTAAGTGCAGTGTAAAATGGCTGTGAAATAACGTGGACGTTATTTCACTCATGCTGCAGTGGCAGGCCTGTGTAAGAATTGTCAGAGCTCCCTATGGGTGGCAAAAGAAATGCTGCAGCCCATAGGGATCTCCTGGAACCCTAATACCCTGGGTACCTCAGTACCATATACTAGGGAATTATAAGGGTGTTCCAGTAAGCCAATGTAAATTGGTAAAATTGGTCACTAGCCTGTTAGTGACAATTTGAAAGAAATGAGAGAACATAACCACTGAGGTTCTGGTTAACAGAGCCTCAGTGAGACAGTTAGGCACTACACAGGGAACACATACATATAGGTCACAAACTTATGAGCACTGGGGTCCTGACTAGCAGGGTCCCAGTGACACATAACAAACATACTGAAAACATAGGGTTTTCACTGTGAGCACTGGGCCCTGGCTAGCAGGATCCCAGTGAGACAGTGAAAACACCCTGACATACACTCACAAACAGGCCAAAAGTGGGGGTAACAAGGCTAGAAAGAGGCTACTTTCTCACACAACCCCCCCCCAAACGAAGGACAATAAGGCTAACCTTGGCCAGTTGAGACTTTATTGTCTAAGTGGTGATAAGTAGAGAGTAGCTCTGCAATAGACTGGTTACTCCCTTTATCATCCACTATATGGTTACTTCCCTGTGGGGATGTAAACCTACCTGTTTGAAGTTTTTTAGCTAAGCAACAATGTGAAGATGTATTTTCAGAGTTTCTATCAGTAAGTTTTAGTTTAGAGCAGTGGGAATTGTCCACTGAACCTATTTGTAATGATGGAAATGCCAGACAGGGATGCTGTCTCAATAAAGCCATAGCTGGGCAAAAACTTTGTCCATATGGCTGGAAGAGAGAACAGGGATGCTGTTTCTCTTGAGTTGGAGCAGGGCAGGGATGCTGTCCTATCAGCTCCACACTAGGGCAGGGATGCTGTCCTGAGTGTTGTGAGGCAGTGCAGGTTTTCTGCACTAAAGTTTCTCTGGGAGGGTTGGAGGGATGCTCCATGTTAACTAAAATGGTGCTCTTTTTCTCACCAATGTTAGTTATCCCACAGAGAGGTACTTCTACCTCAGGGAGTACAGTTTTGCCAACTGATGATTCTCTTGGAACAGGTGCCTCCCCAGGAGAGGTTTCTCCCACCACAGGAATGGTATCCTGAATGGTAGGGTGGTTAGGGGATACTGTGATACCCTTTTTACCTGTTGATGGAGAGGGATCCTGAGTTTTCAGGCCTTTTCTCCTTTGCTTTTTCATTTCAGTAGAAATGAGAGGGAACAATTCCTCAGGGATGCCCAGCATGGCTGCATGGGCATAAAACTCTACATCAGCCCAACCTGAGGCCTCTAGGTCATTACCTAAGAGACAGTCTACAGGTAAGCTAGGTGATACCACCACCTGCTTAGGGCCAGTAACTCCACCCCAACTAAACTGAATTATGGCTAAGGGAAGAAACTTAGTGGAGTTATGGACATCAATAATCTTATACTGTTGTCCAATGATGTGTTGATCAGGGTGCACTAGGTTTTCAGTCACCAAAGTGATACTGGCACCTGTGTCCCTGTAGGCTAAGGCCTCAACACCATTTATTGAAACTGTCTGCCTGTACTTATCCATTGTAAGGGGACAAGCAGCCAGTGTGGCAAGGCCAATGCCACTAGGTGTGACAGAAACTGTCTTGGGACTGACTACCCCAGTTTCTACTATGGACCCATAAGTGAACCCAACTACACCTTTAACTTGATTGTTGCCAGCAGTCCCACCACTAGTACCACTACTGCTAGGGGCACTAGAGCTTGATGTATTAGTGGTGGTAGGCTCAGGGGGTTTACCTGGACAGGACTTATCCCCTGACCTATGGCCTCTATTTTTACACACAAAGCACAAGGCTTTTTAAATTGTGTAGGTTGAGAAGAAGAGGAAGAATTTGTTTTATCCCCACCCCCTGAAGAGTGTTTAAGATTTGAAGTGGGATCTTTGTTTTTACCCTTATCCCCATGCTTATCTTGAGATTTTTCACCATCTTTCTTCTTATTGTTCTCTTTGTCACCCCCTGTATGAACTTTTCTGTTCACCCTTGTTCTGACCAATTTGTCTGCCTTCTTTCCCAATTCTTGGGGAGAGGTCAGATCAGAGTCCACCAAGTACTGGTGCAACAAATCAGACACACAATTATTAAGAATATGCTCTCTCAGGATCAAGTTATACAGGCTGTCATAATCAGTAACTTTACTGCCGTGTAATCACCCCTCCAAGGCCTTAACTGAATGGTCAATGAAATCAACCCAGTCTTGTGAAGACTCCTTTTTGGTCTCTCTGAACTTTATCCTGTATTGTTCAGTGGTTAAGCCATAACCATCCAGGAGTGCATTCTTAAGAACTGTAAAATTATTGGCATCACTTTCTTTCACAGTAAGGAGCCTATCCCTACCCTTTCCACTAAATGATAGCCATAGGATAGCAGCCCACTGCCTTTGAGGGACATCCTGTACAACACAGGCCCTCTCAAGTGCAGCAAACCACTTGTTAATGTCATCCCCCTCCTTATAAGGGGGAACTATCTAGTGTAGATTCCTGGAATCATGCTCTTTTACAGGATGACTATGGGGAATACTGCTGCTGCCACCATGGGTATCTAAACCCAATTTCTGTCTTTCTTTCTCTAGTTCAAAAGACTGTCTATCCAAATCCAGCTGTTGCTTTTTAAGCTTCAGTCTGGTTTGTTCCACTCTCAACTTGTTGAGTTCCCTTTCTAACATTCTGTCATCAGGGTTGGTGGGAGGGACATTCTTAGACACAGAAGAATGAACAGAAGGAGACCTGTCCCTTACAGAAGCCACCCTAACAGCTTGGCTAACAGAAACATCACTTCCACTGTGGTGTGAATAAATGCTCTTGCTATGATGTGAGACAACACTATTTGTATGGTGTGGCTCTTCATCATTACCAACTATGCTAGACTGTCTAGTAATGGGCAGGCTAGGAACTTTCTTTCCTGAATCTTTTCCTGGGGGAGTCCTTGGATCAGATTGGGAACCATTTGCTACTTTTTCAACAGATGTGGCCCCTATGGCCTTATCTTGTTCTCTAAGCATATTAAGCAACAATTCCAAGGAAGGATTCATCCCTACACTCAAACCTCTCTCTACACAGAGACTCCTTGCTCCTTTCCAGCTAAGGTGGTCATATGCAAGTTTGGACAGATCAACATTTTGGCCTGTGCCAGACATTTTTAGAGAGAGTTAAAGTGATAGAAAAAGAGAAAAAAAGTTTTCAGAACTTTTAGAAAGACAGAAAAAAACTTTTTAAACTTTTAAGAACTTTTTGAAAGTTTAGAAGTACTTTTCAGCACTTTAGAAAAGAGTGAAAAGAGGAAATGCAAAACTTTTTAGCTATGTGTACACACACTGAACTTGTTTTGTATATTTTTCTCTTATGAAAAGTACAATGACAAGAGTGGTAAGTAGTCTCAAAGCACTTATCCCACCGCTGCACAACCAATGTAAGGAGGCTGGACTGGCTTGTAGTGAGTACCAAGGGGTACTTGCACCTTGCACCAGGCCCAGTTATCCCTTATTAGTGTATAGGGTGTCTAGCAGCATAGGCTGATAGATAATGGTAGCTTAGCAGTGCAGCTTAGGCTGAACTAGGAGACGTGTGAAGCTACTACAGTACCACGAGTGTCACTTGCACAATATCATAAGAAAACACAATACACAGTTATACTAAAAATAAAGGCACTTTATTTTTATGACAATATGCCAAAGTATCTTAGAGTGTACCCTCAGTAAGAGGACAGCAAATATACACAAGTTATATGTACACAATACCAAAAATATGCAGTATAGTCTTAGAAAACAGTGCAAACAATGTATAGTTACAATAGGATGCAATGGGGACACATAGGGATAGGGGCAACACAAACCATATACTCCAAAAGTGGAATGTGAACCACGAATGGACCCCAAACCTATGTGACCTTGTAGAGGGTCGCTGGGACTATTAGAAAATAGTGAGAGTTAGAAAAATAGCCCTCCCAAGACCCTGAAAAGTGAGTGCAAAGTGCACTGAAGTTCCCCAAAAGACAAAGAAGTCGTGATAGAGGAATAATGCAGGAAAGACACAAACCAACAATGCAACAACTGTGGATTTCCAGTCTAGGGTACCTGTGGAACTAGGGGACCAAGTCCAAAAGTCACAAGCAAGTCGGAGATGGGCAAATGCCCAGGAAATGCCAGCTGTGGGTGCAAAGAATCTTCTACTGGACAGAAGAAGCTGAGGTTTCTGCAGGAACGAAAAGGGCTAGAGACTTCCCCTTTAGAGGACAGATCCCCCTCGCCGTGGAGAGTTGTGCAAATGTGTTTTCCCGCCAAGTAAATGCCAACAAGCCTTGCTATCTGCAAATCGTGCGGTTAGCGTTTTTGGACGCTGCTGTGGCCCAGGAGGGACCAGGAGGTCGAAAATTAAACCAGGAGATAGAAGAGACGTCGAGCAAGACAAGGATCCCTCTTATCAGCAAGTAGCACCCGGAGAAGTGCCAGAAACAGGCACTACAAGGATGCGTGAAACGGTGCTCGCCGAAGTTGCACAAAGGAGTCCCACGTCGCCGGAGACCAACTTAGAAAGTCGTGCAATGCAGGTTAGAGTGCCGTGGACCCAGGCTTGGCTGTGCACAAAGGATTTCCGTCGGAAGTGCACGGAAGCCGGAGTATTTGCAAAAGACGCGGTTTCCAACAATGCAGTTTGGCGTGGGGAGGCAAGGACTTACCTCCACCAAACTTGGACTGAAGAGTCACTGGACTGTGGGAGTCACTTGGACAGAGTTGCTGGATTCGAGGGACCTCGCTCGTCGTGCTGAGAGGAGACCCAAGGGACCGGTAATGCAGCTTTTTGGTGCCTGCGGTAGCAGGGGGAAGATTCCGTCGACCCACGGGAGATTTCTTCGGAGCTTCTAGTGCAGAGAGGAGGCAGACTACCCACACAGCATGCACCACCAGGAAAACAGTTGAGAAGGCGGCAGGATCAGCGTTACAGAGTTGCAGTAGTCATCTTTGCTACTATGTTGCAGTTTTGCAGGCTTCCAGCGCGGTCAGCAGTCGATTCCTTGGCAGAAGGTGAAGAGAGAGATGCAGAGGAACTCTGATGAGCTCTTGCATTCGTTATCTAAAGTTTCCCCAGAGACAGAGACCCTAAATAGCCAGAAAAGAGGGTTTGGCTACCTAGGAGAGAGGATAGGCTACTAACACCTGAAGGAGCCTATCAGAAGGAGTCTCTGACGTCACCTGGTTGCACTGGCCACTCAGAGCAGTCCAGTGTGCTGGCAGCACCTCTGTTTCCAAGATGGCAGAGGTCTGGAGCACACTGGAGGAGCTCTGGACACCTCCCAGGGTAGGTGCAGGTCAGGGGAGTGGTCACTCCCCTTTCCTTTGTCCAGTTTCGCGCCAGAGCAGGGCTAAGGGGTCCCCTGAACCGGTGTAGACTGGCTTATGCAGAATTGGGCACATCTGTGCCCAAGAAAGCATTTCCAGAGGCTGGGGGAGGCTACTCCTCCCCTGCCTTCACACCATTTTCCAAAGGGAGAGGGTGTAACACCCTCTCTCAGAGGAAGTCCTTTGTTCTGCCATCCTGGGACAAGCCTGGCTTGACCCCAGGGGGGCAGAAACCTGTCTGAGGGGTTGGCAGCAGCTGCAGTGAAACCCCAGGAAAGGCAGTTTGGCAGTACCAGGGTCTGTGCTACAGACCACTGGGTTCATGGAATTGTGCCAACAATGCCAGGATGGCATAGAGGGGGCAATTCCATGATCTTAGACATGTTACATGGCCATATTCGGAGTTACCATTGTGAAGCTACATATAGGTAGTGACCTATATGTAGTGCACGCGTGTAATGGTGTCCCCGCACTCACAAAGTTCAGGGAATTGGCCCTGAACAATGTGGGGGCACCTTGGCTAGTGCCAGGCTGCCCTCACACTAAGTAACTTTGCACCTAACCTTTACCAGATAAAGGTTAGACATATAGGTGACTTATAAGTTACTTAAGTGCAGTGTAAAATGGCTGTGAAATAACGTGGACGTTATTTCACTCAGGCTGCAGTGGCAGGCCTGTGTAAGAATTGTCAGAGCTCCCTATGGGTGGCAAAAGAAATGCTGCAGCCCATAGGGATCTCCTGGAACCCTAATACCCTGGGTACCTCAGTACCATATACTAGGGAATTATAAGGGTGTTCCAGTAAGCCAATGTAAATTGGTAAAATTGGTCACTAGCCTGTTAGTGACAATTTGAAAGAAATGAGAGAGCATAACCACTGAGGTTCTGGTTAGCAGAGCCTCAGTGAGACAGTTAGGCACTACACAGGGAACACATACATATAGGCCACAAACTTATGAGCACTGGGGTCCTGACTAGCAGGGTCCCAGTGACACATAACAAACATACTGAAAACATAGGGTTTTCACTGTGAGCACTGGGCCCTGGCTAGCAGGATCCCAGTGAGACAGTGAAAACACCCTGACATACACTCACAAACAGGCCAAAAGTGGGGGTAACAAGGATAGAAAGAGGCTACTTTCTCACACCTCATTGTAGCGTTCCTCTGCCCTTGTCCTGGGATTCCTCACTGGGGTCAGTAGCCATGACAGGATGGGGTAACCAGAGTCACCTGCAAATGGCGAGGGACAACAGTTAGACACACACTAACCTGTAGGGATAACCCCAAACCCAGACAACCATTTCCACTGTCTTGCTTCCAGGTGCTCACCTAATAGCCACACACAGGCCTCTGGAGTTGACCCATCACATAAGGGATGCTGCTATTCCGCAGGATGTAGGCGTCATGCACTGAGCCAGGGAACTTGGCATTAACATGGGAGATGTACTGGTCTGCCAAACATACCATCTGTACATTCATCCAATGATAACTCTTCTGGTTTCTGTACACCTGTTCACTCCTACGGGGGGGACCGAAGCCACATGTGTCCCATCAATGGCACCCATGATGTTGGGGATATGTCCCAGGGCAAAGAAATCACCTTTCACTGTAGGCAAATCCTCAACCTGAGGGAAAACGATGTAGCTCTGCATGTGTTTCAGCAGGGCAGACAACACTCTAGACAACACGTTGGAAAACATAGGCTGGGATATCTCTGATGCAATGGCCACAGTTGTTTGAAATTACCCACTTGCAAGGAAATGGAGCACTGACAGCACCTGCACTTGAGGGGGTATTCCTGTGGGCTGGCGGATAGCTGACATCAGGTCTGGCTTCAACTGGGCACACAGTTCCTGTATTGTGGCACGGTCAAGCCTGTATGTGATAATCACATGTCTTTCCTCCATTGTCGACAGGCCCACCAGCGGTCGGTACACCGGAGGATGCCGCCATCTCCTCACATGTCCGAGCGGACGGTGCCTATGAAGGACAACAGCGAGCACAGAGTCAAGCATCTCAGAGGTACATACCCACAGCTTACACAGAACACAAATCATAATCCAAAAAGTGGCCTGTATGTGTGTTGAGTTTAGGCCTTGGTATGTGTGATGCAGTTAAAAATGAAGCCATGTGGGCCCCTGAAATGGCGGCTGCCTGACCTCTAAAGTGGGACAATGGGATGTGAGGTAACTGCGCTGGCGTTGTACACCGTCGCAGTAGGCGGTCGAAGACCGCGGCGCAATGCTGCATTGGTTAACATTGGAACCTATGGGTCCCATGAGCCAATGACGATGTACGCCGGCGATGACGGTACGCACCACAGCAGACGTGACCGCTATTTTCTATCTGTTCAATCACTCGATACCTGATCTTCGACAGGAGAGGACCTACACTGCAAGTGCTGCTGTGACCTCGGTCTGGAAGAGACAATGGCTCGAGTGTCTGGGGAAAGGGTCTCTGCCTTCACATCGGAGGAGTTGGAGGAACTCGTGGACGGGATCCCCCCCCAGTACACGCTACTCTACGGTCCTCCGGACAAACAGGTAAGTACACTGGGAGCATGCTGTATGGGCTATGCCTGTGTGGAGTGGGGTGGATGTAAGAAGGGGGGGGGATTGAGGCGTGCATGAAACGACAGTGAGTGCATGTGCCACATGGCAAGGGTAGGGATGGGGGCCAATGACTGTGACGGTGCAGTTGGTAATAAGTTTCTTTTCCCCCTGTACAATTCATGTAGGTCAGCGCCCACCAGAAAAAAGATGTTTGACGTGCCATCGCCAAGGACGTCCGAACCCTGAGGGTCTACAACAGACGGAGCACTCACTGCCGGAAAAGATGGGAGGACATTCGCCGCTGGAGCAAGAAGATAGCGAAGGCTCAGCTGGGGATGGCCTCCCAACATGGGAGGGGTGCCCGTCGCACCATGACCCCCCTGATGTTCAGGATCCTGGCGGTGGCGTACCCGGAATTGGATGGGTGCTTGAGAGCATCACAGCAGCCACAAGGGGGTGAGTACACTCTCATCCTGCTGATTTTGCGCGCAGTGGAGGGGTCTGGGTGGGGGAGGTGGGCTGTGGGTTTCCCTGGGCCAGGGTGAGTTTAATAGGCAAGGTCCCTCCGTAATGCAGGCCATGTGGCACCCCACCCCACCTCTGTAGAGTGCCAAGTACACCTAGTCATGCCCCTGTGTCATCTATGTGTGCAGATGTCATGCATAGCCTAGTAGGCCATTTCCCATGGATTGAACAGTGGAGCCCAAGAGCGCGGCGTAGTGCAGGGGGTTTCTGTGTCTGTCGTGTCCGCCAACAGTAGCGGTAATGCATGCACTCAACATGTCTTTCTTCTGTCTCTTCCCCTTTTTGTGGTTTCCCTGTTCTTGCAGCATCATCAGGCGGAGGAGCAGTGGCACCGGAGCGTGAGGGGGCTACATCCCACATGGCCATGGAGGGCCACACTACGGACTCGGACTTCATCAGTGGGACGGAGGGCGAGGGGAGCTCCACGGTGGGGACAGGAGCTGACACCAGCGACACGGACTCGTCCTCTGATGGGAGCTCCCTTGTGGTAGTGGCAACATCTGTACCCCCCATCTACAGGTACAGCGATCACCCCCCCTACCTGCACCGCCCTCCCAGCAGCCCCTCAGCCTTTGCCCCATGCCCGCTCACCCGGGAGGGTGGGCATCACCTTCACCCCAGGCACCTCAGCCCCTGCCCCAGTCACCCCTGCTACCCTCAGTGAGGAGGCCATTGATCTGCAGCTGCCCAGGCTTCTGTGCACTTTTCCAAGGATTCCTTCGTGCACAGCCTAGCCTGGGTCCCCAGCACTCCGTCCTGCATTGCCCAACTCGCTGAGTTGGACTTCGACGTCGTGGGACCCTCCTATGCGACTCTGAGTCGACCGCTGTCCTCAGGTCTTCCAAGTGCCTGCTCTGGTACTTCTGCGGGTGCTGCCTGCTTCTGTGGGGGCTCTCTGAGTTGCTGAGCGCCCCCTCTGTCTCCTCCTTCAAGTGGCAACATACTGGTCCTTCCTGGGCCCCAGCAGCACCCAAAAACCTCAACTGAGACTCTTGCAGCTAGCAAGGCTTGTTTGCGGTATTTCGGCCTGGAAACACTTCTGCAACCTCCAGCACACCGTGGGACATCTTCCATCCAAAGGAGAAGTTCTTAGTCCTTTTCGTTGTTGCAGAATCATTGGCTAATTCCATCCGGAGGCAGCCCTCTTGCACCTTCATCCGGGGTTTCCTGGGCTCCTGCCCCCCCCCCCCCCCCCCCCCCCCCCCCAGACACTATCGCGACTCTTGGACTTGGTCCCCTTCCTTAACAGGTCCTCAGGTCCAGAAATCCGTCTTCAGTTTTTTGCTGGTGCTTGCTGGTTCTTGCAGAATCCCCTATCACAACTATTGTGTCTTTCTGGGGTAGTAGGGTAACTTTACTCCTACTTTTGAGCCCCCCTGTCCCCCCTGGACACTATTGCGACTCTTGGACTTGGTCCCCTTCCTTTACAGGTCCTCAGGTCCAGGAATCCATCTTCAGTGTTTTGCTGGTGCTTGTGATTCTTGCAGAATCCCCTATCACAACTATTGTGTCTTTTTGGGGTAGTAGGGTAACTTTACTCCTACTTTTCAGGGTCTTGGGGTGGGGTATTTTGGACACCCTTACTGTTTTCTTACAGTCCCAGTGACCCTCTACAAGCTCCCATAGGTCTAGGGTCCATTCGTGATTCGTATTCCACTTTTGCAGTATATGGTTTGTGTTGCCCCTAGACCTATGTTTGCCTATTGCATCCTATTGTGATTCTACATTGTTTGCACTACGTTTCTTACTGTTACTTACCTATTTTGGGTTTGTGTACACATAACTTGTGTATATTACTTACCTCCTAAGTGAGGGTATTCTCTGAGATACTTTTGGCATATTGTCACTAAAATAAAGTACCTTTATTTTTAGTAACTCTGAGTATTGTGTTTTCTTTTGATATTGTGCTATATGATATAAGTGGTATAGTAGGAGCTTTGCATGTCTCCTAGTTCAGCCTAAGCTGCTTTGCCATAGCTACCTTCTATCAGCCTAAGCTGCGAGAAACACCTCTTTTCTACTAATAAGGGATACCTGAACCTGGCACAAGGCGTAGGTACCACAAGGTACCCACTATAAGCCAGGCCAGTCTCCCACAGTCACGGTTCATTCGTTCCACATGTCCTGAGTCTAAAACCATAGCTGTCAAGGACCTGCTTTAAGTCACGGTTCATTCGTTCCACAACAGAGTTGCCCTCAGGCCTGTAGGGTGAAGAATAAGGCACTTGTACCCCTACTGAAGCACTGGAGTTCCTGTACGCTTTGGAAGTGAAACAGGGCCCTGGCCCATGTGGAAAATACTGCATGACTAAGTCCCAACAAAGACTTGCAAGCCTTTAATGACAGTTTGGTGCATCAGCTGAACGGTGTGGCCACACCCAGAGGAATCTAGAGCATCAATCAACTGCAAGAAGGATACATTTAAACACACCATCTAAATTAAGAGGACCTGCATGGTCCAAATAAGGGTAGCCGAAAGGTGTGTTTGAAATGAACAGTTGTGTCTGCGGTGGGCGTGCAACTGTGGAGCACTAAATCTGTTGACAGATTTAACAACAGAGGACATATTTCTTAGTCTGTGAGTATAAGCCTTGCCACCAATAACGCTGTGGTTGCAGCAAAATTGTAGCTGCAAAACCAGCATGTGTAGAGGCAACACCTTCATGCGTAGATTTCATTAATGGTAGCTTGCTGTCTAAGTTAGGGATCAGCCGATCACTAACTTGAGGGAGAGTTACATAGGGTACATTATGTTCACTTAAATATTATGAATACTTAGCTGGAAAGCCCTTAAGTAAGGGAGTGCAGTTGCTTGTAGCATTAACGGCTGTCAGTATATCTTCGTCAATGCATGTTTGTGAATGTGTAATCACAGCTACAGTAGCAGTCGCAACTGTTGATTTGGCCGCATCATCAGCCAATGAATTACCTACAGCTTGTGTTCCCACACATTGATGACCCAATGTATGTACAACATGAGTCTGTGGCACCTGCTTTTGCCGTCCACCACTTTTACCCAAAGCGTTTTAAGCTTTATAGTGTTACCTTTAGAGGCATTAAAACCATTCTGATGGCAGTAATGCAGGTTGTCATTAAAGGACTGGAAACAATAATACAAATCAAACACGAGGTAAGTGCAAGGAATTCTGGATCCATATTTTCTAGCGTCAAAATCAGAGCATTTAATTTAACTGCACAGTATAAACCCATAGGGACTTTGTGTGACTTTTCTGGGGTTGGAATCTACCATCCAACATAACACCATGAACAGAGGTGCATGCCACCGAACTACAGTGCTTAGTCCCTATAGCAGGTTGAGCTTAACCATCAGTGTAAACTATAAACTTACACTGTTCAAGAGGCAAAATGTCAGTGGGCATGGGGTAAACATGTTCATATTGTAAACATTCTTGTGTCTGCAAAGACGGGTCAAAGACAAAGGCCCTCATTACAACCCTGGCGGTCGGTGTTAAAGCAGCAGGAAAAAAAATGGGATCACGACCATGGCGGAAACCGCCATCACAGACAGACACTTTAACACTCCGACAGCCACAGCGGTAGCAACAAACACCGCAGTGGTAACCGCCAACAGCCAGGCGGAAGACAATGTACCGCCCATCCCATTAAAACGTACCAATCTGCCAGCTTTTCCGGGGCAGTTCCAACGCAATCAAAAGCACAGCACAAACAGTGTTTGGAAGGGAAACCACTCACCTCTCAACACTCAACGAAGAACCAGGATGCCATAGAGCCCGAGTTACAGGTCCTGACCATGCTGGTCTACCTCCTCATCTACCAGGAATACCAAAGGCGGCGGCAACGAACACAGTGAGTACTGCACCTAGTACACAGGGGAGGGGGGAGGAAAAAGAGAGTGACACACACACGCAACATTTCCACCCTCTCCCACAACCCCACACACACAAACACATGCAACAACATTACATTTACACCCCGTAATCCCCTGGATGAACGCAAGGACAAAAGGAATAGAGTCCAATCAGTGATATATTCGAATAGGCAGATATACGTAATAATATGAAAAACAGTATTTACAAAAATGTACAATATGTACATAAGGCCGTACATTGTCCTTTCCAAATGTCTGTGGCCCACTGGGCCAAAAATCATGGGCCAAGCCCACATTTGACTCCTGCCTCAATACGGAGAGAACACTGCAAGGGCATCAGGTCGTAAACACACAGACACCTCATGGGGATGGGGAAGGGGGGGCACCTCAGCCGGAAGATGGAATAACGCCACTGCTCCTGGAGGGGGCTACATGCCCACAGTGATGTCCTGGGGAGTGCAAAGCCACAGTCTCTCAAGTGGGTGGCCTGCCCACTGCTTGGTCCTGGGGAGTGCAAAGTCACAGTCTCTCAAGTGGGTGGCCTGCCCACTGCTTGTTCCTGGGGAATGCAAAGCCACAGTCTCTCAAGTGGGTGGCCTGCCCACTGCTTGGTCCTGGGGAGTGCACAGTCACAAGTGGGTGGCTTCTCCACTGGTTCTGGAGGGGGCTTTGTGCCCAGTCTGCTTCATCCTGCCAAGGAGAGGGTGAGTGGATGCATATCTCCACTGGTTCTGGAGGGGGCCTTGTGCCCGGTGTTCTTCATCCTGCCAAGGAAAGGTGTGAGTGGATGCATATCTCCACCGGTTCTGGAGTAGGCCTTGTGCCCAGTGATGTAGCACTTGGGGTGTGGCAGTTCACATTCCCTCACCTGGGTGTCTGAGGCACGAGATTTGCAGGGACCAGGCTGCATGATAGTCCATGGAGGCAGGACTAGACTCCATCGTGGTGGTGGTAGACTCCAGCCCGTCTCCTGCAGCCTCGGACGGCCGCACACTGGGGCTGCTGCTACTGGTAGTGGTCCTACTGTCAGACGTGCAGGTGGCGGTGCTTGTGGCGGTGCTTGCAGCAGGGCTGTTGGCGGTGCTGGCCGTGGCGCAGGTGTTGGTGCTGCCAGTGGTGGAGGGAGGCTCCAGCCCTTCTCCTGCAGCCACAGCGGCTGCCCACTAGGCCTGCTGCTGCTGGTAGTAGTCCTACTGTCAGCGGTGCAGGTGGCGGTGCTTGCGGCGGGCTGCTGACGGTGCTGGCCGGGGTGCAGGTGCTCATACTGCCAGTGGTGGAGGGAGGCTCCAGCACTTCTCCTGCAGCCTCGGACGGCTGCCCACTGGGGATGCTGCTGCTGACAGTAGTGGTGCCAGTGGCGGTGCAGGTGGCGGTGCTTGCATCGGGGATCCTGGCGGTGCTGCCTAAGGTACTGGTGGCGGGGCTGGCAGTTCTGCTGGTGGGCACCAGGCCCTCACCTGCAGCCTCCGACGGCTGAAGTGCCTTGCCTTGGGTCTTCTGCCCCTTCCTCACCTTGGCAGATGCTGTTGTGGCCTTGGCTCTGGCAGCTGGAGTTTTGGAGGAGGCCTTGCTGGGTGGGTCATGCTCCTTGCCCTTGTGCATGCTGTCCCCTTCTTCACCTTGGCAGGTGGTGGAATGGTTTGGTCCTTTGCACGGGTTGGTAGCACACTGGCTGGCCTGACAGGTGCCCCCTTTGAGCCTCTGTGAGTTGCAGGTACCACAGCGGTGCCAACTTGGTGGCTGAGGTGCTGGCCTCGGTTCTAGATACCATGGCCGGAGGGGAAGGACGGGGGGAGGAGGGGTAGGGAACAGGTCAATGTTTGCCAGTAAAAGCTTTTTAGACACACTGGGGCAGGAAGAGGGAGAGGGTTTGGGAGAGGAGGAAGAGGGAGTGGTTGCAGGAGGTGTCTGTCTGAAGGTGCATGGGCTGGATGCTGTTGTGAGGTGGATGGCTGTTGGGTGTGTGGGTGCTTGCGTTTGTGTACTTTGGGAGAAGGGGTCACAGACACACTGGGAGAGGACACAGGGGACGTGTGCATGGATGTGGAGGTGGTGACTGCCAGTGAGGGGTGAGTAGTGATGGGCGTGCTGGTGATGGAGGTAGTGGATGAGGATGTAGTGCATGCAGGTGTGAGTGGAGATGCTACTGGGAGGGAGGTGGACGAGGAGGGGGACACAGTGGGGGCAGTGGATGTTGGTGTGTCTGCATGAGGATGGTGCTTGTGTGAGGACCTGTGGGAGGATGTGTGGTGCTTGTGTTTGCCTGAGCCACTTCTGGGTGTTGATTTGGGTGAATGCTGGTCTGAAGGTGTGCTTGGGATAGGCTGGGGTTGAGGGGATTAGGACTGGGTAGAGGAAGTTGGATGGGGGAGGCTAGACACAGGGACAAGGGCTGCCATCAGGGAGTTGGCCAGAGCCTGAAATGCTCCCTGTTGGGCCCCCACACCAGAGTGAATGCCCTCCAGGTATGCATTTGTTTATTGGAAATGCCTCTCGACACCCTGGATGGCATTCAGAATGGTTGACTGCCCAACAGTGAAGGATCTCAGGAGGTCAATAGCTTCCTCACTTAGGGCAGCAGGGCTGACTGGGGCAGGGCTTGAGGTGCCCAGGGTGAAGGAGATGCCCACCCTCCTGGGTGAGCTGGCACGGGAAACACGCTGAGGGGCTGCTGGGAGGGCGGGGCTGGTAGGGGGGATAGCGGCTGTACCTGTTGTTGGGGTGGGCACAGAGGTGTCCGCCACCGCCAGGGAGCTTCCATCGAAGGAGTCGCCATTTTCTGTGGTCTTCCCTTCTGTCCCCGTTGTGGTTCTCCCCTCGCCCTCCGTCCCACTGGTGCCCTCACCCTCGGTGGATTCGGCCTCAGGGCCCATGTGGGATGCAGCTCCCTCCGTCGCCGGTACCTCAGCTCCTCCACCAGATGATGCTAATGCACATGAGATGCACATGAGAACAGGATGACAAAACAAAAAGGGGGGAAGAGACAGAGGATACACTTGGTTAATGACAGCAATACCACTACTGTTGGCGTACACAACACACAGGGAGCAGCCCTATGCACTAGGCCATGCCCAACCATTTACTAAGCCAGTCACCAGCCCATGGGGTACAATGCCTAAAGCCATCAGCTGCACACCAGAATCCCAAAGGACCCTGCCCAGTAGTAGAGGCCCACTAACACTATTGGGGTAGGAGTGCTTCAGAGCCTGCCCAACAAAGGACCTACCCTGCCATTTTGCCCTCGCTTAGGGGCACCCATAGCCCACATCCCCCACCCAGGTACCTCCTAATGCACGCAAAGTCAGGGTTCAGACTCAGTACTCACACCCTGGTGGCTGCTGTGATGCCTTCAAGCGCCCATCCAACTCTGGATAGGCCACCGCCAGGATGCGGAACATCAGGGGGGTCATGGTGCGACAGGCACCCCTTTCTCGTTGGGAGGCCAGCCCCAGCTGGGCCTCCGCCATCCTCTTTGCCCAGCGGCACAGGTCCTCCCACCTCTTGCAGCAGTGGGTGCTCCGCCTGTCAAAGACCCCCAGGGTCCACACCTCCTTGGCGCTGGCACGCCAAATACCCTTTTTCTGGTGGGCGCTGACCTGCAGGGAAGAGACAGCAGAAAAAGGAATTAGTTACCCATCCGGACCATCAGACTCATTGCCCACCAGATCCCTCCCATCCCCTGACGCACATACATTGACCACCTCACATGCTGCACTCTGGCCAGGATGCCTAAGCCCCCCCCTACATGTGTCTTACATTCACAGCACTCCATACATTCATGGCCCACGCATCATGCTCACAGTGTACTCACTTGTTTGTCTGGAGGACCGTAGAGTAACGTGTACTGGGGTAGGACCTCATCCACCAGTTTCTCCAACTCCTCCGCTGTGAAGGCCAGGGCCCTTTCCCCAGACACATGAGCCAGTCGGTTCCAGACACAGCTCACAGCAGCGCTTGCAGTGTAGGTCCTCTCCTGTTGAGGGTCAGGTAGCAAGTGAGTGAATAGATAGAAAATGGCGGTCATGTCTGCGGCGGTGCGTACCGTCACTGCCGGCGTACACCGCCATTGGCTCCTGGAACCCATAGGGCCCAATGATAACCAATGCGATTTTGCGCAGCCGTCATCGACCGCCTACCGCAATGGCACACAACGCCAGCGCAATTACCTCATTTCCACTGTCCCTCCTCACAGGTCAGGCATCCGCCATTTCAGGGGGGCACAGGGCATGGCACCTAACTGCTTCACAGCAGACATTGGCATGGCAAATGACTGTCAGATTCACATTTTGTTTCTGTAAAGTAAACAAATCATCATTAGTGCAATATATGTGGGAATATGACCCTCTGCTCACCATTCTCTTCCAAAGGCTTCAACCGCTGAGGCAGAATATGAGATGGCGACATCCTCCAGTGTACAGACCCCTGGTGCACCTTGCAACAATGAAGGACAGACACATTATCATACTTGATCGTGCCACCATCCAAGAACTGTGTGCCTGTAGGAGGCTGGCCTGGCTTGTAGTGGGTACCAGAAGTACTTACACCTTGTGCTAGATCCAGTTATCCCTTATTAGTGTAGAAGAGGTGTTTCTAGAAGCTTAGACTGATAGAAGGTAGCTATGGCAAAGCAGCTTAGGCTGAACTAGGAGACATGTAAAGCTCCTACTATACCACTTATATCATATGCACAATATCATAAGAAAACACAATACACAGTTACTAAAAATAAAGGTAATTTATTTTTATGACAATATGTCAAAAGTATCTCAGTGAGTACCCTCAGTAAGAAGGTAATATATATACACAAGTTATATGTACACAAACCAAAATTAGGTAAGTAATAGCAAGAAAATAATGCAAACTGTGTAGAATCACAATAGGTTGCAATAGGAGAACATAGGTATAGGGGCAACACAAACTTTATACTCCAAAAGTGGAATGCGAACCACGAATGGACCCCAGACCTATGTGAGCTTGTAGACGGTCGCTGGGACTGTAAGAAAACAGTGAAGGTTAGAAAAACACCCCAACCCAAGACCCTGAAAAGTAGGAGTAAAGTACACCTACTACCCCCAGAGAGCACAGAAGTTGTGATAGGGGGATTCTACAGGAAGAAAAAACACCAGCAGTGCACTGACAATGGATTTCCGGACCTGAGTACCTGTAAGACAAGGGGACCAAGTCCAATAGTCGCGACAGTGTCGAGAGTGGGCAGGAGCCCAGGAAATGCCAGCTGAAGGTGCAAGGAAGCTGCCACCGGTTGGAAGAAGCTTGGAGTTCTGCAAGAAAGAAGAGGACTAGGAACTCCTCCTTTGGAAGGCGGATGTCCCACGTCACGATGAAGCTTGCAGAGGTGTTCCCACACAGAAAGACCACAAACAAGCCTTGCTAGCTGCAAGGGTCGCAGTAGAGGTTTTTGGGTGCTGCTGTGGCCCAGGAGGGACCAGGATGTCGCCTTTTGGAGGAGGAGACAGAGGGGGCGCTCAGCAACTCAGAGAGCCCTCACAGAAGCAGGCAGCACCCGCAGAAGTACCCTAACAGGCACTTAGAAGAAAAGTGAACCAGAGTCCACGGGAAGTCACAAAAGGGAGTCCCACGACGCCGGAGGACAACTCAGAAGGTTGTGCACTGCAAGTCAGAGTGCTGGGGACCCAGGCTTGGCTGTGCACGAAGGAAGTTCTGGAAGAGTGCACAGGAGTCGGAGCAGCTGCAAATCACGTGGTACACAGCTTTGCAGTCTAGCGTGGGGAGGCAAGGACTTACCTCCACCAAACTTGGACTGAAAAGTCACTGGACTGTGGGAGTCACTTGAAAAGTGTTGCTGTGTTCCAGGGACCACGCTCGTCAGGATGAGAGGGGACCCAGAGGACAAGTGTTGCAGTCTTTTGGTGCCTGCGTTAGCAGGGGGAAGATTCCGTCGACCCACAGGAGATTTCTTCGGAGCTTCTGGTGCAGGGTGAAGGCATGCTACCCTCAGAGCATGCACCACCTGGAAACAGTCGAGAAAGTCAGCAGGATTAGGCGCTACAATGTTGCTGGTAGTCGTCTTGCTATTTGTTGTGGTTTTGCAGGCGTCCTGGAGCAGTCAGCGGTCGATCCTTGGTAGAAGGTGAAGAGGGAGATGCAGAGGAACTCTGGTGAACTCTTGTATTCGTTATCTGAAGAATTCCCCAACTGCTGTTGTAGTTTTTTGAGTCAGGAGACAGGCCAGTAGGGCTGGAGCCAAAGCAGTTGTTGTCTCTATCGTCTCTGCAGGGCTTTCAGGTCAGCAGTCCTTCTTCTTGGTTCAGGTTGCAGAAATCTGATTTCCTGGGTTCTGGGGTGTCCCTAAATACTCAATTTAGGGGGGTGTTTAGGTCTGGGAGGACAGTAGCCAATAGCTACTGTCCTTGAGGGTGGCTACATCCTCTTTGTGCCTCCTCCCTGAGCGGAGGGGGGCACATCCTTAATCCTATTGGTGGTATCCTCCAAAACTAAGATGGAGGATTTCTAAAGGCAGGGTTCACCTCAGCTCAGTGCAACTTAGTGGCTGTCCTGTCTGGTAGGTGACTCCTCCTTGTTTTCCTCATTATCTCCTCCAGCCTTGCCGCCAAAAGTAGGGACAGTGGCTGGAGGGGCGGGCATCCCCACTAGCTGGGATGCCCTGTGGTGCTGTAACAAAAGGGGTGAGGCTTTGAGGCTCACCGCCAGGTGTTACAGTTCCTGCAGGGGGAGGTGAGAAGCACCTCCACCCAATACATGCTTTGTTCCTGGCCACAGCGTGACAAAGGCACTCTCCCCATGTGGCCAGCAACTCGTCTGGTTGTGGCAGGCTGGCAGAAACTGGTCAGCCTAACACTAGAAGTCAGATTGGTATTTAGTGGGCATCTCTAAGACGCCCTCTGGGTGCTTTGTACAATAAATTGCACACTGGCATCAGTGTGCATTTATTGTGCTGAGAAGTTTGATACCAAACTTCCCAGTTTTCAATGTAGCTATTATGGTGCTGTGGAGTTTGTGTTTGACAACCTTCCAGACCATATACTCTTTATGGCTACCCTGCACTTACAATGTCTAAGGTTTTGCTTAGACACTGTAGGGGCATAGTGCTCATGCACATATGCTCTCACCTGTGGTATAGTGCACCCTGCCTTAGGACTTTAAGGCCTGCTAGAGGGGTGACGTACCTATGCCACAGGCAGTGTGAGGTTGGCATGGCACTCTGAGGGGAATGCCATGTGGACTTAGTCATTTTCTCCCCACCAGCACACACAAGTTGTGAGGCAGTGTGCATGTGCTAAGTGAGAGGTTCCTAGGGGGGCATAAGATATGCTGCAGCCCTTAGAGACCTTCCCTGGCATCATGACCCTTGGTTTCAGGGGTACCATTTACAAGGGACTTATTTGAGTGCCAGGGCTGTGCCAATTGTGGAAGCAAAGGTACAGTTTAGGGAAAGAACACTGGTGCTGGGGCCTGGTTAGCAGGGTCCCAGCACACTTTCAATCATAACTGGCATCCGCAGAAGGCAAAACGTCAGGGTGTAACCATGCCAAGGAGGCATTTCCTTATACTCATAAGTAGATGGGGATGTGCAATGGGCTGGGATGATAGTGGAGGAAGGTTCAGGGTAGAGTCTAGTCTATTTGTATCACAGGTGCATTGGCCAATGAGGCATAGGAAGGGGAGCATTGGCAGTTCAAGGTGGACAGGGTGACAGTGTGGGACAGAAGGGTGACAATCAGGAGAGTCTTATTTCCTGTTGGGGGTCTTGGCAATGTTCTCTGGCTTCTGCCTGGATCGCAGGGACAGTTTGCGGGGTGGTTCTTCTTCTGCAGGGGGTGGGGTGCTGGTGGCCTATTGGTCCTGTGGCGGGGCCTCCTATCCACTAGCGCCGGCGGAGGTGGAAGGCTGTTCCTCGGTTTGGCTAGTGTCAGGCGCCTGTTGTGCCACTGCCTCCCTCATGGTCTTGCACATGTCAGCCAGCACCCTTGCAATGGTGACCAGGATGGTGTAGATTTTTGTTAGGCCATCCCTGATACCCAGGTACTGTCCCTCCTGCAGCCGCTGGGTCTCCTGCAACTTGGCCAGTATCTGCCCCATCATCTCCTGGGAATGGTGGTATGCTCCAGGATGTTGGAGAGTGCCTCGTGGATAGTGGGTTCCCTGGGCCTGTCCTCCCTCTGTCGCACAGCATTCCTCCCAGCTTCCCTGTTGTCCTGTGCCTCTGTCCCCTGAACCGTGTGCCCACTGCCACTGACCCCAGGTCCCTGATCGTCCTGTGTTTGTGGAGTTGCCTGGGGACCCTGCAGTGGTGGACACACTGCTGAATGATGTGTCCTGGGGACAGTGGCATGGGCCCTCTGGGTGGGTACTGTGGTGGTGTTTCCTGAGGGGGAAGGCTCTGTGGTAGGTTGGGATTGTGGCAGGGGAACCAACTGTCCAGAGGTCCCGGATGGGCCAGGTTGGGCATCCTGATCCAGGCGTGCAGAGCTGCTGTTGTCACTGTGGGCCTGTTCTGTGGGGGGACTGGATGGCACCTCCTCTCCGGTGATGTTGAGTTTGGGTCCTGTGGGGATGCAAATGCAGTGTTATTGTATCTGTATGTGCCATCTTGTGCATAAGTGTGTTTCCCTGTATGATAGTGATTTCCCTGTCAGCTTGCCCTTGTGTGAGTGGTGATTTTGTGGGCTGGGTGATTCTCTCTACTGGGCATGCTGTGGTGATGGGTGTCCATGCAGGTCTGTGTGGGGGGGTACATGCTTTTCTGTTGCATGCAGGTCTTGGTATTGGGATGGGTGGGTTGTGATAGTAGGGTATATGTGAGGTGGTGGAGTGATGGGGTAAGGGTAGGGGTAGGAGTTTGTGATGGCATACAGGTAGGGTGTAGGGGATGAAGTAGTAAAGATTTGACTTACCAGAGTCCAGTCCTCCTGCTACTCCTGCGAGGCCCTCAGGATGCATGATTGCCAAGACTTGCTCCTCCCATGTTGTAAGTTGTGGGGGAGGAAGTGGGGGTTCACCGCCAGTCCTCTGTACTGCTACCTGGTGTCTTGCAACAACGGAACACACTTTCCTCCGTAGGTCGTTCCACCTCTTCCTGATGTCATCCCTGTTTCTTGGGTGCTATCCCACGGCGTTGTCCCTGTCCACAGTTCTCCGCAATAGCTCCATCTTCCTTGCAATGGACGTCTGCTGCACCTGTGATCCGAATAGCTGTGGCTCTACCGAGATGATTTCCTCCACCATGACCCTTAGCTCCTCCTCTGAAAACCTGGGGTGTCTTTGGGGTGCCATGCATGTGGTGCAAGTGATTTGTGTGAGGATGTGTGGGGTGATGTGTGGGGTGATGTGTTGGAGCGTATGCCGTAAGGTGAGTGCATGGTATATGGGTGATGGTGTTCAGTGGCTCTGATTGAGTGGGTGTTCCTGGCTTGTGTCTCTCGGTGTTGGCACTATTTATTTTCTCGTAAAGGGTTGTGGGTAATGTGGGTGTGTGTTTTATATTGGTGTGGGTGTGTGGGTGTGATGTGTGTATGTGTTTCAGGTGTGTATAGTTTGAATTGTACAATCTGGTGGTGTTTTGTAAATGTGTGTGTATTTTGAGCACGGCGGTGTGTACCGCCAATGGTTTACCACGTTTGAGAGACAGCCACGGTGATTCGTGGGTCATGATACTGTGGGCGTATTCCTGTTGGCATAACAGTGTAGGATTCGTGGGTTGTGATACTGTGGGTGTATTCCTGTTGGCATAACAGTGTAGGTTCCTCTATCGCCAGTTTATCACTGACCTTTGGGCATTGGTGTGGGTGTGTGGGTGTGATGTGTGTATGTGTGTCAGGTGTGTATAGTTAGAATTGTCCAATCTGGTGGTGTTTTGTAAATGTGTGTGTATTTTGAGTGCGGCGGTGTGTACTGCCAATGGTTTACCGCGTTTGAGAGACAGCCACGGTGGTTCGTGGGTCGTGATACTGTGGGCGTATTCCTGTTGGCATAACTGTGTAGGTTCTGCTATCGCCAGTTTATCACTGACCTTTGGGCTGGCGGACTTGTTTGGGTGTCTGTATTGTGGCGGAATTCTCAGTGTGGGTCATAATACCCTTGGGGAATACCGCTACGGCCACTTATGTTGGCGGCCGTCAGCACGGCGGTAGGTGGCATTTATGGGAACGGTTGTAATGAGGGCCACAGTCCACATAATTGGCTGTTAAGGATTTGCCCACTGAATCCATCTAGGATGCAGGGCTTTAGCATTTGGAACACTAGCTTTAGTGGCAGCCTCTAAGGCTGGAATTGGTGTAACAATTATGCATTTTCCTTGTGCAAGAGGTCGGTCTTTTATGATAGCCATCTGCACCACAGTCAGACTTTTCTTAGTGGATGTAAAACGCATTCCCACATTAGAATGTAAAAGCGATTTATATGCAATCGGCACTGTTTCACAATTTTTGAAGGATATTTAAGTAAATCTAATGCCCATCCCCCCAATTATTCGGATGAAAAGGTTTGTGGTACTTAAACGTGTATGTAAACGTTGTGTAGCAAGTAAGTCAGCTTGTAGCGATCTGAGTATGTCAGTGTGTTCAAATGTCCAATGTGAACAGGAAAAATCCGGATGTATTAATTCATGCAAGAGTTTTATGCGTTGTGTATAATCAAGAATGTATGTCCTGCCAAAACTAAGGAAACCCATAAGCGATTGAAGCTTCCGAAGAGCATTAGGTGGTTGAAGAAGTACACACATCTCTAGGCAGTGAACTGCAAAATGTTTGCCTTCATTTCTGAGTTCATATCCCAAGAATATGACACTGAAAAATGCAATGTGACATTTCTTCAAATTAAATTTGTAACCAATGGCAGCAAACCAGGAAATTATGCGACCAACTTTTGCTAAATGTCCGTTTAACTCATCATCCATTAGAGAGCTATTATCTACATAACACAATGCGTCTAGGTCAATATCCTGAAGAACGGACACTATAAGGGCAGCAAACAGTCCTGAACTGTTCTTCTACCCCATGGCCAGTTGTGCAAAGCGATGCTGGAAGCCAAGCACGGAGAAGGCAGTTAAGGCCCTACTCTCGGGCGCTAGATTTTGACTGAAAAAAACATTGGAAATATCCATTTTTATGGACAATATTATTAATAAGTGCCAGTACTGTGTGTGTTTTGTATTGCAACAGTGAGTGTATGACTATTCAAATGTCTATACGCTAAGACTATTCTATAGGAATGATTCAATTACTTCCTGGAACTCTAACGGAGATGGGATGTCCCCAACGGGTGCTTTAGCATCCCGCTTGATAGGATATTGTGGTTGCACTTGCGGGTTGGACCTTAAGGATATTGTGTGATAAGGAGAGTCCTTATCCTAGCCTACATGATTGCGGTGTAGTGCTCGGGCTTCAGCAAGAGCCCATTTGTAGGAAAGTACCATCTTGCCTGGCATGTTACCCCCATATTTCACTGTATATATGTTGTTTTAGTGTATGTGTCACTGGGACTCTGCCAGGCAGGGCCCCAGTGCTCATAAGTATGTGCCCTGTATGTGTTCCCTGTGTGATGCCTCACTATCTCACTGAGGCTCTGCTAACCAGAACCTCAGTGGTTATGCTCTCTCTGCTTTCCAAATTTGTCACTAACAGGCTAGTGACTAAACTTACCAATTCTCATTGGCACACTGGTACACCCATATAATTCCCTAGTATATGGTACTGAGGTACCCAGGGTATTGGGGTTCCAGGAGATCCCTATGGGCTGCAGCATTTCTTTTGCCACCATTAGGGAGCTCTGACAATTCTTACACAGGCCTGCCACTGCAGCCGGCGTGAAATAACATCCACGTTATTTCAAAGCCATTTACCACTGCACTTAAGTAACTTATAAGTCACCTATATGTCTAACCTTCACCTGGTGAAGGTTGGGTGCAATGTTACTTAGTATGTGGGCACCCTGGCACTAGCCAAGGTACCCCCACATCGTTCAGGGCAAATTTCCCGGACTTTGTGAGTGCGGGGACACCATTACACCCGTGCACTGTACATAGGTCACTACCTATGTACAGCGTCACAATGGTAACTCCGAACATGGCCATGCAACATATCTAAGATCATGGAATTGTCACCCCAATGCCATTCTGGCATTGGGGGGACAATTCCATGATCCCCCGGGTCTCTAGCACAGAACCCTTGTACTGCCAAACTGCCTTTCCGGAGTCTCCACTGCAGCTGCTGCTGCTGCCATCCCCTCAGACAGGTTTCTGCCCTCCTGGGGTCCAGGCAGCCCTGGCCCAGGAAGGCAGAACAAACGACTTCCTCTGAGAGAGGGTGTAACACCCTCTCCCTTTGGAAATAGGTGTGAGGGCTGGGGAGGGGTAGCCTCCCCCACCCTCTGGAAATGCTTTGATGGGCACAGATGGCGCCGATCTTTGCATAAGCCAGTCTACACCGGTTCAGGGATCCCCCAGCCCTGCTCTGGCGCGAAACTGGACAAAGGAAAGGGGAGTGACCACTCCCCTGACCTGCACCTGCCCAGAGCTCCTCCAGTGTGTCCCAGACCTCTGCCATCTTGGAAACAGAGGTGTTTGTGGCACACTGGACTGCTCTGAGTGGCCAGTGCCAGCAGGTGACGTCAGAGGCTCCTTCTGATAGGCTCGTACCTCTCTTGGTAGCCAGTCCTCCTTCCTAGGTAGCCAAACCTCCTTTTCTGGCTATTTAGGGTCTCTGCTTTGGGGATCTCACCAGATAACGAATGCAAGAGCTCACCAGAGTTCCTCTGCATCTCCCTCTTCACCTTCTACCAAAGGATCGACCGCTGACTGCTCAGGACGCCTGCAAAACCGCAACAAAGTAGCAAGACAACTACTAGCAACCTTGTATCGCTTCATCCTGCCAGCTTTCTCGACTGTTTCCAGGTGGTGCATGCTCTGGGGGTAGCCTGCCTCCTCTTTGCACCAGGAGCTCTGAAGAAATCTTCTGTGGGTCGACGGAATCTTCCCCCTGCAACCGCAGGCACCATCACTGGTCCTCTGGGTCCCCTCTCAGCACGACGAGCGTGGTCCCTGGCACTCAGCAACTCTGTCCAAGTGACTCCCACAGTCCAGTGACTCTTCAGTCCAAGTTTGGTGGAGGTAAGTCCTTGCCTCCCCACGCTAGACTGCATTGCTGGGTACAGCGTGATTTGCAGCTGCTCCGGCTCCTGTGCACTCTTACAGGATTTCCTTCGTGCACAGCCAAGCCTGGGTCCCCGACACTCTAACCTGCAGTGCACAACCTTCTGAGTTGTCCTCCGGCGTCGTGGGACTCCCTTTTGTGTCTTCGCGTGGACTCCGGTTCACCCTTCTTGCAAGTGCCTGCTCAGGTACTTCTGCGGGTGCTGCCTGCTTCTGTGAGGGCTCCCTGACTTGCTGGGCGCCCCCTCTGTCTCCTCCTCCAAGTGGCGACATCCTGGTCCCTCCTGGGCCACAGCAGCACCCAAAAACCTCTACTGCGACCCTTGCAGCTAGCAAGGCTTGTTTGCGGTCTTTCTGTGTGGTAACACCTCTGCAAGCTGCATCGCGACGTGAGACATCCATCCTCCAAAGGAGAAGTTCCTAGCTCTCTTCTTTCTTGCAGAACTCCAAGCTTCTTCCAACAGGTGGCAGCTTCCTTCCACCCTCAGCTGGCATTTCCTGGTCTCCTGCCCATTCTCGACACTGTCGCGACTCTTGGACTTGGTCCCCTTATCTTACAGGTACTCAGGTCCGGAAATCCACTGTTGTTGCATTGATGGTGTTTGTTCTTCCTGCAGAATCCCCCTATCACGACTTCTGTGCTTTCAGGGGGTAGCAGGTGCACTTTACACCTACCTTTCAGGGTCTTGGGGTGGGCTATTTTTCTAACCCTCACTGTTTTCTTACAGTCCCCGCGACCCTCTACAAGCTCACATAGGTTTGGGGTCCATTCGTGGTTCGGATTCCACTTTTGGAGTATATGGTTTGTGTTGCCCCTATACCTACGTGCTCCTATTGCAATCTACTGTAATTGTACACTGCTTGCATTACTTTTCTTGCTATTACCTGCATCATTTTGGTTTGTGTATATATATCTTGTGTATATATCTTATCCTCATACTGAGGGTACTCACTGAGATACTTTTGGCATATTGTCATAAAAATAAAGCACCTTTATTTTTAGTACTTCTGTGTATTGTGTTTTCTTATTATCTTGTGCATATGACACCAGTGGTATAGTAGGAGCTTTACATGTCTCCTAGTTCAGCCTAAGCTGCTTTGCCATAGCTACCTTCTATCAGCCTAAGCTGCTAGAAACACCTCTTCTCCACTAATAAGGGATAACTGGACCTGGCACAAGGTGTAAGTACCTCTGGTACCCACTACAAGCCAGGCCAGCCTCCTACACCATTTTGCTGCATACGTTTGTTTGATCTCCTCAGGGACAAGGGAAGAGAAAGAAGGAAGGATTACTGCTTCACCCTGAGGAGAAGAGAGGAGATTATTGTGACCAAGTGAAGTATAAACTTCAGCTATAATGGTCAGCACTTCACGCTCCTGGTTACCAGCAGCGACCACGGTGAGCTTCCAACATATAGCCAGAGATGCAGCTTCACCTCTGATGTTCGAGAGAATCATCTCAGAAAGAACAGGACCATTTCCCAATAATTTCATACCCAAAACAGGGGCCAGGCACATACTCATCCTGCGCTTGCTTCAGGACATCTGGTAACACCGCCCAAGACGGCGTGCCATTAGTCAGGGTAGAGACAGCTGACCGCATGTGTTACAGTCCCCTATCTGAGGTACCATCCCATGTGGTAAGCTCATAGTTTATATTCTATGCTTGTCCTGTGGTCCCATAAGAGGAATATAGCCTCAATTTGGTCTATTTTTTTGGCAAGCCAAACGGGAATTTCCTCACATACTGTGAGTACTTCACCCATAATTGCAATTCTGATCACAGGACTAATTATCGAAGCAGCAGGCAACTGTGTACACCCACCGCTGCCACTCGCACAGGAGCAGCCATCAAAGCGCAGTAATAAACTAAGCTAGTTGTCGTTAGAGTCGAACTAGGATAGTGTTTAACTGCTGAAGTTCAACAACAGTCAAGTTAACTAAGGCTGGCCAACTAGCCCCTTCATTAGTAAGGGGTCCCATGCGTACTGGGGCAAGTACATGTTCTAGGGTGCCTCAAAACCAATTTGTATGTTCCAAATGTGTAAGTGGTATTTCCAAAAGTGCACATGCCCTGTATGCGTTAGGTGGTGCAATATTAGTGTATTCAAGAAAATTATTTGTATTACCTTCCACAGCCGGAACGTTGACCCAAGAACAAACAACTTCCATTCTGTAACCATTGTGTGCCTCAATCACGAAAATAAAATCACCACCCACATTAGTGAGGCCTTGAAATGTTAAATGTGCATGAACAGACCGTTTGCAGTTTACTGCAATTGGAACCGGTCGTGGCAAAAGTGGTAACAAAGTAGTAACACCAAAAATGGTTATTTTTAAATCTTTTTTAAAAGCTTGAGCTCAAAGAATCACCTGTATTAAAAAGTACTGTGGAGGATAAATCCCACACACCATGGATGTTTCCGGTGTATGCGTGAGGGTACTATGGATTCTGAGGAGTACTACTCAGGTGAGCCATTACATAAGTATCAGACACATCGCCAATAGCGCCATGACGCAGGGAGTCTGCTCTTCCGGGCTGTGCCTTGGAACAACAGAACGTCAGAGTGCAGGGGCTGCTCCACTTCTGCCAAACCAGTGCTGGCATCCCAAAAAACCTGTCTAGCTCACAGTGCCTTACTCCTAGCTTTACAGAGTGACAAGTAATTGTGGCAACCCAAAAGGCACGACACTCTATCCCCCTCTCAGGGAGCAGTGGAAAAACAGGTTAGTCCTTTTCCTCATTATCTTAGTCATACATATCCATAGCAACAGTAAAAAAGACGCAATGAAAGTGCAGAATATATTTATTGCTACCAACGTAGTCGATTATGAAGCAAATTAGATGAGATTACAATACTGGTATAATTATGAAAATCATACTGAGACCATGAATAGGCCTCATGACAGTTGATGTACTTGGAGGTGTGATATCCGAGTAAAGTGCTTCAAACATTCAGCGCAATTGTGTGGTTTTCCCCTGTGTGTTTGGTTATGTCTTTCACGGTGTATTAGCTAAAACTCTTCATACGTTCATTACAATGACTATATCGGTTTTATAATTGACTATAGCTCTTTATACATCCACTGCACTTGGATGGTTTCCCCCTGTGTGTGCTTGCTGATGTCTTTGTAGATTTGATAATTGATTAAAGCTCTTCGCGTATTCACTGCACTTGAATGGTTTTCCCCTATGTGCGTTCGCTGATGTCCTTGTAGATTTGATAATTGATTAAAGCTCTTTGCACATTCACTGCACTTGAATGGCTTTTCCCCTGTGTGCGTTCGCTGATGTGTCTGTAGATTTGATAATTGACTAAAGCTCTTAGCACATTCACTGCACTTAAATGGCTTCTCCCCAGTGTGTGTTCGCTGATGTCCTTGTAGACTTGATAATTGATTAAAGCTCTTCTCACATTCACTGCACTTAAATGGCTTCTCCCCAGTGTGTGTTCGCTGATGTGTTTGTAAGTTTGATAACTGAATAAAGCTCCTCGCACATTCACTGCACTTGAATGACTTTTCCCCTGTGTGTGTTCGCTGATGTATTTGTAGGTTTGAAAAACATCTAAAGCTCTTCAAACATTCACTGCAATGGTATGGTTTTTCTCCTGTGTGTGTTCGCTGATGTCTTTGAAGGTGTGATAACAGGCTATAGCTCTTCACACATTCATTGCAATGGTATGGTTTTTCTCCGGTGTGTGTTCGATTATGTCTTTGGAGGTCTGATAAACGGCTAAAGCTCTTCACACACTCATTGCAATGGTATGGTTTTTCCCCTGTGTGTGTTCGCTGATGACTTTGGAGGTGTGATAACCAAGTAAAGCTCTTCAGACATTGATTGCAATGGTATGGTTTTTCCCCGGCATGTGTTCGCTGATGTGCTTGTAGGTTTGAAGAACATCTAAAGCTCTTCAAACATTCACTGCAATGGTATGGTTTTTCTCCTGTGTGTGTTCGCTGATGTATTTGAAAGTGTGATAACTGACTAAAGCTCTTCACACATCCATTGCAATGGTATGGTTTTTCTCCGGTGTGTGTTCGATGATGTCTTTGGAGGTCTGATAAACGGCTAAAGCTCTTCACACACTCATTGCATTGGTATGGTTTTTCCCCTGTGTGTGTTCGCTGATGTCTTTGGAGGTGTGATAACCAACTAAAGCTCTTCACACATTGATTGCATTGGTTTGGTTTGTCCCTTGTGTGTGTTCGATTATGTCTTTTGAGGTCAGATAAACAGCTACAACTCTTCCCACATTCACTGCACTTGAATGGTTTTTCTCCCGTGTGTGTTTGCTGATGGCTTTGGAGCTGGGATGCCTGACTAGAGCTCTTTACACATTCACTGCATCTGAATGGCTTTTCCCCTGTGTGTGTTCTCTGATGCTCTTTTAGGAGTGCTAAATTACTAGAGCTTTGCACACATTCAGTGCAATAGAACAGTTCTTCTCCTGTGTGAGTTTGCTGATGGTGCTTTTGTAGCGATGACAAACTAAAGCTCTCGCTGCACGTGTATGATTCTTCTTTCTTGGTTGGTGTCTCTGGGTCAGGGATATATTTGTCCACTTCCCACGACTGTGTTTCCTGACGGGCCAACATGGTTAATAAAGCACTTGTGCTATTGTCACATTTGCTGTAGCTGCTGGTATTTAGAACATTTGATTTCCAATTCAAAAATAGAATGCAACGGTCACTAAATTCTTGCCACACTCACAATATGTGTCAGGCTTCTTTGTGAGCGTTGTGTCTTTAGAACAGATAACAGTTTTTGACATTTGTGGGTAAAGATTAATCCTCCTCCTTCTGGTAGGTGCAAATTGAGATAGTACTCTTTATTTTAAACAGAAGAAATCCTCTTTTCTTCACCCCTTAGTTGTTTGTCTCCGCTCTTGTGCTTTACTCTGGTTGCTGTGGTTTGGCCAGAAAGAGTTTAAAATACACCTAGAGCACTGAATGATGGTCTGTTATCACTTTAGGAAGCAGAGCACTGCTGTAACCAATGTATACTGATCCCATGATCACAGCTAGTGTTGCACACATAACGTAGTTTGTCAGTGTTGTTGACTTAATTTTCTAGAGTTCATTTCTTAGTCATGTGCTGCGAAGGTCCACGCCTCAGACTTTCACTGAATTGCCCTTGACTGATTCTTCCAGGATCTGTCAATGTATGTTCAGATTCCTCTGTCTCTGCACTGATGTATACCGGAATACTGTTACACACTGTTTCTTGCAGCTGTTTTGCAGATTTCCAATATTATCTTCATTATTCATAATCATTTTGTGCATTCAGGGCATTTTCTGTGGACTGTAAAGAGATTCAAAATTACTAAATGCAAACGTAATGTACTGTGAATACACAATATTTACCTGGCTATAAAAGACATCACTTCTTTGCTGTCTTTGAAACTTATCAAAGGATATTTCACCATACACAGATATTTTAATAAATTGTCTGTTGAATAAGTCTCATTGTATTTACTTCAGAAAAGGAGGTGATTTACTGTTCACAGAGTAACTTAGTGAAGAATGGGTGCTCACAGAGCATCCACATGCAACAGGTACAGCTTTAGGAAGATGCACATGGCCAATATTTCATTTAGACAAGAACAGATTGTGGAAAAAGAGATGGAGCAGGTTGTGCTGCTGATACCTAAGTTTCAGGAAGTGAATTATAAAGGTAATTCTTTAGGAATTATATACCAAAGGTAAACGCATTTGTGAACCTCAATGCTTTTCTGTTCACTTTATAACAGCTCAAGTGCCAACTCATGTTTGTTAAGTAACTTTTGCCCCTCTCCCCCGTACTATAGCCACTGCCTGCAAAGGCACCACATCAGGGCCCTCATGTGCCAAAGTGCATGCAGGACTAGGAGACTGCAGGAACCCATCAGACCTAGGAGCAACAGGACCTTCAGAACTGGGACTCATGTGCAGTGTTGGAAAGAGGGAACCAATTTCTGAATGTTTGCAATCCTCTGATTAGGAGGAAAGGAGCGGAGAAGAGTGTTTCCTGTACCGTCCCTATTAACTGGAGTCGGTAGGAGGGCTTCAGGTGAGATTTTGGCTTGTTGATCAATAAACCCAGGTCGAACAGCAGGACTACTCTTGACTGTACATAGCAAGACACAGCCTCTGGCAATCCACCTTTTATTAGCCAATCAATCAGGTATAGGCAAATTGTTGTTCCCGACCTTTGGAGATGGGCTGCAACCACCGCCATCATCTTTGTAAAATTCAAGGTGACAATGTTAACTTAAGTGTGAAGACTACAAACTAGTAGTGCATAAAGCCCACCATAAAACGGAGATACCGCAGATGCGACCGCAAGATCAGGATGTGGAAGTGCGCATGCTGCAGGTCAAGTGACACCATCCAATCTCCAGCTTCCAACACCAATAACACTTGAGCTGGGGTCTGCCTCTTGAACGTTTCCTTTTTGAGCAAGAAGTTCAATTCCCTGAGGTCCCGGATCCGACGCAGAAGGCCGTCCTCCTAGGGAACAAGGAAGGTGACCATGTTCCCACTCTGACACTTGCACCACCGCTCTTTTCTGTAGGAGTTCCACCACCTCTTGCTGAGCTTGTTTCATCCACTTCTACTTTCTTCTAACCTGAAAGACTGAAGCATTATTGTGCATTCAGGTTTTTTGTTTTAACACCCGCCCATCTCCCTATAACTAATGCAACTTGCGGGGCCTAGTTTTGGCCCGCACACATAAAGAAAAGTGACACTTTAGTTTTCCCTAAAGTAGATAAAGTTCGGAACTTGTTGCATTTCATGCTACAGCTCCCTCCAGAGCAGGGCTGTTTTGTAAAGCAGAGTGAGGGGTTCATTGTAATGTCCCACTTCTACATTATGCACATAGATAGGGCAAACAAACATTGATTAACAATTTTATAATAATTAACAATAACAGTCATACCGTTCTTATGACAACCAATAATTTACCTGACAAATACTCACAGCCTTCACATTAATCATTTTTTTCATAAAGCGCCAGGAAGCACGTAGCACCAATGATAGTAATTATCACGGTAGAACCACAATGGAGCGCAGGTCAGATACACTAACCAGTTTTACTGTGAGCAAAGATTTTACCATCTGACTTTAGTCCTTTAAGTTCCAATTAACCACAAGAGTACACTTCTAAAGCCCCCCAAAACCTCAGGGAAGGCCATTAGAGAAGTTGTTAGTGTCAGGAAAAGTCCAGTCCAAGCTCAGTTGCCCCTGATCAACTGGGCAGTTGAAGAAAGGATTCTTGTCACCTGAAGGATCCCTGTAACTTGAACAGGAGGTGAGCTTTATAATCCTTGAGTTTTCCTACGGAGCATGCAGCTTTACTACAGTGATAATAGCTTTTAGACCATTTTCATTGTACTGACATGTGGAAAAGTAAACCTATACATGTCCTACTTTTAAATAAGGTGTACCATGCCTTATGGGCAATGACGCCTATGTAGGGGGTCTTATTAACATTTGTAAGGAAAGCTTAGGCCTGTCAAAAGGAGTTATTTTATGAGTAGAATTTACAGTTTAAAAATGCATGGCCAGGCTACAATGGTAGCCCAGAGACCTGCTTAACAGGACCACTGTAGTGGATGGCACGAAGTGTGCTGTAGTCCAATGCTAGCATTTAATTTACAGGCCCAGGGTACACTTTATACCATATACTAGGGACTTACAGAAAATTAAAGAAACCAATCAGGTGTAAACCAATTTTACATAGTTGAAAGGAGGCGTACAATCACTTTACTTCTGGTTGGCAGGTGTAAAGTGCACAAAGTTCTGTAGCCAGCAAAGATAAGGTTCAACATAAAGGTAACTCCGCTCCAGCCAGAGGCTACAGTAGACTAATCAGAACCCTGCTCAGGCAAAAGAATGTGGACAGTTTTCTTCTGCAGTTGCACTTGGCAACTGAACTGGCCCATGGGGAACCCTTCTCATCTGCAGATGCCATCTGTGATTCCACTAAGGAGATAGTACCCATATGGCAAACTAGGTCATGAATCCCATTCTGCCCCTGTGTCAGATTTCTATCCCCAGACCAGGAAAACCTCTGCCCACATAGGCCGTAACCAACAGAGGCTACTGACTTCTGTTGGTATCAAGGGCCAGGCCCCTAGCCATCCACTGGTAGGTGGAGGTTCCAGTATGCACAGCCTGCAATGTGTTATCAATATATGGAGGTAAGAGAATGATCCACCACCCAGCTCTGCACAGCCTGCAATGTGTTACCCATACATGAAGGTAAGAGCATGTCCCCGTCGCAGCTCTGTGCAGCCTGCAGTTTACCCAATACATGAAGGTAAGAGCATGTTCCACCAACCCTGTCTGTGCAGACTGCAATGTGTTACCCATACATAAAGGTAAGAGCATGTTACACTGCCCAGCGTTGCACAGCCTGCAATGTGTTACCCATACATAAAGGTAGGAGCATGTCCTCGCCCCAGCCTTGTGCAGCCTGCAGTGTTACCCATACATGAAGGTAAGAGAATGTTCCACTGTCCAGCTCTGCAGGCCTGCAGTGTGTACCTGATACATGAAGGTAAGAGCATATTCCACCACCCCTCTCTGTGCAGCCTGCAATGTGTTACCCATACATAAAGGTAAGAGCATGTTCCACTGCCCAGCGCTGCATAGCCTGCAATGTGTTACCCATACATGAAGGTAACATCGTGTTCCACTGCCCGCTCTGCACAACCTCTCAATAGGTTACCCACACATGAAGGTAAGAGCATGTCGCTCCACGCACTCTGCACAGCCTGTATTGTCTCATCCATACAAGAAGGTTAGACCATGTCCCCCGCCCCAGCTCTGTGCAGCCTGCAGTGTGTTAGCCATACATGAAGGTAAGAGCATGTCTCCAACCCCAGCTCTGTGCAGCTGCAGTGTGTTACCCATACATGAAGGTAAGAGCATGTTCCACTGCCCAGCTCTGCACAGCCTGCAATGTGTTACTGTTGGAAAGTAGCCTCTTTCTAGCCTTGTTACCCCCGCTTTTGGCCTGTTTGTGAGTGTATGTCAAGGTGTTTTCACTGTCTCACTGGAATCCTGCTAGCCAGGGCCCAGTGCTCATAGTGAAAACCCTATGTTGTAAGTGTGTTTGTTATGTGTCACTGGGATCCTGCTAGCCAGGGCCCAGTGCTCATAGTGAAAACCCTATGTTGTAAGTGTGTTTGTTATGTGTCACTGGGATCCTGCTAGCCAGGACCCCAGTGCTCATAAGTTTGTAGCCTATATGTGTTCCCTGTGTGGTGCCTAACTGTCTCACTGAGGCTCTGCTAACCAGAACCTCAGTGGTTATGCTCTCCCTGCTTTCCAAATTTGTCACTAACAGGCTAGTGACTAAATTTACCAATTCACATTGGCATACTGGTACACCCACCCCTGCTCTGGTGCGAAACTGGACAAAGGAAAGGGGAGTGACCACTCCCCTGACCTGCACCTCCCAGGGGAGGTGCCCAGGGTTACTCCAGTGTGTCCCAGACCTCTGCCATCTGAGAAACAGAGGTGTTGGGGGCACACTGGACTGCTCTGAGTGGCCAGTGCCAGCAGGTGACGTCAGATGCTCCTTTTGATAGGCTCTTATCTCTCTTGGTAGCCAATCCTCCTTCCTAGGTAGCCAAACCTCCTTTTCTGGCTATTTAGGGTCTCTGCTTTGGGGAATTGTTCAGATAACGAATGCAAGAGCTCACCAGAGTTCCTCTGCATCTCCCTCTTCACCTTCTACCAAAGGAACGACCGCTGACTGCTCAGGACGCCTGCAAAACCGCAACAATGTAGCAAGACGACTACTAGCAACCTTGTATCGCTTCATCCTGCCGGCTTTCTCGACTGTTTCCAGGTGGTGCATGCTCTGGGGGTAGCCTGCCTCCTCCCTGCACCAGAAGCTCTGAAGAAATCTCCCGTGGGTCGACAGAATCTTCCCCCTGCTAACGCAGGCACCAAAAGACTGCAACACTGGTCCTCTGGGTCCCCTTTCATACTGACGAGCGTGGTCCCTGGAACTCAGCAACTCTGTCCAAGTGACTCCCACAGTCCAGTGACTCTTCAGTCCAAGTTTAGTGGAGGTAAGTCCTTGCCTCCCCACGCTAGACTGCATTGCTGGGTACCGCGTGATTTGCAGCTGCTCCGGCTCCTGTGCACTCTTCCATGATTTCCTTGGTGCACAGCCAAGCCTGGGCCCCCAACACTCTATCCTGCAGTGCACAACCTTCTGAGTTGTCCTCCGGCGTCAAGGGACTCCCTTTTGTGACTTCGTGGACTCTGGTTCACTTTCCTTCCAAGTGCCTGTTCAGGTACTTGTGCGTGTGCTGCCTGCTTCTGTGATGGCTCCCTGAGTCGCTGGGTGCCCCCTCTGTCTCCTCCTCCAAGTGGCGACATCCTGGTCCCTCCTGGGCCACAGCAGCACCCAAAAACCTCTACCATGACCCTTGCAGCTAGCAAGGCTTGTTTGCGGTCTTTCTGCGTGGGAACACCTCTGCAAGCTTCTTCACGACGTGGGACATCCGTCTTCCAAAGGAGAAGTCCCTAGCTCTCTTCTTCTTGCAGAACTCCAAGCTTCTTCCATCCGGTGGCAGCTTCCTTGCACCCTCAGCTGGCATTTCCTGGGCTCCTGCCCACTCTCGACACTGTCGCGACTATTGGACTTGGTCCGCGTGTCTTACAGGTACTCAGGTCCGGAAATCCACTGTTGTTGAATTGCTGGTGTTTGTTCTTCCTGCAGAATCCCCCTATCACGACTTCTGTGCTCTCTGTGGGTAGTAGGTGCACTTTACACCTACCTTTCAGGGTCTTGGGGTGGGCTATTTTTCTAACCCTCACTGTTTTCTTACAGTCCCAGAGACCCTCTACAAGCTCACATAGGTTTGGGGTCCATTTGTGATTTGCATTCCACTTTTGGAGTATATGGCTTGTGTTGCCCCTTTACCTATGTGCTCCTATTACAATCTATGGTAATTCTACACTGTTTGCATTATTTTTCTTGCAATTACTTACCTAAGTTTGGTTTGTGTACATATATCTTGTGTATATAACTTATCCTCATACTGAGGGTACTCACTGAGATACTTTTGGCATATTGTCATAAAATTAAAGTACCATTATTTTTAGTAACTCTGTGTATTGTGTTTTCTTATGATATTGTGCATATGACACCAGTGGTATAGTAGGAGCTTTACATGTCTCCTGGTTCAGCCTAAGCTGCTTTGCCATAGCTACCTTCTATCAGCCTAAGCTGCTAGAAACACCTCTTCTACACTAATAAGGGATAACTGGACCTGGCACAAGTGTAAGTACCTCTGGTACCCACTACAAGCCAGGCCAGCCTCCTACAGTTACCCATACATGAAGGTAAGAGCATGTTCCACCACCCTGCTCTGCGCAGCCTGAAATGTGTTACCTATACATGAAGGTATTACCATGTTCCACGGCCCAACTCTGCACCGCCGGCAAAGTGTTACTGATACATGAAGGTAAGAACATGTTCCATCGCCCTGCGCAGCGTGAAATGTGTTACGTATACATGAAGGTAAGAGTGTGTCCCCCCCCCCAGATCTGCGCAGCCTGCAACTGGCACCAAAGACAAAACAAATAATACACCAGTTTTGCATGGAGGTGTGGATTGCACAGCTTTGGTTGTAGAACCCTGCCCTGCTGCTGCAGCAGAAGATCCTCCTGAAGCAGTAACCTAATCGGAGGACAGGTGCTCATGCCCAGAAGGTCCGGGAAACACACTTTCTGGGCCCAGTCTGGTGTCATGCGCTATGAAGCACTCCACTCACTTCTCCTCATTTCTGTTGTAGCATGGATTACAGACAGCGTAGTCCTGCCCCGGAAAGCAGAATCAGGGATCTCCAGCGTGCAGGAAGTCATCTCGCTCTATGAAGGGCTCCACCCACAGCTCCTCATTTCTCCTCTGGCAGGAATTACAGACAACATAGTCCTGTTCTGGCAAGCAGAGTCCATGAGTTCTAGCGTGCAGGAATCCGCCTCGCACTATGAAGTCCTCTCCTAGAGGCCCCTTCTTTCCCCTGTGGCAGGGATTACAGACAGCATAGTCCTGCCCCAGCAAGCAGAGTCCGTGATATACACATATATAATTAACATTTCGGCTTCATCAGAAAAAGGTTCCACTAACTGTTGCACTAACTACCCTACCAGGTGCTCAAGAAAGAAGGCACATAAAAGAGTCTAGGGCACCAGATGCCACGCATGCCATGATTACGGGTTCACTTCACAAACCTTTTTCCTCTTCCCCCTTCCTTTCTGTCTTTTCTCTTGCCTATATATACATATATTCCAGTGGCGCCTCAGTGGACATATTTTTGAGGCTGTTCATCAGGAATTAATTCTTAGCATGCGTCTGGCAATCGTTTGTGCAAATTACCCTCTGAGGTGGCTAGGCACTATTCAAAGTTAAACACTGTTCCCAAATTGGTCCTTTTCAAGCACAAACTTTATATTTCGCTCTGTTTTCCTTCATTCTCTCCCTAATTGCACCTTGAACCCTCCAGCCATTACTCATAAAGTTTTTCAGTTGGCTTCTTCTGGGTGCAACCCAAGCTAACACTTTGCTATGTTTGCTTAACCTGCATGAGAAGGTCACGACCCTCCTGGATAGACGCGGAGCTCAAACTCAAAATCGGGTGGGTCACCTATGTTTGTACTCCAGCTTTGCTTCCTCCGCTCCAGCCATACTTAGACTCTCCTATATTCCCTCCTAAAGGATTCCTTCAGATCTGCTTTCCTCTTTCTGATGGACACTATGGTTAGTGCGGCCTTTAAAGTCACCGTGGGTTTCTTCCTCATACTCCTGTCTGCGGTACTCGTCCCAAGAGTCCCACTCAAGTCTTCATCTCTCTGGCCCTCTGGTTTCTTGATGGGCAAGGAAGATAGTCATTTATACTCCCTCTCCCATCCTCTTCCTGTTTTTTTTTCTCTATTTCTCCTCTTCTCCTCCACTCATGTCCCCTTTCTCTTTATACATGAGCCGAGACGGTTCGCGGTGGGTGTGGACAGAAACTGGACCCACCATACTTACTTAAGTATGGGTCTTAAATGCCACACCCCAATTTCAGGAAAATACCAAATGGAGTGAAAATAGACCAGAGTCTCTAGGCCTGGAATTTCTGAGTTCCTGACCTGTAATTAGTGGGTCAGGATTTTGCAGGCCTGATAATTCCAGACATGGAGCCACTCAGGATTGCAAGTGGTAGAATTCCACCGAGAGTTACTGCTGTAGGTGGAATACAGTCGTTCTCAATGATGGACAAACATGATTATGGAAATGGATCAACACAAAAAGAAGTGGAAGCCATTAAGTGTAACACGGAACCCAGAGAACTGAGGATTTGAAATCAGTGTGACGGGCAAGATGCCGGGCATTGAACTCATTGTGACAGGACGGACACCCGGAGAGAACATGCTCTGCCCCAAATGTGGGAGCGGTTTCAAACAACCAGGGGCGTAGGGGTGAGGCCAGACTTTGAACTTGTGTGACAAACGAGAGGACAGTTTATACATGAAGTATATCAGAGACAAGACACAAATTCTGCAATTAGGGCATGACCTGGAGGACAGGACAGACTCTTTACTAAGTGTGGCAGAAGACACACTAAGCTCTGCTGCAAGTAATACCAAAAAAGGAGTGCCACCGAATATTCACAAAAAAAAATGTACCTTTATTTATGTAAGAATCAACATGATTGTTGTTTCTGTTCCACATTCATGTTGCAAGATAAGTAAATAATCAATACTATACTGGTTACCTCAGAGTACAAAAAAGTTTTTCGTTGATCAATCTCAAAATAATACGCACCCATTGTAAAGGAGGACAGACCTGGAGAGGTCATGCACTGCACCTAGTGTGACGGTAGAGAGATCCAAAGAGGATGGACTCTACCCAGTGTGACAGAGAAGAGACCCAGAGATGAGAGTTTCTGCACCCAGTGTGACCGAGGAGTTACCCAGACCCACCAGGCTAAGCACCTAGTGTGATGAGGAGATACCAGGCTCTGCACCAAGTGTGACATATGAGTCCCAGAGAGGACAGGCCCTGTACTCAGGGGGACAGTAGAGAGATTCAAGGAGGACAGGGTATGTACACAGTGTGATGGAGGAGAGACCCAGACCCACCAGGCTCTGCAGTGTGACGGAGGAGAGGCCCAGAGATACCGGGCTCTGCACACACTGTGACATAGGAGATACACAAGGCTCTGCACCCAGTATGACATATGAGAGACCCAGAGAGGACAGGCTCTGCACCTAGTGTGACATATGAGAGACCCAGAGAGGACAGGGCCTGCACCCAGTGTGACAGAGGAGAGACCCAGAGAGGTCAGGGTCTGTACACAGTGTGACCGAGGAGTTACCCAGACCCACCAGGCTATGCACCTAGTGTGATGGAGGAGATACTAGGCTCTGCACCAAGTGTGACATATGAGTCCCAGAGAGGACAGGCCCTGTACTCAGGGTGACAGTAGAGAGATTCAAGGAGGACAGGGTCTGTACACAGTGTGACGGAGGAGAGGCCCAGAGATACCAGGCTCTGCACTCAGTGTGACATTGGAGATACACAAGGCTCTGCACCCAGTGTGACATATGAGAGACGAAGAGACACCAGGCTCTGCAACCAGTGTGATATAGGAGAGAGGGCAGGCTCTGCAACCAGTGTGACCTAGGAGAACCCCAGAGAGGACAGGATCTGCATCCAGTGTGATGGGGGGGGGAGACCCTAGAGCAGAGGTCTTCATACTTTTTGATGTGAAGATCCCCCTGGCAAACGTTTTTAGGCGCAAGGACCCCCTCCTGACAAAAAGTTCTAAAACCTGGTACTCCTCATCATTGACTACCATAAACACCCACAATTCCCACAACAAATCATTTTATGATTGGAGAAATAATATTAAACAGTAATTAGCAAACTTGATGTTAGTGGGTGACTGTGGTGTGGTGTCAGAGGCTTACTACGCAGCTCAAACAAAAAGTCTCCAAAAAAAGTTACCGAAAAAAAGGAACAAATGTGCTTTATTTTTCACAAACAAAACATAATTTGACAAACCTTATTTAGATGATAACACCTTTCTGAATGATGTGATGGGTGGGCCTATTCTTCTCAGAGACACGGCCAATCTGTGGTTGCGCCTCATTAAAAACTAGTTTAAAACCCAAATTTAGCAAACGCAACACAAAGGGGACAAGTCTGGCTCTGCAAAGGACCTTCTACTGCACGGCAAGCTGCTTTTTAGTAACTTTTGAACCATTTGAGCTATAAACAAATTTATTTTGTTAAAATCAGCAGATTATGTGGCAAATGCAGCAAATCTGCAATTTTATGAAAATCACTGCGGCTGTACAATCGAATAATTCCGGTGACCATGGGTATAACGGCTGGAATGCATGGGCTGCAACTTTAGTACATGTTATCCGGGGAGAACCATACAATGTTTAATGGGATGCTGACGGCTTAGCTTTTACAGTTGGAAGTTGATGAACATCATTCATCATAATTAAAACATACCATTTACAGTTATTAATGATAAACTGTAAGGTCCAAGTAGGAAGCTTTCTTTAATTCTTGAGGAGGAAGTGGTCCGTTAATTTTTTTCCACACCGTTTTTCTAAAAAAGGTTTTATTTTTAACAACATGAAAATAGATGCTTCTATTTTAGCAAAAACTGACTCCTGGTTATATTAGTTTGCTGCTGTTGTTGACTTTAGTTTTTAGGTCTTTCACTGCCAGGTAGCCACATATAAAATAACATTTTTAATTGCAAACGAAAAATAGCTCACAACGCTCTCTCAAGAAGGTGAAACACAACGTTTATTGCTGTACAAGACGCGTTTTGCCCGATAACTGGGCTTGTTTGCCCTATAGCTATGGCCCGTCACTGAGTGAGACTTCTTTGAGTTGTCTGCACCTATGCTCATTCTTGCCTCCTCCCTACAGCTATGGCCGTCACTGAGTGAGGCTGCTTTGAGTTGTCCACACCTGTGCTCATTCTTGCCTCTTCCTACAGCATGGCCCATCACTAAGTGAGACTGCTTTGAGTTATCCACACCTATGCCTCATACTTGCCTTCTCCTTACAGCTACAGCCCATCACTGAGCGAGACTGCTTTGAGTTATCTGCACCTGTGCCCCATTCTTGCCTCCTCCATAAATCTTTGGGAACTGAAGAGATAGAATCCTGACTATGGCAGGAAAGAGAAGGGTGCTAGAGAGAAGAAGAGGGTGCACCTCTTTACTATCAGATGCAACTGATTGCAAACCCATATTATGCTCTCATTGTGTTGTGTAGTATTTAGTTTTGCTTTGACATTAAAGTACTTTCTTTTCATGTAAAAGGTAAGCACCAGGCTGGACATCATGTTATTGCATGTGATGGATGATTGTTCACTTCTGAGTCTCAGCCCCGCTGCACCACGTCCCTGAGATGCCTGTGACTGCTCACTCTTGCTGCCGTGGGAAGAAGTGTGCTAAGGGTTGCCCATTTTCCAGAGACATCGTGGGATGGACCCCAGGACAGCAGTGGTAAACAACCACACCCACCACAACTGGGGCCCAGTAGCCTGTCTGCACTGTGGCCCCCCAGAGGTAGTCTGACAATAGGTAGTAAGTGGTGGGATATCTACAAGTCCCATCTCCATCTGTCTTGAACAGAACAATAAGTTCAACTTAAACACAGCATTACCTGCACAGTATAGGAGCAGATACAGCTTCGCGAGAGGAAACCCTGATGCCCAGTCAGTTGAGGATTTTGTGTTTTTAGGCAGGATGGGGGACTCCCAGAAACGAGGGTAGGCAGATTCTTGTAAATTTTATTAAGGACCCATTTGGAAAACTGGTTGGCAAGGAAGATACTGTGTTGGAAGAGAGGAAGGTACATGATAGGGACCCTAGGAGGGAGTGCTGTGGTGTCTATTTCAGACACACCCCAGATGTGACCCCATATTTGCTTTCCAAGGTTTCCTACAGACATTCTCCCTCCCCTCGGATTTCAAGGGCACCACTGTCACTAACTCCGTAATTTATAATTCAGGTGGGATATGTTTGACTGAGACCCTGAACTCTCCAGAAAACTAAGTCTGATGTAAGCGAGAAAGCCAGAGAGTCAGACAGGGAGAAGTTGAGATTAACTCAACAGGAACAAGAGGAATGGAGAAAGGAGGTGAAACCAAGGGGAGGTACGGGCTCAAGGAAAAAGAACGCGATCTGGCAGGGGGCGACACTACCGTATTGTCAGATTTCTCTCTATAGAGAAAGAGGCTTCTATATCCAGGCGCACGGGAACTGTAAGAGTCTACAACCACAGCTTTTTTTGGCTTATTTATGGATCTGCCACATAATCCATCATCTGCCGCATAGTATGCAGATTTTGTAGATTATGCAGATTTCTAACTCAAACAGATTAAACGTGGCCACATGTGTTTGCCCTTAGTGAAAGGCCCGTCATAAAGGTTAACTGTTCATCTTTCTTGCTTATTTCTGTATTTGGTTGTTAAATTGCTACAAATGAGGTGAAATCTTTGCCTAGACAGAATTACTAGATCTAAAAACTACAGAATAATTAAGTAGTTCTAGTAAAAATGTAATGCATAATTTGCCTTTATTTACCACATAATTCAAAAAACCCTGACGCATAATTTGGTGGTCCCCGCCGCATAAGTTGAATGGCCCATTCTATATCCTTAGGACAGACCTCGAAAAATCATAAAAATGTTACAAGACCTGCAGGTTGAGTAACTAAAATAATGTACTCGCCCCAACTGTAATGTACTTGACCTGGAAACAGTCTCCAATTGTGTGATCCTATGCAAATATTTTAGAGTGCATCTTCAAATATGTGAGTTCAGTATTTCTGCTGTACAAAAAACCTCTTTTGTTTGATTAAATAGACTAAACGTTTTCTCTATGTAAAATAAGAATCAAGCCCACATATAGGTTACAAATGATCCATGGCGTGCCTCTTTATTTACTAATAGCTTTCCCATCAGGGCAGGAGTGTTTCTCAGTTTATCTTTAAACTCTCACTTTCAATAAATATATCACTAAAGCATGATGTGTTGGGACGTTGCCATTTACAGACAGTACATTTACAAAGGATGTCCAAACACCGTCCCACCAACCTGCAGTTTTACCGATAAAACCATGTAATGGATTAACAATAGTCTTTGAAAACTGTCTTTCAGCAAACATATTTATCATTTGTACATCACCAAGTAAAGTGTTCTAAATTTTTTCATCCTAATAAAATATTTTTTTCATCACACAGAAGTACAACAAATGGTCTTTCGCAGCTACTCAAATATATTTTGAAATGTTTCTAAAGTTGAATTAGTTTTATAAATGTTGTGTGTTAGGAAAAATACACAGGTCAGACAGTTCACCTTACAAAATTCTGGAACTCTGCAGTCAGAAGGAAAAGTCATTGACTCCAGGAGGGAGTTCTGTTGTGTCAGTCTACAAACTGACTTTTGACCTCTGTCTCTGAATACAACGAAAATGTGACAAGAACAAGATTTAAAGAGATCTTAATTGTTCCTTCAGTTTCTGACTGAACAGAATACCAGTTCTTTGTTGAGTAGATTCTAAAAATAGCTCGACCTGATAAAATATGACTTGCCAGAGCAAGTGGGCAAGTAGAATTTTCAAGGCCTATAGGAGATTTTCTTTGGGCAGTGAAACAACTTTAGGTACCACTCTTAGGATGGAACAACTTTACTATCTTTATGAATGCCATTCATTTCAAAGCATTGTAAACAAGAAAAATACATGTTGGGAGGCACGTCCTAAGTAGTTGAGCTGGCAGTCCTGTGGCATATGGGCCATCAGAAATGTAGTGATATTCCCAACTCTAAATGAGGCAGGGCACTGAAAAGTGGGTGAAACAGTACATCTGCTGATTTTCATTGGATGTCCTATAACCATTCATCTCTTAATGGTTTCCTAAATTAGTACCTACTAAAACAAATTACTTTCATCAACTTTTGCCCAAGAGTCTTACTGGATTCCACTTCCACTAATTTATTTTATTTGCCCTGTAGTCCACCACCAATTCAGTCGGTTCCATATGTTAGGCCTCGACCAGTGGCGTGACATTAAGCACCTGCAGCCCCCACGGAGGCCCACTCAGCACAATACACTGCACACTGCGCACCAGCAAGGGGTCCCTGACCAGAGAGCTCTTGACTGGGTCGGGGAGGACCCCTTCATGTACTTTGCAGGGAGGCCCTCTCAAGTTTTGTTACGCCACTGGCCTCGGCAACATGACCAACGTACTTATGCTGGAACAGGATGGTATCCTTCAGCCACCACCGAAATCAGATCTCTGTATAAAAATATTTATCCACGCAGATAGAACTAGGAAGAAGTTTAGGAGAGGGACGGCAAAGAAGAGCTCCTATACTAAGGAGTGGCCTTCTTAGGGGGGTGACCAGCTGTGGGCAGTCTGTGTGGTGCACTGATCTGACCTTATATAGTACCAGAAGTAAGGCTTGCTGGGACTGACAGCTGATAAGATTTATTGGTCTGACCTCTGGCACATGCCTAGGCACATGGTGTATTGGGAAAAGGTTATGGTGTTAAGGAGCTGACAAAGAAACACAATCACTTTACTTAGGGAAACATACACACATGCTTGGACAGAGAGATCATACTTCATGGTTTTCTCATTAAATTAGGTGAAGACTATCTCTGTGTAAGGATATCTGCAAATATCCAAAATCCTTATCTAAGAGTCGTGCAGTCGCACCTTGTCATGTGCTTCAATTCACTAATTTGGACCAAACCTGAAGTCAACAACTACAGCAGCAAGGAAATGCATCCACACACAAAGAGGAACAGCTGGATTGTTGCTATGACTCACATGCAGAAACCTGCAGATCTCTGTCGGAAACCACCAGCAATCAGGATGAAATCACATGACGGACTAGAGCTTTCACCTCTCATCAGACTTTGTGATAGTAATTTTATAAACTGCCAATGCCGGGACATGGTTTAGTTTCCATAGTAGATGCCCTCCTAGTCTGAGCACAAAGCAATGCAGAGTGCACAGATCACCTCCACTCTAAACACCCAGTGTGAGTAATGTGCAGTGTGGCCTTACAGGTCTGTAAATACCATTTATAATGCAGCAACCAGCAGTGTGGTGTGCACAGGTTTAATCCACTTTTAACACTCCTCTTAGCGTAGTAAAAAGCAGAGCACTTTGTATAGATTCACACTTTTGTAAACACCCTTCATTGTGTTCCAAAAAGGCAGTGCAGTGTGCAGTCTTCCTCTGTAAATGCCCCTCATTGTGTCATAAACAGCAATGCGCTGCACACAGATTTCCTCCGGTTACTGCCTCTCATAGTACAGGTAAAAGCAGTGCAGTGTTTACAGATTTTCTCTGTAAAGGCGTCTCACAGAGTCAGTAAACAGCACAGCAGAGTGAAAAGATTTACTCTTTTGTATCACTCTTCATTCTGTTGTAAAACGGATTTACTCTTGTACCTGTAAACACCCCTTCTAGTGCAGGTAAAATACAGCACAATGTGCACATTTCCTCTTCTGTAACTGCCCTTGTAATTCAGGAAAGAGCATTGCAGTGTGCACAGAATATCTCTTCTGTAAACACTCCTCATGGTGTAGGAAAAAGAAGTACAGTATGGACAGATTTCTCACAGTGTGTGCTAACCTTCATGCAGTGTAAACTGATTTTCTCATTTTTTAACATATGTGTACTGTATTGCAGACTTCTTACATGCTGTAAACACCCCCCTTAGCATAATAAAAAGCAAGGCAGTGTGCTTTCATGCTACAGTTAAAAGCAGTGCAGTGTGCACAGATGTGTTCTTCTATCAATACCCCACAATATGCAGTGAAAAGAAATGCTGTGTGCACAGATTCCTCACAGTGCAGTAAGATGCATTGCAGTGTGCACAGGTCCCTCACAGTGCAGTAAGATATAGGGTGCATAGATTCCTCATACTGCAGTTAGATGCAGTGCAGTTTGTACAAATTCTTCACAGTGCAGTAAGATGCACTGCAGTGCACAGATTCCTAATAGCACCGTAAGATACAGTACAGTGCATAGATCCCTCACAGTGCAGTAAGATGCAGTGCAGTCCACAGATTCCACACAGTGCAGTAAGATGCAGTACAGTGCAAAAACTCCTCACAATGCAGCAAGATGCAGTGCAGTGTGCACAGATCCCTCACAGTGCAGCAAAATTCAGTGCAGTGTGCACAGATCCCTCAGTGCAGTAAGATGTACTGCAGTGTACATAGATTCTCACAGTGCAGTAAAATGCAGTGCAGGGCACACAGATGCCTCACAGTGCAGTCTAAGATGCAGTGTAGTATGCACAGATTCCTAACAGTGCAAGAAGGTGCATTGTGCACAGATGGCTCTCAGTGCAGTAAGGTGCAGTATGCGCAGATCCCTCTCAGTGCAGTAAGATGTAGTGCACTGCACAGATTCCTCACAGTACAGTAAAATGCAGTACAGTGCAGTAAGATGCAGTGCAGTGTGCAGATCCCTCAGTGCAGTAAGATGCAGTGCAGGGCACACAGATGCCTCACAGTGCATTACGATGCAGTGCAGTGTGCACAGATGCCTCACAGTGTAGTAAGGTGCAGTGCACAGATTCCTCACGGTTCAGTAAGGTGCAGTGTGCACAGATCGCTCTCAGTGCAGTAAGATGCAGTGCATGACACAGATTTCTCACAGCGCAATAAGATGCACAGCAGTGAGACAGCTTCCTCACAGTGCAGTTAGATGCAGTGCACAGATTCCTCACAGTGCAGCAAGATGCAGTGCAGTGTGCACACATCCCTCACAGTGCAGTAAGATGCAGTGCAGTGCGCAGATTCCACACTGTGCAGTAAGATGCTAGGTTAGCTTGAATCCAGTGGCACAGTGAGCACGGGACCCATGTCTAGGGATACCCTTCCCACTTAGGGCAACTTTAGCAACACAAAAGGATGATGGACGGAGTGCTGAAACTTTTCTAACACTCACCCCCAGTCACAGAAATGGGTTTAATCCATCGACCTTTTGCTCATCATGCCACCTCAGTTTGGACCCAGCCATATGCCAATCAGTCTTGACCTTATTCCCCATAGGAACAGTTGAGCCGGAACTGCCAGGCCAGGTCCTCCCTGGACCAGAAACAAGCATCCTGGGCCCGGTTTCAAGGTATCACCCTTCTTCGGCCAGGCTAGCTTGAATCCAGAAGCACAGTGAACACAGGACCCACATCTAGGCATATCCTTCCCACTTAGGGCAACTTTAGCAACACAAAAGGATGATGGGCAGAGTGCTGAAGCTAAAGCTAAAGGCGTTCTAATTGTGTCAATGCATCACAACAGTTTTAGGAAAGAGCTCTGGCCCAGGGATCGTGGTTAGCAGGGTCACTGACCACTACAATTTCTAGGCTACATCATACATCAGGCAAAAAGTGGGAGCTAACCATTTCAAAAAGAGGCCTTTTCTCACAACTAGCACTGTGAGGGGTTTTATCTAAATGAGGGAATCTGTGCACATCACGCTGTGTTTTACTTACATTGTAAGGAGTGCTAACATAAGAGGAAATCTCTGCACTGCACTACTTTTTACTACACTCTAAGGATGCATTGTACCTACATCAGGGTCATGTGGGTGTGGCCTGCTTCAGATAGGAAACCCTATTTTCTTCCCTGAGAGACTCTTTTGTTGTTTACAAGCAACAAATGAACAGAAAAAAACTGTTGTTCTTGTGTTTTACAACTGTGGATCCTTAGAATGATTCTGGCATTACTCCCCACTCCTAAGAGAGTGGAAGGGGTAAGAGCATTTATTCTCTACCAAAAAGACTATCTATCTTGGCTTACTGGAGGCTGTGATGGGAAGACTGCAGCAGACACTGAATATATCAGTAATGCAGATGCTAGTGCTGCAGAAACGTCATCGTATCATTTCACTGGTTCCCAGGCAAAAAAAATCTCTTTAAAATCCTCAGTTTTATTCATCAGGCCTTTTACAAAGCACAGAGGTAGTCCAACGTCCCTGTCAGACAAGTTGGTGGCCCACACTCTTACATGGCTTCTACGATTCAGCCAACAGGGCGTAAATCATATTTCTTGTTACTGGAGGACTAGATGTAGGCGGAGGACCTTCAGTGAGCAGGATCGCCAGCTTTGGAATGGGCTACCTTTGGCCCCTGGACTCATGTTTTCCCATTATGAAGTCGGAGTTGCTTCAGGAACAATCTGACAATGTACTTATTCTGTTGATGCATTGTCCTGTTGGCTTGTGCTGTGTCTATCTGTTATAAGTCCATGAGTCTGTTCTTGGTCCACTAGTGCCAGGACACCTGTGGTCACAGTATGATCGACAGATAAAGCTTATCTACATCTCAAGGGGTCTGGATGAAAAAATAGTGCAGTGCGCAGAGATTTCTCATAGTGCACTAAGATGCACTGCAGCGTGCACAGATTTTTCATAGTGCATTAGGATGCAGTGAGCACAGATTTCTCACGGTAAAGTAAAATGTACTACAGCATGCACAGAGTTCTCATAGTGCAGTAAGATGTGGTGCAGCATGCACAGATTCCTCTTAGTTCAGTAAGATGCAGTGTAATGTGCACGGAGTCCTCATAGTGCAGTAAGATGCAGTGCAGTGTGCACAGATTTCTCATAGTGCAGTAAGATGTAGTGCAGTGACACAAGCTCACCGTAGAGCAGTAAGATGCAGTGACGCATGTGCAGATTCCTTATAATGCAGTAAGATGCAGTGCACAGATTCCTCACAGTGCAGTAAGATGCAGTGCAGTGCACAGATTCCTCACAATGCATTAAGATGCAGTGCGCACAGATTCCTCGCAGTGCAGTAATATGCAGAGTACAGATTTCTCACAGCGCACTAAGATGCAATGCAGTGCACAGATTCCTCACAGTGCAGTAAGACGCAGTGGTGTGCACATATTCCTCACACTGCAGTAAGACGCAGTCTACAGATCCCTCACAGTGAAGTAAGAAGCAGTGCAATGCACAGAATCCTCACAGTGCAGTAAGATGCAGTGCAGTGTGCACAGATTCCTCGCAGTACAGTAAGATGCAGTGCAGTGCACAGATTCCTCACAGTGCAGTAAGATGCAGTGTAAAGATCCCTCACAGTGCAGTAAAATGCAGTGCAATGCACAGAATCCTCACAGTGCAGTAAGATGCAGTGCAGTGTGCACAGATTCCTCACAGTACAGTAAGATACAGTGCACAGATTCCTCACAGTGCACTAAGGTGCAGTGCAGTGCAGATTCATCACAGTGTAGTAAGACACAATGCAGCGCACAGATACCTCACAGTGCAGTAAGATGCAGTGCAGTGTACACATTCCTCACTGTGCAGAAAGATGCAGCACGGTGCACAGATTCCTCAGTGGAGTAAGATGCAGTGCAGTACACAGATTTCTCACAGTGCAGTAAGATGCAGTGCACAGATTCCTCACAGTACACTAAGATGCAGTGTGTACAGATTCGTCACAGTGCAGTAAGATGAAGTGCACAGATTCCTCACAGTGCAGTAAGATGCAGTGCACAGATCCCTCACAGTGTAGTAAGGTGCAGTGCAGTGCACAGATTTCTCACAGTGCAGTAAGATGCAGTGTAGATTCATCATAGTGGAGAAAGATACAGTGGAGTGTGCACATATTCCTCACAGTGCAGTAAGATGCACTGTAGTGTGCAGATTCCACAAGGGAGTAAGATGCAGTGCAGTACACAGATTTCTCACAGTGCAGTAAGATGCAGTGCAGTGCACAGACCCCCCTCCTTAATACAAATGATGACACAAACACCCCCAGGGCCGGAAGGAAAGCCCCCCAGAGGCCCCCGGATAGAAGAGCCCAGCTCAGCCCGGCTCCTGGCAGAGATTCCTCACAGTGCAGTAAGATGCAGTGCACAGATTCCTCACAGTGCAGTAAGATGCAGAGGTGATTCCTCATAGAGCAGTAAGATACAGTGCAGTGCACAGATTCCTCACAGTGCAGTAAGATGCAGTGCAGTGCAGATTCTTCATAGTGCAGTAAGATGTATTGCAGTGCACAGACCCTCAGTGCAGTGAGATGCAGTGCACAGATTTCTCAGTGCAGTAAGATGCAGTGCAGTGCACAGATTCCTCACAGTGCAGTAAGATGAAGTGCAGTGCAGATTCCTCACAGTGCAGTAAGGTATAGTGCAGTGCACAGATTTCTTACAGTGCAGTAAGATGCAGTACAGTGCACAGATTCCTCACAGTGCAGTAGGATGCAGCGCACAGACCCTCAGTGCAGTAAGATGCAGTGCAGTGTGCACAGATTCCTCAGTGCAGTAAGATGCAGTGCAGTGCACAGATCACCTCTGTAACACAAATGATGACACAAACACCCCCAGGCCCGGAAGGAAAGCCCCCCAGAGGTCCCCGGATAGAAGAGCCCAGCTCAGCCCGGCTCCTGGCAGAGATTTCCTCCAGGATTATTCAGTCTATTTCTACAAACACAGCAGAAGGTGCTGACAATCTCCTACCTGAGCAGGAACCTGTGCAGACATTTCCAGGCTCTCTCCTCCTCCTCCTGGGGGGGGGGGGGTAGGTGCAGATTTGGGGTCTGGGGGGGTCTGTGAGGGTCTGAAGATGAAGATAACTGCACAGACAGACGGGGGTCCTTCCTCCTCTGCAGCAGGCTGGACACAGAGAGGGAACCTGGAAGTGATGTCAGCATCCGCTGCTGGTGCTGTCTCTGCCGCCGCTGACCCGGAAGAGGAAACCCTTCTCCCTTTCATACCATGTGCTCAGTGGATTTCATCAGCAGGCGAGGAGCGCCCTCTGGTGGCCTCTGACTAAAACGCCGCCTCCAGGCTCCAGCAGGGAATACAAATGATATCTTGTGTTTAATTTAATTAAATGTTTGAGAATGTAGACAGCTGCTGCTACTGCTAAACTGTACAGGTTTTTCTTATGTTCCCGTTTCTGTGGGTAATTCTTTAATAGGGCTGTGTATCCTCAGAAACATCTCACCACCTTGCATTGCTGCCAGGGGATCACTATGTATGTAATTATGAGTGACACTTTTTTGCAAGCAAAGCATAGCTGCCAATTTTTCAGATTGTTTTGTGTGACATTTGCATGGTTTCAGATTACTTATGAGTGACACTGTACACCCAAATGGGTGACAGTTCGAGTGACAGTTTTACTGCTTGTTATGCAATTTTAAAATGGCGACTTTCATGTTCTCAGTGTCTTATCAGCTGCAGGCTGGGACCTTGAAGCACTATAAGTATAAGTATGCAGGTAACTGTTCCTCATTGCGCAAATCAGGATTCAGTTCGGTTACTCTTTGTTTACACATGGTCACGCAAGCCCTCGCTGTCAGCTGCACTCAGGCCAAGTGGAAGATCTGGACCTCAGGTGGGTGTGGGGGCTACAGAAGTGCTGGCCCTCGATAATGACGAGTAGAGGTCTATTCAACACACAAATGTTAGACTGCACACTTCACAACAGTGCCTCTAGAAATAACATCTGTAGAGGCCAAGTGACTGAAACATCAGGGTAAAAAAAAGCATTGCACAAAGTGAGTTTTGTTTATGAGTTTTATGCTGTTATCGTACAAATCCTTAGCTCTTTCACACTGAAGGAAGTTGTTGAATTCTCTCTGATGCCACGAGATGGCAGTGACTAATTAAACGGTGCTGGATGACAGCGAGCCTTAGAGCTTGCTATACAAAAATGAAATGGTGTTGGTTGCGCCAAAGTGTTTGCAAGGCCAACTTTTGACAATAATTATTCCTGCAGCAGTGGAGCCTCTAATGGTCCAGACTGTGTCCAGCAGTTCTGTAAATGCATGACTAATGTATTTTAGTACAGTGATGCGAAGAAATCACTAAAATGCGTTAGCCTAACCCGTGTTGCGTGGTACTTGGCGGGACTGGCTTTGCCCCAAATTAAGTTTTGCATTTCTGTGCTGCTTTGTTATCCACCTCCCTCCCTTCGAAGGGTCACTTATCAAACAAAAAAAGAAGTAGATTGTAGTCACAATACATTCATAAGACAGAACCATCAGGTTTGACCCACACAGGGATTTCTCAATCAGTGGACGGTATCATGAACATGACTGAACGGTGCCGGGACTGACGGACGGAAGAGTTATTTCACCACTAGAAATTGTTGGACTCCTTCATACAGGCTCTTATTAGGGTCACCAACTTTTGGTCGTGTTTTAAGGTTTTGGAAAGACCCGGAAATCATTCTTCAATAAGTCATTGTATAACATTCTTTGTATTCATTTTTTTTTTTAACATGGCTTTGCTGTTTGTTTACTTTCACTATCAGTCATGGATCATTAAGGCATCTCTAGAACCCATTTTCTGGTGATTTCTCCTAATATTAAGTATTTGCAGTGTGCACTGGCATAGCTGCCAAATATGCTCATGTGTGACATTTCCATTATTACAGAGTTTCAGTGAGTGACATTTGATTACCACATGTGAGACTTAAAGTGACTCTTTTAGCCCTGCAAGTACCACTCATCAGGAGTTAGACTAACACTTTTTAATATGGTGGTCCACATTACCACATTAAAATTCATTAATCACACATTTTTTGCACTTTGACCATTTGCATGCTGTGACAGGGTGAAGCAGGGTGACTGGAACCATCCAAGCTGCATTTAATTATAGCAGCGCAGCGTTTGAGTTCTTAGTGAGGGGCAGCCGTGCCATGGCGGGGCTGCACAGCCAATTCCTGTGGCTGGGTGCCTCTGAAGAGATGGAGAGGCTCTGTCTCTGTCCCATGGAAGGAGAAGCCCTGTGGGTCTATGCAGAGGAGGCTCTGTCCATCTGTTCAGAGAAGAAGCCTCTGTGAGTCTGTCCATCTGTCTATATAGAGGGGGGATGAGCCCCTCTCTGTACAGATACCTTCATTTTCAGACGCCTCAGGCACCTGATCTGCACCTGCCCCATGAGACGAGAGGAAGTCTGGAAATCTCTGCTCAGGTAGGAGATTGCCAGCACCTTCTGCTGAGTTTTGTAGAAATAGACTGAATAATCCATATCTGCCAAGATTTTGGATTCCTTATGTGTGACTTTTCTAATGTTTTATTGTGTGAATGAGTGACATTTTACTGCTGAATGTGTGACACGTTAAGTGACACTTATGAGTAAATCAGAACAATGACTAATAGTTGCATTCCTGTGAGTAATTTTATATTTGTATCCGGATGTATAACAGAGTAATCAATACTCCCCAAAAAACAAGCCAGGCCTGTGATTTAAACATCAGTGTAGTCAGCTAAAGGGAAGAGGCCTTCAGTGTGCTTCACTCCATCTCGTGCTGTCATTTAGACCGTCCTCTGCAGCTTTTCACTCTTTTTGCCATTTTGCTTCTTTGCAAGAGGAGTGAAAACGGTAAGAAATTGAGAGTGGGAAGTAACGGAAAGGAACATCTTATTAAAGGTCATTATAATTGCAATACAGATTTCTGTATTTACTGCTTGATAAGTCCGTGTGAAAAGATCTATGTGGGTGTTACAATCCATTGTGCCAAGAAAAGAGTATTGGCAAAAGAAATGCTGCAGCCCATAGGGATCTCCTGGAACCCCAATACCCTGGGTACCTCAGTACCATATACTAAGAAATTATATGGGTGTACCAGTATGCCAATGTGAATTGGTAAATTTAGTCACTAGCCTGTTAGTGACACATTTGGAAAGCAGAGAGAGCATAACCACTGATGTTCTGGTTAGCAGAGCCTCAGTGAGACAGTTAGGCATCACACAGGGAACACATACAGGGCACATACTTATGAGCACTGGGGCCCTGCCTGTCAGGGTCCCAGTGACACACAGACTAAAACAACATATATACAGTGAAATATGGGGGTAGCATGCCAGGCAAGATGGTACTTTCCTACAACCAGTGAATGCATTTCATAAGTAATGAGTAAAAAAGAGGACGGAAATAGTACAGTGTTTTACAATCATAAGGGTCAGGTTATAGAGAAATGACAGGTGTCCCCACCAGTTGTCACGCAGTCAGATATAACTGAAGAGGAGAAGGTGCAAGACCTCCGCCATATTTTTGACATCCCAATAGACGCCCTTAAAGCGTCCCGTAAGGGGGAAATAATTAGTGTAAATAAAAACACAGGAGGTCCGAATAAACAATCCCAAGGTAAGTAAAGGTTGATAATAAATCCCTATGAGTGAGGTTGATGATTCTCTGTGGCAGGAGACAGATACCATTGAGTTAAAATTAGTATTTAAATGAGCTCACGGACAACCCCCATGCAACACCCCGCGGTTTGAAATAATAACCCAATCACCCTTATATTAGAGGCTCTTCTTGATGCATTTCTCACAGATGTTCGTAATTTCACTGCCTTGAACAATGAATGGCTCAACACATCCCCGAGCACCACAAATACGCATCTACATACATGACAACGTTATAACACGCATTGCGTCAGCTACAAACCCACTCAGACCCCCCATAAATTCACCTGCCCCAGACATTACCATAGAAGAGGTGTTACACAAACTAGCGATAAGTATGGCTGATGTTCACCAATACGGTCTCACAACCATATATGTGAAGTCAGGCAATACTGAGTAGGACTGTCCCTACACAACACTGCCATAGGTTAGCAACAGTGATAAAAGCTAAAAATACACATAAGATGAGAGACAAGAAGCTAAAAAGAAATACACAGTGCATCGGTTACACTGCAAGAAGTACGCATAGGAAACACCCGTCCTATGGGGATCATGGATACCCCTCTGGACTACATGATGGAAACATTCCCTTCAGATAAGAAAAGAACACTAAAATATTGCAAGCAGTGGCATAAAGGCACCAAGGGTCACGCTCAACCATGGCCAAAAGAAGGGACATTCGACCACGACATAGCTGAACACACATTAACTTACATTCGCTCAACATATAAGAAAAAGAAAAGACAGAAGAGGGAAGCTATTCTGTCACTATGGCGAGTATTCTGTCATGAAAAAGAAAAGGAAAAGTCTACTGCGCCCGGAGAGGCAGTGGCACAAACATAAGAAGTGGTACAAACACAAACAGAATCCCCAGGAGAATCACTAGGGGAGCCCCCACCTTATGGGTTGTACCCTATCCTGCCAGCTGCAGGGTACCAAGATCCGGTTCGGGTTGAGCCTAAGGAGGAGAGGTTAGAGGCACAGGGAGCTGAGGCAACCCCCGCTCCTGTCCCATCACCTCCTCGAGCTGACCCAGAACAGAGTGGGAGAGACAGGCTAGTAAGTGAGTTGCAACACACAGTGAGACAGGCAGAGCAATCTAGGAGACTTGCCCCCCTCAGGGGACAATGGACTACAGGACGCATCATTCTTAGGCTTGGAGACACATCTGCAGATACACTGAGAGAGGCAGCAGAGGAGTGGATAGAAGAGGAAGAAGAAGAATGGGAAGGAGGTGTAAAGACGCCACAATACGAGGAGCCCCTGGGGGGCTCACAGGTCGTAACAGGGGCAGAAGATGATGAGGAGTGGGACAATGGGTTTAATAGGAGTGCGCATGAGCAAGGAGTCAACAGAAGGTTATACAATTTTCGTCCGCGCCCTCCATGAGAACTAGTAATGATAACCAGAGATTGTGCAGATACAAAAAGACCGTCGAAATTTAAAAAAAGGTAAGAATTGACGCCTATTGTGATAATAGAGCAAGAGGAGGGTAGTTATTATTGTCACCCCTTCTCAGACGAACTGGCAAGGTGGACTAAAAGAGAAGGAAGGAAGCCATGGCCCGACAGTGGTCTTTTCAACCCTTTGATTTAGCGACTGCAGAAGATTGCATACGGCAGGGACAGGGTGACCAAAGTTGGAATTACCCTTACATGCAAGAATGCCTTGCAGTTTGGGAAAAGTATGCCGAAGACAAACCAACTCAGGTGACACGCAGTACTAGACCAGATCCAAGATTAAGCCTCAGATCAGGAAGCCCTCGACCAATAACTCAGTTGCCCCTTGTTTTTAAGGGAGGGCAAGTGCCAACGTACGTACCATGGCCACAAATGGACAAAGAGAATTTAAAACGAGCACTACCCCCGCTGTCTGAAGGTGCAGGGAAATGGATAGGATGTTTTGAAAAACACACTGCTTGCGTCAACCTTGCCTTCGGTGATGTCAAAAGCCTGCTCAGCTCATTAGTGGGAGATGAAGTAAATACGATTTTTGTGAGGGCAGGGTTCCCTCAAGTAACATTGATAAATACACAGTTTGACGGGTCATCTTTTAACAATGTCCACCAACATGTTTGGGATGCGCTCCGACGGACGTACCCAGACAGGCCAGACATTGGAGCCCTTATGGCAGAAAGTATAAAGCCAACTGAGGATATTGCGGAATTCATTACTAGAATGAAAGAACGATGGGTGCAGGAGGTAGGATGTAACTGGGAAAACACAGGAGGAAATGCAATTTTGTTTTATAATGTATTAAAGTGAGGCCTTCCCACTGATATCCAAGCAAATCTAGATGGAGTGGTGGGAATAGAGGCTAAACCATGGCCCGAAATACAGACCCACATAATACATTATTTTAAGCGGAAGCAAGAAAAAGACAAGGAGAGGACAGAGCAGGCGGAAAGGGCTGCAGGGAAGTTGGTACAACAAAAACTTAAGAAGCCGAGTACAGAAGGGTCACTTGTGACTGCACCACCAATGTCTGTCACAATGCCGGTACAGGTACAGACACCAGGAGGACAACCAGGAAGTGATACAAGGAAGGGACAGAGGAATTGTTCAGGAGAGCAAGGGACAACCCAAGGGAGAAGACAGGGAAATTATAGGGCAGGACAGCAATGTTATTATTGCAGTAAGATGGGCCATTTTGCAAGAGAATGCAGAGCTAGAAAAAATGATGAGAGAGAGCGCAAGGTTGGAATACCCCACAGGGGCAGATGAGGCCTCAACAAGTGCAGTGGGCGCCCCAGCAGCAAGCCGTGCAGGGACCCCCACCGGGCCCCGAAGCCCAGTGGGTTGCACCTCAAGGGCCAATGTCACAAGGGGGGCCCCAAGGCGTCAACAATCCTACGGGAGGACAGGCACAGGTGGGAGGGGTAATAGTGCAAGGAGGCAACCCCTTCCAGGTATCACCCCAAATGTTCGGGGGAGCACCAACTCAAAATTATACGCAATGACAGAGCCTGCAGATAGCCACTGTGTGTCCAGTACTATCGGTAACCCGCAGGTCAGATGAGGAACCCACTGTGATGGTAGCCATAGAAGGTCGCCCCTATAGGTTTTTAGTCGACATTGGGGCCACCAAATCGTGTATTAAGAAGGGGAAACTACCTCTTTCTTGCTATTCAATGGACACACAAGGGTTTTCTGGGGCTGTGAGCAGGGTTCCATTCACCAAGTCAGTAAACATGACTGTGGGAGATAAACACATTGAAGGACCACTACTATACTCCCCAGAGTCACCAGTCAATCTTCTTGGGAGAGATTTAATGAGTAAACTGCATATGACCATCTCCTTCTTGGAAGACGGGTCAATGGTATGTTACACACCAGGTGTCACACCGAGCAGGATATTGTCCCTCATAGCTCATGAGGAGCTAGGACAACAGGTCAGAGCAGTTCCTGTTGACACAGAAGCTTTTTTGCACGGTGTATATGCCTTGATAGCACACACACCAGTGCTGCAAGGGAAAACGGTGCAGTTACCAAAGGAACTGCTGTTCAGGCCTTATGAGCCTGTGGATCCTATTAAAGAACGTGAAATGATATTGGAAATATCCACCCTTGAAATATGCTGTGTTATTTGCAACTGACAGAAGAGAGGAGATGTGGGCATCAATAATATTCACAGATCCTGGGGTTAAATTAAGAGATATATCAGATGAAGAACTATTTGATGATTGCCCACTAACTGAGACAGTTGTGTTTGAGATGGACATTGACATTAGAGTGCAGCTACAATACAGAACAGCGTCCAGGCATGCTCGAGACCCAACAATAACTGAGAGAGATTTGGCAAAAGTCCCAGAGGTGTTGTGGACAAAGGGTCCATAAGATGTGGGACTGATCAAAGGAGCTAAGCCTGTAAAGATTACCTTGAAGCCTGGAGCAATTCTACCCAGGATACGCCAGTACCCCTTGTCCAAGGAGGCAGAAAAGGGCATTCTCCCCGCAATAGAAGCATTACTTGAGCAGGGAGTAATATATGAGAGGTCGACACTGTAGGAGGCTGGACTGGCTTATAGTGAGTACCAAGGGGTACTTGCACCTTGCACCAGGCCCAGGTATCCCTTATTAGTGTATAGGGTGTCTAGCAGCATAGGCTGATAGATAATGGTAGCTTAGCAGAGCAGCTTAGGCTGAACTAGGAGACGAGTGAAGCTCCTACAGTACCACTAGTGTCACTTGCACAATATCATAAGAAAACACAATACACAGATATACTAAAAATAAAGGTACTTTATTTTTATGACAATATGCCAAAGTATCTCAGTGAGTACCCTCAGTATGAGGATAGCAATTATACACAAGTTATATGTACACAATACCAAAAATATGCAGTATAGTCTTAGAAAACAGTGCAAACAATGTATAGTTACAATAGGATGCAATGGGGACACATAGGGATAGGGGCAACACAAACCATATACTGCAAAAGTGGAATGCGAACCACGAATGGACCCCAAACCTATGTGACCTTGTAGAGGGTCGCTGGGACTATTAGAAAATAGTAAGGGTTAGAAAAATAGCCCTCCCCAAGACCCTGAAAAGTGAGTGCAAAGTGCACTAAAGTTCCCCAAAGGACAAAGAAGTCGTGATAGGGGAATAATGCAGGAAAGACACAAACCAGCAATGCAACAACAATGGATTTCCAATCTAGGGTACCTGTGGAACAAGGGGACCAAGTCCAAAAGTCACAAGCAAGTCGGAGATGGGCAGATGCCCAGGAAATGCCAGCTGTGGGTGCAAAGAAGCTTCTACTGGACAGAAGAAGCTGAGGTTTCTGCAGGAACGAAAAGGGCTAGAGACTTCCCCTTTGGTGGACGGATCCCTCTCGCCGTGGAGAGTCGTGCAAAAGTGTTTTCCCGCCAACAAGCCTTGCTAGCTGCAAATCATGCAGTAAGCGTTTTTGGATGCTGCTATGGCCCAGGAGGGACCAGGATGTCGCAAATTGCGTCAGGAGAGAGAGGGGACGTCGAGCAAGACAAAGAGCCCTCTCAGCAGCAGGTAGCACCCGGAGAATTGCCAGAAACAGGCACTACAAGAATGCGTAAAACGGTGCTCGCCGAAGATGCACAAAGGAGTCCCACGTCGCCGGAGACCAACTTAGAAAGTCGTGCAATGCAGGTTAGAGTGCCGTGGACCCAGGCTTGGCTGTGCACAAAGGATTTCCGCCGGAAGTGCACGGAAGCCGGAGTAGTTGCAAAAGACGCGGTTTCCAACAATGCAGTCTGGCGTGGGGAGGCAAAGACTTACCTCCACCAAACTTGGACTGAAGAGTCACTGGACTGTGGGAGTCACTTGGACAGAGTTGCTGGATTCAAGGGACCTCGCTCGTCGTGCTGAGAGGAGACCCAAGAGACCGGTAATGCAGCTTTTCGGAGCTTCTAGTGCAGAGAGGAGGTAGACTACCCCCACAGCATGCACCACCAGGAAAACAGTCGAGAAGGTGGCAGGATCAGCGTTACAGAGTTGCAGTAGTCGTCTTTGCTACTATGTTGCAGTTTTGCAGGCTTCCAGCGCGGTCAGCAGTCGATTCCTTGGCAGAAGGTGAAGAGAGAGATGCAGAGGAACTCTGATGAGCTCTTGCATTCGTTATCTGAAGTTTCCCCAGAGACAGAGACCCTAAATAGCCAGAAAAGAGGGTTTGGCTACCTAGGAGAGAGGATAGGCTAGCAACACCTGGAGGAGCCTATCAGAAGGAGTCTCTGACGTCACCTGGTGGCACTGGCCACTCAGAGCAGTCCAGTGTGCTGGCAGCACCTCTGTTTCCAAGATGGCAGAGGTCTGGAGCACACTGGAGGAGCTCTGGACACCTCCCAGGGGAGGTGCAGGTCAGGGGAGTCGTCACTCCCCTTTCCTTTGTCCAGTTTCACGCCAGAGCAGGGCTAAGGGGTCCCTGAACCGGTGTAGACTGGCTTATGCAGAATTGGGCACAAATGTGCCCAAGAAAGCATTTCCAGAGGCTGGGGGAGGCTACTCCTCCCCTGCCTTCACACCATTTTCCAAAGGGAGAGGGTGTAACACCCTCTCTCAGAGGAAGTCCTTTGTTCTGCCATCCTGGGACAAGCCTGGCTTGACCCCAGGGGGGCAGAAACCTGTCTGAGGGGTTGGCAGCAGCTGCAGTAAAACCCCTGAAAAGGCAGTTTGGCAACCCGGGTCTGAGCTACAGACCCGTGGGATCATGGGATTGTACCAACAATGCCAGGACGGCATAGAGGGGGCAATTCCATGATCTTAGACATGTTACATGGCCATATTCGGAGTTACCATTGTGAAGCTACACATAGGTAGTGACCTATGTGTAGTGCACGCATGTAATGGTGTCCCCGCACTCACAAAGTCCGGGGAATTGGCCCTGAACAATGTGGGGGCACCTTGGCTAGTGCCAGGGTGCCCTCACACTAAGTAACTTTGCACCTAACCTTTACCAGGTAAAGGTTAGACATATAGGTGACTTATAAGTTACATAAGTGCAGTGAAAATGGCTGTGAAATAATGTGTGCATTATTTCACTCAGGCTGCAGTGGCAGGCCTGTGTAAGAATTGTCAGAGCTCCCTATGGGTGGCAAAAGAAATGCTGCAGCCCATAGGGATCTCCTGGAACCCCAATACCCTGGGTACCTCAGTACCATATACTAGGGAATTATAAGGGTGTTCCAGTATGCCAATGTAAATTGGTAAAATTGGTCACTAGCCTGTTAGTGACA